>NC_133658.1:523661951-523996664 GCF_037893015.1 Macrotis lagotis
GATAAAGAGAAAGGAGAGAGACAATTATAAACTGGGGAAGATAGAATGGAAGGAAATAAAAGAGACAGTAATTGTTAACTGTGAATGGAATGAACTCTCCCATAAAATGGAAGTGGATAGCATAAAGGATTGAAAAACAGAAACTTACAATATATTGATTACAAGAAATACGTTTGAAGCACAGATTTACACACAGGGTAAAGGTAAAAGGCAGAATATATTATGCTCTAGATGAAGTGAAAAAAAGAGCAGCATTACTAAAACTAATCTCAGACAAAGAAAAAAGTAAAATAGATCTCATTAAGAGGGATAAGAAGGAAAACACTATCTTACTTAGAGATACCATAGGAAATGAAGTAACATCAATATTAAACATATATACACCAAGTATTGTAGCATCCAAATGCTTAGAGGAGAAATTAAATGTGTTACAGGAAGACAAAGACAGCAAAACTCTATTAGTAGAAATGCTGAACATTTATGTGGGTTTAATTTATGTCCTGATACTTTGCTAAAGTTTTATAAATATTCATTCGTTTCATTTATGGTCTCAGATTTGTTGGCATAAAGTTGGATAAAATAGCTCTGAATAATTAATTTCCTTCTCATTGGTGGTGAGTTCACCCTTTTCACTTTTGATACTGGTAATTTTTATAGAAGAAAACACTGGAGAGGAGGGATAAGGGGAAAGAAAAAAGAAAAGTATAAATAGAAGGAAGATGGGATGGAGGGAAAAACAGTTAACAATCATTTGAAACAGAGAGATACACACAGGATAAAAGTAAAGGACTGGAATGGAATATGTCATACATCAGTTCAAGTGAAAAAAAGCATCATTAGCAATATTAAACTCAAAGTAAAAGCAAAAAAAAAATCTCATTTAAAGCAATAAAGAAGGAAATTGCATTTTCTTAAAAGGTACCATAGGCAATGAAATAATATCAATATTAAACCAATAAGTAATATTGCATCCAAATTCTTAGAGAAGAAGCTAAATCTGTTTCAGGCAGACATAGACAAAGAATTATACTAATAGGGAACTCTAACCCCTTTCTCTCAGAATTAGACAAATCTAACCAAAAAATAAACAAGAAGGAAGTTAAAAAAAGGTGAATAGAATTTTAAAAACATTAGAATCGATAGACTTTTGGAGAAAATTGAATGAGGATAGAAAGGAAGGTACCATCTTCTCTGTTGTAAATGGTATCTACAGAAAAATTGACCATATATTGGGGCACAAAAAAAACCTCAAAATCAAATGCAGGAAGAAAGTAATATTAAATGCAAAGAAGGGCCTTGAAAGAAAAAATAAATAACTGTAAACAAAATAACTTAAATTTAAAGAATAAGTGGAGAAAAAAATAAATCATAAGAATAGTGAACAATTTCAGCCAAGACAATGATGAGAGATCATACCAAAACTTGTGTGCAACCAAAGTAGTTTTTAGGGAAAATTTCATATATTCATATAATTATGTGAATAAAATAGGTAAATAGGAGATCAACGAAAGGGACAAAAAATTTTAAAAATTTAGAGAAAAAAATATCATATCTCCAATTAAATACCAAATTAGAAATCATGAAAATCAAAGAGAAATGAATAAAATTGAAGGTAAGAAAACCATTGAATAAATAAAACTAAATTGGTTTAATGAAAAAATAATAGATTAAACCTTTGATTAATATGATTGATTAAAATAATGAAGAAAATCAAATTTCCATTATCAAAAATGAAAAAGGTGAACTCACTGTCAATGAGGAGGAAATTAATGATTTAGATTCTTTTGTCCAACTGTCTGGAAACAAATCTGACAGTATGAGTGAAATGGATTAATATTTACAAAAATATAAACTCTCCAGATTAACAGAAGAGGAAATAAAACATTTTCAGATTGAAACACACACACACACACACACACACATACAAACACACAATGAAATAGTTTTAATCATTGTTCTCATTAAAAAAGGCTATTCTTTTCTTTTCTTTTAGTTTTTGCAAGGCAGTGGGGTTAAATGACTTGCCTAAGGTCACACAGCTGGATAATTAAGTGTCTGAGGCTGGATTTGAACTCAGGCCCTTCTGACCCCAGGGCCAGTGCTCTATCTACTGAACCAGCTAGCTGCCCCCAAAAGTCTTTTATTTTCAATGAGAAAAATGTTATGCAACTTTTATAAAAAAATTCATTTTCAAAACTCTTTGAGAATAGATTGTTTTATTTTTAGTTTTTGAATTTCCTTCATAGTATCATGTATTTAACAGGGACTTAAGGACACAACCATTCATTTATATTCAATTTATTTTTTATATCTATTCTTGTGTTTCATATTGTAATTATTATTTTATTGCCTTCTTCCAATTTCTTCTCCATCACATCTGTCTCATCTGAAAGATAGCACTTCTCTTTGGCAAAGTAAATTAATTTACATGGAAAAGTGATGCAATTTCATCTCATCCTTTACAACAGATTGTTATCACTCCAACTCTTACATATCTTTAATCTTTCTCAGTCTATTAGCTATCTCTTCTGTCAAAAATAATCCTACAACTCCCACATCCTCAAAATACTTACTGAACTTGGTTAATTCATCCCCCTTTTCATCCTTTATTTCTTATCTGTTTTGTGAATACATTTTTGAGCAAGTCATCTACAAATAATATCTCTACTTCCCTTCATTTCACTCTGTTCTTAACTATCCAACTATCCTAACAATCTGACTTCTAACTTCATCAGACAACTAAAACAGCTCTGAAGTTACCAATGTTCTCTTTTTTGAGTGTTTGTTTTTGTTTGTTTTTAATTTTTTCCCAATATTTCTTAATTTCCAGATTAAATAACCTTTTCTCGATCCTCAAAATTTTGTTTTTTTTGTTTTGTTTTGGTTATTTTACTTTTATGTTGTCTGTAACTATTGATTCTCCTTGGTACTCTGTAATATTTCATAACACAAATCTGGTTCTTCTCTCATGCATCTGACAAAGACTTCTCAGGCTTTTTGGTGGGATCCTCATTCTGTTCATATCCTCTAAAAAGGTGTGTTCCCCAGGACTTTGTTTTGGGCTCTCTTCTGTCTCCCTCAACTAATCTCATAATTTCAAATATCATCTCGATTCAGAAATTATTAGGATCTACTTATTCAAACCTAAACTGTCTGGTGATTTCCCATCTGGTATTTCACACTAGCTCTTTATTATCTTGAAATGTATATTCTGTAGAGACATTTTATACTCAACATATTGAAAACTTTACATCATTTTTTCCTTAAAAGTATCTTATCCTTCCAGGTATCGTGATTCACAATTCAGGTGTTATCCTCAACTCCTCAATCTCTCTCAACACACACATTTCAAATACTGTCATTTCAACCTTCATGACATTTCTTGTATTTGTTTCCCTTTTTCCTCTGATACTGTCACCACCCTGTTGAAGCCCCTTACCACCTCTTTCCTGAATTATTGCAATAGTTGGGTCTTCCTTCCTCAACTCTCCCCACTCCACCCTACTCTTAATTTTTCTTAGCATGAAATTTAATGACTCTGTATTACCTATAAGAACACATATGAGTTATAAAGCTATCATATCCTCTTGTTATCTTTCCAGTTCTGTTACTATTTATTTCCTTCCACTTTTCTTTGATCCAATGGCACTGACCTTCCTTCTGTCCCTCCCATGAAACTTTATTCCCAAACACTTAACGTTTTCATTAACCATCATCCATGACTAGAATTCTCTCTATTCACTTCTTCCTGTCTTCCTTCAAGTTTCAGATAAATTCCTAATTTTTACAAGAAGCCTTTCCCTATTCACCTTAATGTTGACTCCTTCCTTCTAATTTTGTACATACGTGTACACACACATAAAGATATATCTAAGCTCATATATCCATATCTATATATATATATATACAAGCATACATATATGCTTGAGCATACATGAGCACACCGATATATAATAGACACATAGATATGTTTTCATATTATCTCTTAAGATTGTGAATTCTTTAATATCAGAAAGTGATTCACTCATCTTTTTATCAGAATAGTTAATATATTACCTAGTATAGATAATAAATGCTTATCGACTGATTTTTACAGTTTTACATATAAGTTTTACATAAATATGCATATGATAGAAATGCAGTATCACTTTTTAGAAACTGAAGAGAGTATAAAATTTTTAAAATCTCAAGACTAGTAATTTTGAAGCTCATATTATCATAGATTTGAAGCTTTAGAAAAATTCTCCCAAATTCTTCTCTTCCTACTTTCTTCTTTTAAAGATAGGGAAATACCTTTGATTAGACTCAAAATAATTCATATGACTCTTTTTAAAATTTGAAATTTAATCAACAAAATACATTTATATAAACAGATCTAAAAATGAATGTATATGTGAATCTGTGAATATCCATTTTAAAGTGCTTGTTTAAAATCAAAATAATTGAGGTACCACTTCATACCTACCAGATTGGCTAATATGATAGAGCAAAATGGTTAGCTATGTTGGAGGGGATGTGGGAAAACAGGATACTAATGAACTGCTTGTAGAGTTGTGAACTAATCCAACCATTCTAGAGAGAAATTTGGAACTATTCTTACAAAACTGCAGCACATACACTTTGATCCAGCAATATCATTACTAGGTTTGTATCCCAAAGAGATAATAAAAAATAGAAAAGGAGCCACATGAACAAATATATATACATATATATATATATATATATATATATATATATATATATATATATATATGACAGCTTTTGGGGTGGGTGACTGGAAATTGAGAGGATTCCCATTATTTGGAAATGGTTGAAAAAGTTGTGGTATATGAATATGATGAAATATACTATTGTACTATAAGAAATCATGAAGAGGCAGATTACAGAAAAAACTGTAAAGACTTACACAAAATTTTGCTGAATGAAGTAAATAGAACCAGGAGAACCTCATATTAAGCCACAGCAGTAGCAACATTGTGTGATACTCAACACTGATGGACTTAGCTCTTTTAAACAATACAGTGACCAAAAACAATTCCAAATGGATGAGACAAAATCCCATTCACACTTTCAGAGAAAGAACTATTACATCTGAATGCAGATCAAAGCATACTATTTTTCACTTCTAAATTTTTTTATTTTCCATATTTTTTTCCTTTTTTTCTTAGTTTTCTTTCACAAAATGACTGATGTGAAAATACTTTTAATATGATTGTCCATGTATAATATCTATCAGATTACTCAATGTCTTGTGGAGGGAGGGAGAAAAATGTGGAAATCAAAATCTTACAAATATGAATGTTGAAATTATCTTATGTATAAGTGGAAAAATTTTAAATGGGAAAAAAGTACTTCTTAAAAAATTTATTAAACTTTCAAAACTTTTCTGCTGCTCTGTCTTTTTGAACTCCCTTTTGGTGCTACTTTGTATTTAAAAATACTTTACAATTGTTCTCTCCCTCTCTCTTTTAATTTTTTTTAATTACTCTTGCTCAAACTGTCTCATGATCTCTCTTCCCAATAGCAGAAAGAAAAGGGAAAGAAAGCAAAACATTTCAAATAATTAATATGAACAACACAAATCCACATAGTAGACATGTCTAAAATTTATAACTCTGAAACTTCTGTCCATCACCTTCTTATTAACAAGTGAATAACATGCTTCTCACAGTTCCTCTGGACAGGGGAATCTAGTATTTGAGTACATAGAACAATGGGCCTAGACTAGAAGACCAGAGTTCAAATTCAACCTCAACCACTGAGTGTGACTTATAAGTCACTTAATCTTTGTTTGCCTCAGTTCCCTCAACCATAAAATGGGAATAATAAAGCAAGGATTGTAAGATTGTAGGATTGTTTAGAATAGTTTCTGGTGCTATCAAGATGCTTATTCCCTGCGCAGCACCACTATTGCTTTCATCAGAATTCTTAAATCTTCCAGTTGTTTTTCTTTACTATGTAATTGTTTATGTGTAAATTGTTTTCTTTATACTGCTCAGTTCATTCTACATCAATTCATACCACTCTGGAAACTTTAAAATCATTTTATTTGTTATTTCTTATGTTGCAATAATATTCTAAATAATAATAATAATAATAATAATAATAAAGCACAATTAATTCAACCAACTATCTATAAGTCTCTGCTTGTGAAAATTAAAATCCACTGGCGGGCTGCATATAATAGCACTGCAGGTCACATGCGGCCCATTGGACATATTTTGGACAGTCCAGATCTAAGGGATAATCTAAAAATATTCCCTTATATTCAGGCTCCTTTCTTTTTTTCTCCATCTTCTTTTAATCTGCCTTTAGAATTAGAAAGTTTGCAACTATTCCCTCCCTAATATTATCTACTCTCTTAACTCTTCATGCCTACACTAACTTTTTTCCTTTTCAAGTTTAATAAAACACTAAATTATGTGTTTACCCATGATTGGATGTTTAATCCTTCTTTGTCCATTTCAGTAAAAAAATAAATGAGTGAAGATCTCATATTTAGTCCCTTACCTCCATGTTTGTATCCAATTATAACACCTTTCTTCCATTTGTAATTTAAGATTAATTTTACATCACCTTGTAATATCTGTTTTAATAAACCCACCTTTCAGAATTCTTCTGCGCTTTTTACTTTTGTGTTAATATTTATTTTCAGTTCTGGTCTGCTTATAAGAAATGTGTGAAATCCTCTATTTCATTAAAAATTTCTTTTTTCCCATAAAGTGATATGGCCATGTTTGTAGAGTAAGTTATTCTGGATTGTAAGCTTGTTTCTTTTTGGAATATTATATTCTAAACTCCACTAATTTTTAGTAGAAGTTGCTAGGCCCTGTGTTATGCAGATTATAATTACTTGTGATTAGCATTTCTATCTGGATACTTGAAAATATTTTCTAAATGTAGGGGATCTGGACATTTTCTTTGGATTTCCTGGGACTTTTTGGATTTCATTCAGAAGGTGATTTTTATATTCAGGAAGAATTTCAGGGAATTTAAAACCCCTCCCTTGGTGTGGGGAATCTGAGTGTTACAGTAACTTGTTCTTGTTATTTGTTGGTATTTTAAGATTCCTCAGAGATTTTCTTCCTTAAGTTCTCTACTCTTGTTAATTTACCAACCAGAGTTTTCCTAACCACCTATACTTTCTCTCCAGTTACTCTGGCTCTAGCTTTACTGAAGGGAAAACACTTTTGTATATTCCTTTGGATTGATGTGGACTTTTTGTGTAATTTTGTGGTAGATTTCACTTATAGTAGTTTTTGATTGTATTGTGTTATTCATTTTTTGGTACAAACTTCAGAGATTTGTTTATGTAAGTAGAGGAGCATAAGGTAGCTTTTTTCCTGCTTATTTATCCATTATATCAGGAAATACAGCAACTATGTAACTATCAGATGTTGTTATATGTAATGAAGCATAGTTCTGGTCCAAAAAAGTTATTAATAATATATTTTAAAGTGGCCCCAAAATCCAAAACTTATTCTCAGTTGCCTTCTTCTTACTCAGTTATTTTTCCCAAGATTACTTCTCTTGTTTGAAGCTATTATTATAAATCAATCAGAAAAATAATACCTATTCCCCAAAGGCATTCAGTTTTTAGGACTAAACCTTATAATCTAGAATCATATATTTGTGCCTACATTATCAACAAAAGGAATGCTGGTCATAAGATCTGACAAGTTTTAAGATGTTTATTATCATATGGTGGATACATATCTTGGGAATAAAAGAGAATGATCTGTTGCTAGTATTACCCAAAAGTGAAGTTTCTTTCATAGACTTTGCTTATTGTAATTTTAATGAAGTAGTGGGGAAGTTGATTGATATACCTGAGTTCACATCCTACCTCTGACAGCCTTACCAAACCCTGAATAAATCACTTAACTAGTCAATATTTTAGTTAACTCTCTAAAACCAGACATTTCTGAAAAAATTGTTGGCTTGCATTGCTAGAGGTAGATACTGCTCCCAGGAAGAAAACATATCAATTAAATCACAGATCAGTTCCTATCCCTATTTTTTTTAATAAAAAGGAAATAGTATTTTTAGAGAAGAAAGTTCAACTTTTCTAGAGAGAGTTAGCCATAACAGTTGAAAGATATTGGATTAAACACAATTTGAGGACAGTATGTGAGGATAGATGAGAGAAAGAAGTAAGATAATACATCCTAGGGAGAAAAATATTCTAATGAAAAGATATTCTGAAGCAAATTCTTGACAGATTTTGATTGTCATTTTAAGGGATCTAAATGAGGGTTGTGTGGTTCTCTTTCTTTCATTGTGCAGAAGTTAGCAGTTATTAAGTTTGATGAATAGAGAACTTTGGATGATACCTTTTCACCATTTCTACATTGTTGAAATACTTAAATATATATTTGTATTGTTTTTCAAAAATTTAAATTATAAGAATCAATAGCACAAAAGTTTGACTATTATGAGAACAGTTTATTATTTAGAAAGAAATGAGTGAAATCTGAAAGGAAAAGAGTTCATTTATAAAACTGAATGGTACTCAGAGCTAAGCCCTTAATTAATGTGTAAAAATGTACATTTCTATTAAATCCTAAGGAAATATCAAAACATGTCATGTGAATGCCTTCCAAACCCATTAAATATTAATGAGAAATGAATGCAAAGCAAAGGGAGTGAGAAGATTTGGGAACCTTTTCAACTAATGTAGCAGTTCACAGTCTAACCTTTCACACAGGGAACACATGGTGCACAATTGTCAAATTCTTTTATATTCATTATAGTTCAACAAATAACTGTCTCAATACTACTCAGCAGTTATTACTTATCAGCACTTTTTCCCATGATCTCTAACCTGATGGCATCCTTTGGATTCACTTCATCATTATTTTGAACAAAAATACATATGTATTTTTCTCAGAGTATCCAGATGCCTATTCTTCAGGAATAAACCCACAGTTCACATTTTACTGTTGTCTACTTTCCTCATAGATTTCTTCTCTTTTTTCTTACTCATTTCTGCTCAATCCTTTTTTTAACTCTCTAACATTCAATCCTAGTTATGCTACTTAGACTATCCAAAAGTAGATCCCATGTACTTGTCATTTCTATGCCTCAATATGTACTCACCATTGTATATTTAATTTCTTCCATTATATCAAATTAATATTTGTTTCCAGAATGCATTTGCATTATATCCTGCTCGCAACATTCAGTGGAATTTAGAAAAAGGTTTTAACATTTTGAAATAAATATTCTAAACTCCTGAAGTTATGATGGTCAGTAGAGTATTTTTAAAATTAAAATGATTATATGTCTCAATTTTTGCAGTCATATAAATTACTAAAGTCTGATTGGTGCATGATGTATATTATCCTCCTCAAGAAAAGTGATTAAATTATAGAACATCTAAAAGGCATTGATTTTGTCATTCACTAGCATTTTCTGAGCATATGGGAATTGGGCTAAAAGTACACTGATTAGCATACCAGTTCATTCTTCCCACAATATTTTTAATATAGCTTTCCTTATGGTGTGATAGAGACTGAGGTTGCCAGTCCATGTTCTAGACTGTGTCTGGCACATCTTTTGGCACATAATACATTTAAAACCCTTTTAATGGGTCCACACTAGTCTATGTTGCCACAGTTTCCATCAAGAAGTAGATACTGAAGTTTATCAAGTTATCTGTTTACAACACAATTATACATGTGGAGATATCAGATAAAAATTACATGCTATGAAACAAAATTAACAAAATGAAACAATGTAGATAAATGTAAACTCTTGCATCGAGGTTCAAAAATTGATAGCAGGAATTATGGAAAATTTTGCTTAATAGTCATTAAGATTTTAATCATCTTTTTATGTTTTAGTTAACTACAAGTCCACCATTTATTCTTCTGTCACATGGATGTCAAAGTGAATGTTTTATTAATAGTTTAGTATCTAAAATTGCCATCTCCAAAGTGGGAAAATTTGCAACCTGGTGGACTAAGACCTAACAAAAAGGGATATATGATCAAAATTTAAAAAATAGGTCACATCCCACCCCCTCATGGCAGCTAATGTGATTTATCTCAAAATACTGTGCCTCTACCACTTTGCTTCCTCACACAACTGAGAAAGCTCCAGGCATTAGTTCCTCAGGTAAATTAGAGTCTTACCATTAACCAGGTATCCACAGCAACAGTATACCTCTCTCCTTGGCTCACCTTCTCCTAGATACCCATAATCTTATGACACTTTGAAGAATAAACAAGTAATCCCAGGAAGAGATAGATAAGTTAGAATGTCCCTTCCAATTTTGTTTGTGTGTGGGGGAGTGGTGGGAAGGAGGGAAATAGAATGAATCACACAGAATAAGCAGAACACTGATTTATTATGATATGCATCACACCTTTTTTGCATTATCTTTCTTCCCAAACTCCCTTTTTCAAAATTTCTGATAGTGCTGAGGAAAGCTCTACTCTTATGGTTACCAAATTTTGAAGTCTCATTATTATTGATTCCCAACTCTGCCATGCTAAATATTTGCCAGATAGTCATTTCTATCACCACATTTCCTTTTTCTGTATCTATAACTTTACACACAGAGCCATTTTAGTTTAGTTACTCATAATCTCTCAAACTTAACTCTCGTCATTGATACCCAAGTCTTTTTGCTGCTTCAAGTCTCCAGCTTTCCAATCTGTCTTCCTTAGAAATGAAGTCTAGATCTGACGCAGTCTCTTCTCTATTCATTAAATACCAATGATGGAACTTGAATTTTGGATCAAATGTTATTTTATCTTTAATTCATGCTATTGCAAACTCAATTTCTGTGCAATTTTTATATAGTACATAATTATTAATACAATATTACATTGCCTGATTTATCAGTAAACAAATATGCACATGCTGGAATGTATGTGTTTAAAAAAAAACTTTTTTTTTAATAGAGGTATCCAGTTTAAAAAATATTTACCACTGTTCTAGAGGAAAGGAACTGATAGTCCCACTACATTTTGTCTTCAAATGTTTAAAATGTTTAAAATGTTATGGTAAGATGCTACATTTATATATGAAAATTTTCCAACTAGTACATTTCCCAGGGCAATGTTGTCAGGATAGCAGCATCAACAAGAACAATAGCAACTGGCATTTATATAGTGACTTTTAAGGTTTGCAAAGATTTTAATAAATATTTTCTCATAACATTTTACATAGGTCATGTCATGGAAAATAAATCCTTAATTTCATAAGTATAAGAAATTTGCCTAGAAGAAACTACCTGTGCCAATGCATTTCAACAACTGCTCTGCCATTTATATTGTTTGATAGCTATCTGGAGCACTAAAGGATTTTATGACAATATTTCTAATGCTAATATTTCACAGTCAATAAGAATCAGGGGTACATTTGAATCTAGCTCTTCCTGACTGAAAAAACTAACCATCTATCCATTCTGGCACACTCTCTCTCATCATACTTGAGCAGCGTCATTAACTTCTGATTTTTATAGATGATGAAAATAAAACTAAAAGAGGTTAAGACTTTCCCTTGTTCATAGTGTTGGAGATAGAATTTCACCCTAGGTCTTCCTGATTCTAAGTGCAGCACTATATAAATATATAATGAAAGACATGAAAGATATGTCATATAATTGAAAAGACTTGAATTGTTCATCTTTGGGAAGAGAAAAATGTTCTATTCTGTGAAATAGATCAAGTCCTTCTATAATGCTCATCTTGTGGAATTCTAAAGGGAAGAAAACAATGAATTAAAATACAACTGAGGGCAGTTGGGTGACTCAGTGGATAGAACACCAGCCCTAGAGTCAGGAGGATCTGAGTTCAAATTCAGCCTCAGACACTTAATGATTGCCTAGCTATATTTTTCTAGTTATCTGGATTGTAAATAATGAAATTACTCTATTGTCAGATAATGATTTCTCACAGTGGAGATGTTCAATCAGAATATGAGTGTATACTCATATGTGTGTACAATATATGTGTGAATAAGGGATTACTGTAATGAATTGGAAGATGACATATATGTATTCTTAAATTTCTTCTCTTTCACTAAATTTTATATGCAACTTTATCATTAAAAAAACTAAAATGAAACTCATTGCCTAGATACAATGGGAGTTCCAATGGACAAAACCTTTAGAAGAAAAAGAATCAAATAAATGTGAGAAGACTAAGGGATGTTATACATACATTCATTCATCAAATGTCAGGTAAAATTAAAATTTTATGGGCTACTAAAGTGTTTCTGTGAGATTACACAAGTCCATTAACTTCAGTTCATCTGTTAAAATTCTTTGTGGATTGCTTGTATTGCATAATGCTTTATAGTTACTAAAATAGGCACATATAAAACAATGGAACTTCCTATGATATCCAAGCAAAATAAAAATTTAATGAACTGATATTTTTTCTGTGATGAACAGAAATATCACTGTATTAAAAAGAAAAAGATATAAAATCACTAAATTATGAAATATTTTGATTATTTGATATTTGTTCAAAAGAGGAAATTTGTTTCTTTACATAAATTTGAGGGAAGGGACTATTTTTTTACCTCTTTTTGTATCCTCAATATTTAGCACTGTGGCTCCTTTTATTTTTAATTCAGTTTTTCTTGTATTCTTTTAGTTCACATTTTGTGCACATATACAATTTGAAATTGTAAATTAATTTTGTTAGGATGAAAAATCAAAATGAAACTTCTCTATAGTTTTACTCTGTCTCATAACATTGTGGAGATGAGTCTAGGTTCTTGAATGATCTGTAGGAGAGTCAAACCTACAACAATTTGAACAAAAATATAAAAGTTCTGATTATAGTTCTAGGGAAAGATCATATATAAGGCTGCAATATCTAATCAAAAGAAAGTTGAACAAGAGTTTTAAAATTCTTTTTGTTAGGGTCAGCTAGGTGGCACAGTGGATAGAGTGCCATCCCTTGAGTCAGGAGGACCTGAGTTTAAATTTGCCCTCAGACACTTAATAATTACCTAACTGTGTGACCTTGGGCAAGACATTTAACCCCACTGCCTTGCAAAAACCAAAAAAGAAAATTCCTTTCATTGGAAAAAAGGCTTGTGATAGTATATACTTGAGGGACATTAGGAAAGCTGAATTACAAGATGCTGGGTGTATTATGGGAGGAAATATTTTCGGACCAATGAACTCAGAGATCCTTGAAATATTAGAGGGAAGATTTTCTAAATGCCTGCTAAAACATGCCTTGTATATATTTTAATACAAGAAGCATAGATAATCTCTATCTTCTTATAGATTACAACTCTAATATGAGTTAGTTGGCCACACTTATGGTATTGTCTGAGGCATATAGGGTTTATTCAGTTACTCCATAAGCTTGCACTACTAACCTTGTAAAGAAACCTAGTTTCAGACATGAGAAATGAATCAAGGACTTCTTGACTCCAAAACCAGAATTTTTTTCACTGTCACAGAACCAGAGCAACATAAATATTGAGCTGGATAGAAGTTTATAAATTTTAAAGTTCAACTGCCTCAGGAAATTGTAGTTCAGTGATTTGTTCAAAGTTACCTTAGGTTGTAACTGAAAGAACTAGGATTAAAACAGAGATTCTTTGTCTCCAAATCCAAATTATTTTCCATTGCTTCAGTTTAAACATAACAAAAATAATAATAATAGTGTGCCTGCTAAATTGAATAACATTTTATTGAATTTAAAATTTCAGTGCTTCATTTTTTGATGGTTAATTAATAATCAATTTATTAATTAGGATAGCAAATAATTAATAAATTGGTGGTCAATGGTCTTTCTCAATTAACCAAAGACAAAAATCATGGACATCTTAGAATGCTTAAATACCTTTGGAAAAATGGATGCTGCTGACAAATGGAAATCAATGATGGGGTGAACTTATATTAATGAGGAGGTAGTCTAATCATTTTCAGCTCCTCTTGATGACAACTAACTTGATCATGAGACCATACTCTGGAAGAAGGAATCTATCTCCACCCAGACTATCCCCATTGAACAATGTGGGGTTTCAAGGGCATGAACCTAAGGTTTTTAATGTTGGAATTCACTTAGATTGGGTTATCTTTAGATTTTAATCAGAAATAAACTCTTCTGGTTGGGTAGAGTCCTGCCCAAGATTGAGGAGAATGTTCCCAGAGGGATTAGGTCAATCTTGTCATTAGCCCAGTCCTATAGAGACTGAATGAGATAATAAAAAGGAAAAAACTTCAATCCTAATTTGCTTATCAGATATAATAGAAAAAGAATCATTTCTCTCACCATACAATCTTCATGCTTGTCAAAGTACAAGTCATACTGAAAACCATTTAGTTACTATTGTTTAAATTGACTCGAGGTTAGCATACTGCATAGCATACAGAAGAGGTAAATGCTTTTTGACTGAGCTTCAATTAGTCAAAAATCATTCATTAAGCCCCTACTTGGAGCCAGGCACTTGTGCTAAGTATTGGTGATACAAAGAAAGATAAAAGATGGTCCCTGGATGGGGGTGGCGTAGTGGCGTAGTGGATAAAGCACCAGCCTTGGAGTCAGGAGTACCTGGGTTCAAATCTGGTCTCAGACACTTAATAATTAACTAGCTGTGTGACCTTTGGCAAGCCACTTAACCCCATTTGCCTTGCAAAAACCTAAAAAAATAAATTTAGTGCTTCAATTCAATTCTAATCTATTCTATACAGCAAAAAAAAACAAACCCAAATCATTATGTAAGGACTTCTGGCCAAGATGGTGGGGAGATGCAAGATACTGTTTAAAACTCTCCTGGCTTTCCCTCAGAACTGACATGAATCAAGCCTCTTAAAAGATTTTCGATTGACAGAACCCACAGAACAAAGTGGAACATCTTCCAGCAAGGTCTATCAAGAGGGGAGTATGTAAATGGCTAGGACAAGGAGCAGAGACCCAGAGAACTAGCCACAGTGCAAGGCAAAGGTCCAACCTGAAAAACCCTGGTAGTGGAAACTAAAACCTTTTGGATGTGCTTGGTGAACTGGGAGAGCTCCAATGAGGTTGTCCAAGATACCCATCCACCTTGTTTGCAGAGGAGTCCCCATTGTTCTTGAGGGAGGGTATGACTTTTTCTAGTACAAATGTAGAAACAGACCCAAGTGTTCCCACCTGCCCCAACAGATCTTCCCTAATAGTGATTATCCAGAGGAGTCTCTGGTCTTTCTAACCCTAAAGACCTAGCCCAGATTACACAAGCTCAGCTCAGATCAGCCCAGGCCCACTGACACTCCCAAAATAGACAATCGAGAGAAAGCTTCTGGTTGGTCTGCTGAGTAAACTCCTGGGGTTCCCACTCCATTAACCAAGGCATCTAATACCAAAGGTTTTCAAACCAGTCCCTACTCCAACATATGTCCCTAGGGAAAGCTAGCATCCCAAAATGAAGAAAGGCCAGCACAAAGCAGGGTCTATTGAAT
Organism: Macrotis lagotis; assembly: GCF_037893015.1. Classification (NCBI taxonomy): domain Eukaryota; kingdom Metazoa; phylum Chordata; class Mammalia; order Peramelemorphia; family Peramelidae; genus Macrotis; species Macrotis lagotis. The sequence goes on from NC_133658.1 coordinate 523,677,370, forward strand.
GTTACCTTGGAGATAAGGATAGTGGCTTAGAAAAGGAAGACAGAAGGGACACTCTAGGGGTTAAGCTTCAGAAGAGAATATTAATTGGTCTTCAGGGCAGAAAAACTTCCTAGAAGAGATAATAAAGGAGTTTAAAAACCAAATGAAAAAACTGGAGAAAGAACTGAAAGTGAAAATTAACTCTATGGAATAGAAAATGAACATTTTACAAAAGAAATGACAGACGAAAACAAATCCTTTAAAATACAATTGGACAAATGGAAGAAGAAAATAATTCCCTCAAAAACACAATTGGGCAAGTGGAAAAGGGTAACAATTCCTTCAAAAATAAAACTGACCAATTGGAAAAGGAGATGGAAAAAGGTAAATAAAGAAATTTCTTCTCTTAAAACAGATCTGTGGAAATGAATGACTTCATGAGACACTAAGAATCTGTTAATCAAAATAAAAAATGAAGAAAGAGAAGAAATGTAAAATATCTCATTGGTAAAACAACTTCCCTGGAAAATAAATCCAAGAGAAACAATTTAAGAATCAAAGGACTACCTGAGAACACGGATCAAAAAAAAAAAAAACTAAAAAAGAGAATTTGCACTACATACTTCAGGATATAGTTAAGGAAAACTGCCCTGATATCCTGGAACCAGAGGGCAAAATATGAATTAAAATATTTCATTGATCTCCTTCTGAAATAGATCCCCAAATGAAAACACTAAGGAATATTATGGCCAAACCCAGAATTAACAATTCAAGGAGAAAATCCTGTGAGCGACTAGAAAGAAATACTACAAATACCAATCAGGATTACACATAACTTGGCTGCATCAACATTAAGAGATTGAAGAGCTAGAATATAAATACTCCAGAGAGCAAAGGAATTTGGATTGCAACCAAGAATCCACTGTTCAGCAAAACTGAGCCTTTTTTTCCAGAGGAAAAGATGAACATTTATTGAAATAGGTGATTTTCAATCTTTCCTGATTAAAAAAAGGTCAGAGATGAACAGAAAATTTGATCTTCAAAAGGAGACTCAAGAGGTAGATTAAAAGGTAAACAAGGAAAAAGAAAAGACTGTTATCCAATAAGACAAAACTAATTGCATTCACATCTGAAAGGAAGAGTCTCATAATTCTTGAGAATCATAACTCTTTTAGAATTATAACATATTAGAGGGGGATATGAACATTCATGGTATATATCCATGACTTTTATGGAATGATTTTTAAAAAATCATTAAAAAGAGGGGACAGTGAAGAGATAGGAGGAAGGGGGAGGTTGAATGGAGTAAATTACATCATGTAAAGAGGTGCAAAGGACTTATTGCAATAAAGGGGAAGAAGGGAGGAGGTGAGAATTGCCTTAATCTTACTTTCATCCTATTTGGCTCAAAGAGGGATTAACAAACCCACTCAGTTGGGTTTAGAAATTTATCTAATATTTCAAGTATTAGTAAGGGCAATGGGGGTGGGGCAAGGAAGGAGGGACTGATAGAAGGGAGGGAAGGAAGAAGGGGAAAAGGAAAAGAGGAGAGAAAAGGGAGGTTGTGGGTAGAAGGGAATAAATTGAGGGACACTCTATTCAGAAGTAAAATACTGGGGAATAGGGAAAAGGTGAAAGATGGGAAAAATATAGAAGGAGGGGTGATAGCATGAAAGGCAGTATTGTAATTATAACTTTGAATGTGAATTGTCTTTCTCTGGTCTATCTAACTCTCCCATAAAATGGATATAGATAGCAGAGTAAATTAAAAAACCAAAATCCCACAGTATGCTGCTTATAAAAAACACATTTGAAGAAGAAAAATAAATTGAAGGAATAAGAATTAGTACTGAAGAAACAAAATTCTCACTCTTTTCAGGTGATATAATGGTACACCTAGAGAAACTTAGAAAATTATCTAAAAAAGCTACTGGAAACAACTAGTATCTTTAGCAAAGTCACTAAATAAATGAATAAATCCTCAGCCTTTCTATATATTACTAACAAGATACAGCGGCAAGAGATAGAGAAATCCCAAAATAACTTCAAACAACATAAAATAATTGGGAGTCTACCTACCAAGACAGACTCAGAGACCTTATGAAAACAGATATGAAATACTTTTCACACAAATGAAATCATATCTAAATAACTGGGCAAATATCAATTGCTCATGGGTAAACTGAACTAATAAAATGAAAATGATGATTCAACCTGAATTAAACTACTTATTTAGTGCCATACCAACTTCAAATCTAGCCTCAGACACTTAATAATTAACTAGCTGTGTGACCTTGGGCAAGTCACCTAGTCCCATTGCCTTAAATGAATAAAATTGGAAAAAAAAACATCTGTATAGAGAACTGAGTCAAATTTATATATATATATATATATATGTGTGTGTGTGTGTGTGTGTGTGTGTGTGTGTGTGTGTGTGTGTGTGTGTCATTCTTCAGTTGATAAATGCTCAAATGTTATGGAAAGGCAATTCTCAAATAATTCAAAGCTCTCTATAGTCATATGAAAAATTGTTCTAAATCATTATTGATTAGAGAAATGCAAATTAAAGCATCTGCCAGGTACCACCTCACACCTCTCAAATTGGCCAATATGACTAGAAAGGATAATGATCAATATTGGAGGGGATGTGGTAAATCTGGGACACTAATGCATTGTTGGTGAAGTTATGAACTGATCCAACTTTTCTGGAGAGTAATTTGGAATTATGCCCAAGAGGCAATCTTGATTCAGCAAAAACACAACTGGGTCTATATCCTGAAGAGATCATAAATAGTGGGAAAAATCCAACATATATAAAACATATTTATAGCAGCTTTTTGTAGTGGCAAAAAATTGGAAATTGAGGAAATGCCCATCATTTGGAAATGACTGAACACATTGTAGTATATGTATGTGAAGGAACACTATTGTTCTATAAGAAATCATGAGGGATCGGACAGAAAAGCCTCGAAAGACTTACATGAATTTATGCTGAATGAGATAAACAAAACCAAAGAACAGTATACATACTCACAACAACATGGGATGATGATCAACCATAATGGGCTTGTGCATTTCAACAGTACAATAATCAAAGACAATTTCAAGGGACTTATGCTGGAAAATACCATCCTTATCCAGAGAAGGAACTGTGGAGTTTAAATGAAGAGCAAAATTTATTACTTTCAATTTTTAAAAGTTGTGTTACATATTATGTAATTTTGTTATCTCTAATGTTTCCTTTTTTCCTTTTGAATTGGATTCTTTTTTCACAAGTTCAATTTTGTTCTATATTAGCATGGTTATAAATGTGGAACCTCTATCAGATTGCTTTCTGGGAGACTAGAGAGAAGGGGAAAAACTGTGTAACTCAAAACCTTGTAAAGAAAAAGGTGATTGCTAAAAACTATCTTTGTATGTAGTTGGAAAAACAAATTTTATATATATATATATATATATATGTATATATATACACATATATATATAATTAAAAATCATATTGTCCCCACAATATGAAAAACACTAGGAAGGAACAACCTGAAATCCTTCTCCTATCAATTTTTCTTTCAAGTTGGAGTTTCTAACACATCAGACAAGAGCTCCTTCTCTACTCTCAATTTAACAGTGAGGCCAAAGTACCATAATTGAATCAACTTATCAACAAAAAATATAAGCTATCTGTGAATAAGTTTTTAATAAACTGCAAAGGATTTTTAAGTCTTGTTCATTGGACAAAAAGCGCATAAGTCATAGAGGAAGCATATTGTGATTGTTTAAGATCACATCACATCTCTTGTGCCATCTGTAAAGACAAGTCAATGTGGAGTTGCACAGTTAAGTGATAAATCAATTTAGTGATGGAAGTTTTAGAGGTCAGAATATTCCATCTGAAGAGCTGGAGTTAGAGCATTGAGAAAAAAAATCTTTTTTTGGAGAGAGATGTGAAAGGAAAAGGAAATGATTCCCCCCTCCCACTTCTCCCCCCTTTCCCATTGACCATATTATCAGAGTGAATAGACCACTATTAAATATTATTTTGAGATTAGAGACAAGACCAATAAGAAATCACACATAAAATTGGAAGGGATAATCACCTCAGGAAGGGTAATTTCAGAAAGTAAAAGACAATTTATGGTAGAGATATGTTCAGATTATTTATAAAGACAGATCCCTTGGCATTCTTGAGAAAGCTACAAGACCCAAGATTTATGAATTATGGCTTTCTTATATGCTTTATGCCTAACTTCCTTTATATTTTAAAGGGTTTTTTACCTACTCTCTCCCACAAAATCTATGTGAATTTATGGAAGAATGTGAAGAACATTTTAATAATATTTTAAAACTACTATTTTGAACTCATATAATATCTTAGTAAATTTATTTACTGAAAGCTAATTGAATGTGACCTGATTGTTAATAAAAAGTAGAACAATGGGGTTTCTTGATTTATAATACTAAAAATCCAGTCCCTCAGAATTGTACCCTAGAACATTTACAATAGCAGTCATCTGTCCTCTAGGAACTTGGACCAACAATTCAAGTGGGACTTGGAGAAGTAGCCCCATAAAAGAGTGTTTCACACAGTTGACTATATTAGAAAATAATGATGCAATGAAAACTTCATTTCAATGGTGAAAGATAAAATTATAAATGAAGGCCATAGGGGAATATATTGTTAACAACTGCAAAGATAGAGGAAATTTTCATTTAGTAGACATCATTTGAGTTGAGTTTTTAAAGATTACCAGAAATAAAATCAATTAGGGGGAGGAAAAAGGAGAAGAATGTGAAAGAGTGATAAGAAAGAAAATGATCAGAGTATGTCAAAAGAATTGAACAGGGCATAGTTGAGGTAAAAGAGTTGTCCAAATTAAACTCACAATACAGCAATAGTAGATTGTAAATCTAAGGAGGCAGGGCAGTATCAGGTAACAGAGTTTGAAATTTAATTAGTAAGCAATATGAGGCATTAAAAGTTTGTTTGTTTTTAGCAAAGTAATGAGACTGAATCTAAAAATAAACATGATAAGCCTAGCATTGTAAAGGATAGATTGTAAGGAGATGTAAATGGAATGTAGAATATTTGTTGGAAGATTATTGCAGTAATCTTGGTAAATAATAAGAATCTAGAATTCTGGAAGAGATAATAAAGAACAGAAAAAGTGAGAAAGATTTTAGAATTTGAAAAAAACAAGCTGTAATTGAAAAAGAAATTTGTGAGGTATGGAAGAGGAATAATAAAAAGTTATCAGCTAGGTTTTGTACATAATATACTGGTCAAATAATGATGCCAACAACAGACGTAATGAAGTCAGAAGGAATAAAGTTGCAAGGAACAGTTTATGAATATATACCTTATAAAAATAATCAGGTACAGAAAAAAAGGAAATAAGTAAATGATTAACAAAGAATATGGAAATTGTTTTAATTTTATAGGAGTCTTTGTAACCTCACAGAATTTAGTTACAATGAATTAAACAAAGATGTAAACAAATATGTAAAGCAGTGGAAATACAGTTTCTTATTTTTAAAAGGGTATATAACATTTAACCCTTAGGATATCCTCTTATATGTCTTCATAATAAGTAGGAAATACTGGAGAATTAGTATCATTTGTCTTTTTAATGCTTTGAAATGTGAATGACTTTTAGTTGTTACCATGGGAATAAGGTGAAGGGCTTTAAGCTACTTAGAAACAACATTCTTATTTACCACCACTTCTTCTTTCATAAAAATGGATAGACAATCATATTCTATGAAAACGAATTATAACCTCGGCAGGGATTTATTAGGTTTAGGGATTTCATACAAATAACAAAATAACAAACTGAAAAATACAAGGAGATATATGAAACAAAGCCTTTATCATTGGATGATGCCCTTTCTCTTTTGGTTTTAACACAAATATTTTTTGAATTGTATTAATAATTCAACTCAGCATATTTTTAGAAATACTGGGCAAAATCTTAGGGTAAGCTTCATTCTAACAAGTTTAGAAAACTAGGTAACAGCATAGATGCTTTATTCTTTACTTCTCAAATTCTCATTACAATTGAATTATTAGTCTTTTATCACTAAGGACTCTAAAACTAATTACAGTACCTGACTTTGTTCCTTACTCATAATAGATAAAAGCTTTATATATGCTTATTAAATTGAACTAAAATCATGATAAACATTCAATGCAATTTATGTAGAATTTGACTGTAAAATTTTAAAACTGTAAATATAACATATTCCAAATTTACTTTTATTAAAATAGTCCCTTTTTTTATTACTACAATCATTTATATGTTATGTCTATTAGGTGTCCAGTACAATGTCATTTGCGGATAAGAGGCAAAATAATTAAATCAGTCCTTTATTCTCAAGATATATCCTTGGGGAATGGGAGAGATAACATGTACATAGTTAAATATACATTCATATATGGCATTCATTTTAGATTTCCTACATTTCATTGATGAAAAATTTCCCTTCTAATGCAGTTATTGGGGAGAAGAGAGGATAAGAAGAGAGAAAAAATTACTAAAATGTTTAGTATTTTGTCACAGAGGAAATATTAAACAATTAATTAAAAATATTGTTTGGTTGATATGCTATCATGTAACTTCTATTCCCAACTAATCCATTCTAGTTAGAATCTTTTGGTATCAGGTTTGCCTTACTCATATTGCTTGACTTCATTGGGGTAGGAATTTCTCCATACTTGACCTAGTAACAATTTGCCACCTCTATGCATTAAGGGCTATAAAATAATTTTTTTTAGAATTACTTGTTATGGATGGTTAGATGATGCAGTCGATAGAGCACCATCCCTGGAGGAGGACCTGAGTTCAATTCCAATCTCAGACACTTAATCATTACCTAACTGTGTGGCCTTGGGTAAGCCACTTAACCCTATTGCCTTCCAAAAACCTAAAAAAAACTTACTTGTTACAACTGCAACCCCATTCACATTCAAGATCTTTCACCACATTACTTCATTTTGTCTTATCAACCTTATAGTATATATCTTCCAGTATTTGCTCTGAAATCTACAGACTTGATTGTAAACTTTCCCAGACCCTATGCTTTCACATCTCCATGATTTGTTATTCTAAATCATCCACTTAGAACCCTATGCTTTCACATATCCATGATTTGTTATTCTAAATCATCCACTTAGAATCCTTGTCTGTCAACATGTTCCATATCCTTCCAGTATCTTTTATTCAAAAAAGTTTATGGAAACTAGAAGTAGGATGACTGTACTCCTGAGTTGAAAAGGAGCTCTCAGCTGTCCATCATTATTGATTATTCTCTGAACTATAGAATAATGGTGATCATGAGAGCAGAGATAGTGAGAAAACCATTCCTGGAGGTAAAGAATGATGGTGAGGGAGAAAAGAGAGTAGAGAAAGTGATTAATGAGTCAGAAGGAAAATGGGCTAACTGTGTGGAAGTTGAGAGAATGTGAGTCTATGAGGTATGGAGGGAATGAGGATTCTTTAAATTTCTTGTTTTGGAGCGTCTAGGTGGTGCAGAGGATAGAACACGCCTTGGAGTCAGGAGTACCTGGGTTCAAATCCGGTCTCAGACACTAATTACCTAGCCGTGTGGCCTTCGGCAAGCCACTTAACCCCATTGCCTTGCAAAAAAACTAAAATAAATAAATAAATAAATAAATAAATAAATAAATTTCATGTTTCTATATGGGGAGGTTTTCTGTGTATCATGAATAGAATTGCCAATATCAGACTTGAGTTTTAAATCATAGCTAGTTCCACCGAGCCCCCGAGAAAGAGATCCCAAAAAACTAAGCCCTAGGAACATTACAGCCAAGTTCCAGAACTCCCAAGTCAAAGAGGAAATATTACAAGCAACCAGAAGGACACAATTCAAATATCGTGGAGCTGCAGTCAGGATCACACAGGATTTAGCAGCAACTACATTAAAAGCTCTTGAGGTTGGAATATAATATACTGGAAGGCAAAAGAGCTTAGAATGCAACCGAAAATCAACTACCCATCAAAACTGAATGTCTTCTTGCAGGGAAAAAGATGGACTTTCAATGAAGCAGAAGAATTTCAAATGTTCCTGTTGGAATGGCCAGAGCTGAACAGAAGGTTTGATCTTCAAATACAGGACTCAGGTGAAGCATAGAGCATGGAGGAGAAGAAAATATGAGGGACTTAATGATGATGAACTGCATGTATTCCTGCATAGAATAATGACACTGATAATACTCATGAACCTTCTCAGTTAATAGAGCAGGTAGAAGGATATTTTATAGTTGAAGCGCAAGAGAAAGCTGAATTTGAAGATAAAATATGGTATAAAAATGGAGTCAATAGAAAAAAGGGAAATGTAATGGAAGAAAGAAAAAGGAGAAGGGGGAACAGACCAAAATATTTCATATAATAAGATTTTTGTTTATTACAATGAGCTGTTGCAATGATATGGAAGGGGGAAGGCAAGGGGGAAATAAGGGAATATTCACTCTCATAAGAGGTGGTTAGGAGAGGAAACAACATATATACTCAGTGGGGTATAGATATCTAGAGTAAGAAGGAGAGAAGGGGGACAGGGGGAAGGGGGGGATGTGAGTGATGGAGGAGAGGATGGACCATGGGGGAAGAGTGGTCAGATATAACACATTTTCTTTTTTACTTCTTGCAAGGGGCTGGGATTGGAAAGCCTGTCCGGGACCATAGGGCCAGGTGGATACTGGGCCTAAGGGGTGGTATGGGGGCTCAGGGCCTCTTGGCCCCAGGACCAGGGATCTGTCTGCTGTGCCACTCAGCGACCCTACAGCAGAGTCAGAGTGAAAGAAGAGAGAAAATAGAGTACATGGTAGTGGAGAAATATGAAAGGAGGGAGTTGTGATCAGCAACGACAATGGTGGGAAAATATGGAAGTAACTTTTGTGATGGATTTATCATAAAAAATGTGATCCACCAGCGACAGAGTTGTTGGTGTTGGAACAAAGACTGAAGCACATTTTTTATTATTATTATTATTATTTGGGGGGTGCAGGGCAAATGGGACTGGGTGGCCTGCCTGGAGCCACATAGCAGGGTGATCTTTGGGTGTCTGAGGCCAGATTTGGACCCAGGTGCTCCTGACTCAAGGGCCAATGCTCTGTCTGCCACCCAACCACTATTATTACTATTTTATTTTACTTCGAGCCTTTTTTTTCTTTTTTTGGTTTTTGGAGGGCAGTGGGGTTGGGGTGGCTTGCATGTTACACAGCTGGGTGATTGTTGGGTGTATGGGGCCGGATATAGGCTTGGGTGCTCCTGGTTCCAGGGCTGGTGCCCTGTCCATTGCGCCACCTGGCTATACCTACAATTATTACTATTATTTTTTTAATTTTAATTTTTTTCTCTCCCCTTTACTTTATCACTCAAGTGAGTCTATATTTTTTGGGGGGAGGGGGTATTTTGTTTACTCTTAAACAAGAATACTTTATTAATGTATAAAAAACATCATTTGTACAAAATGAGAATAAATAAATATTAAACATAAAAAATAAAATAAGACCAAAAAAATCTATAAATCATAGCTAGTAACTTTTCTCTAAAATTAACTTTCCTTATCTAGGAATTAGTTTTAGTAATATCTCTAGTAACTTCCTCTTAAAATTGTTGCCTCAAATATGATGTTTGTAAAAGAAATTTGTAAACCTTAAAGTTATGACTAGGTCAAATGTCAATTGTGGTTATTTTTAATAAAGGAATGAAATCAAATATCCCAGTTCTAATAATCATTTAGTAAACTGGAGTTTACAAATTATCTAGGATCTTTCCATGAGAGAAATTCTAGTTTTTGTAGATAACAATGTCAATAATCTGAATCTCCAATCTCCTGAATCCACCATGTCACAAGGAATTACTCAATAACTTTAAGGAAAAATAAAAAAAAAACAAACTTATCAAACTTTTGTAGGAGGGGGAACTCAGTAGGGAGCAATTCAGATATTTCTCCTATAACAGATATGTGTCCAAATGGTGGATTTCCTCTTCTAGTTGTCTTCTCTTGATAAAAGAGAGGTCATGGGGATGAGAAGACAATCAGATCTGCAAAGTATAAGTTTCAGTGGGTTTTTAAAAAAATTCTTTTTTGATTAGGTTAACTAAGTGGGATTCTTATCTCCTCTGATTTTCAAAATGCAGGTCATTTGTACCTGTATTATGACTACAGGAAGGGATAGAGTTTGTTGGGGTTTTTTTTTTTTTGGCAAGGCAAAGGGGATAAGTGACTTGTCCAAAATCACACAGCTAGGTAATTATTATGTGCTTGAGGCCAGCTGCCCTAGGAAGGCAGAGTTTGGAACAGTATAGTTTTAGGATACTTGAGCACACACACACACACACACACACACAAACACAGGCCAAATTCTATGAAGGCTTGTGATTAAGATGTTTCTATTCTGCTTTGAGTTCCATTTTATTTCTTCATACGTATTGCTATTCTAACCACTGTAAATAATAATCTTACTTGAACTTTTCCTAATTAAGTTTTACTCTCTCTTCGATTTTTTTTTGTATTAGACATAATAAGCCTAGTCATCAATATAACAACAACTTTCCAGGGAGAAAGTCATCAAGTAACAAGGCAGAAATCAATGTCAGTTAGTCATATAGTGTTTCCTTAATTAGTGTGGAGGGACCTTGATTTTATTAGACAATATTATTATGAGAAAAAAAGATAATTATATTCTCACAGGGGAAAAGACAATAAAGATATCAACTTTTCCCTGTATACAGATCATATTGACTAGCTAAGGAGTTCCTAAGAATTAAATTTGCTTTGTACTGTGAGTTGTGGATGGGACAAAAAGTGGAAAAGAAAATATCTCATTACTACAATGAATCTTTTATCTTAATGATGTAAGCATTCACTCCAATAGTGGAAATTACAATTTGATCTTAAGTGCCTCTTATCCAGGCCTTGCAATCAACTTGCTCTATGGGGTACATGTACTATTCTGAAGATCTTCCTAACCTTTTAGATAACAAGGAAACTCTAAAATTGTCCTTCACATTCATTCCATTACTAGACCATTTTTTTCCTGCCATGCATTCCTCTGATATCTTTCATGACTCATCTGTTTAATTCTAAAGTGCTTTTATATCATGTAAAATTCATCATATCAAAAAAAATTACTCTGCTGACTGGCACGGTTCTTAACTGTACTTAAAATTCTTTAAGAAATAATAACTGTTTAAAATAATATACCAGTCTTCTTTACCTAACATTCTGATATGTCGGTAATAAACTTCTAACTTTCTTTGACACAGAAAATACAAAGGACCTTCAATCAACATGTTATTCCTGACTTCTATTCCATTCTTCTTTGGAGATACAAAGACATAAAATAAACCATTTAACCAATAGGAGATTATAATGTATGTATCATCAAAGATAAATATAGAAGTAGTACAGTAAAAATAAACTGCATTAAGTAAAATTTGATAAACAAAAATCAAGAATGGGAAAAGCATTTTGGTCTTGAGCAGGGGTGTCCAGTCTTTTAGCTCTTCCTGGCCACATTAACAAGCACAAAAAGTCAAGGGTCACAAACAGAATTTAATACCCACTCATTAATACAATTCACCCACATCACCAATAAGCACAAAAATAAATGCAACACTGGCCATTTGATTGGGCCCCAAGGGTTACTGTTATCTATGGTCACAGATTAGACACACCTGGTCCAGAATGTGTATGCTTACAGTTTTTGAAAGCATTTTTGAAGAAGGGAATTTATTTTTTGTGATTAAAATAGTTTTTATTAATAAACTTCTCTATATAGAGGGCCATCTCTCAGCAAGAAACAGTGAGGGGAATTTCTTTAGATTATTTTATTGCTTTATTGTGTTTCCTTTTGTCTCTTTTTCTAACCTAACTTTTCTTTAAATAGATATGGTTATTATTATAAGAAGGAGGAGGATAACATAAGTGGGAGCTAGAAGGCATTCAAGTTTATAAGAGATTTAACTCAGTTCTTTCTCACTCTAATAGCAGTGTTTTATACACTATGCCACATTACTTCCCATGTAGAGCTCATGTGTTAATAATGGGATGTCTAGACTCTCCCCTCATTTCTCCAAGGGAGACTGAATTTTTAGCATAAATGGAGCATATAAATGTATTCACAACCCATCCCCAAATATTGTCAGGTTAGGCTAGGTAAAATAGATTCACATTGAGCTTCTTATCATAATCCAATAAGTGAAATTATTATTATAAAGTACATATCTAAGTTTTGATTTCCTTTCTATTATATTTCAGTTACACAAAAACACATATAGAAAAGAGCAAATAAACCTATTTATCCAAGCTGATGACAAACATAAATAGAATGAATTATATAGAAGAGAGTAATACTAAAATTAGAGAGTAAATAAGTTCTCCCATGGGAAGTGAGATATTGTAATTCTATTAAGAGATAAAGGATAGGGGTGGCTAGGTGGCACAGTGGATAGAGTACCGGCCCTGGAGTCAGGAGTACCTAAGTTCAAATCCAGCCTCAGATACTTAATTACTTAGTTGTGTGGCCTTGGACAAGTCACTTAACCCATTGCCTTGCAAAAAAAAAAGGCCTTGCGATCCTGATTGCAAGTGCTTGGGTATTGATTCACAAAGATGCAGAATCTTGAAGGTTGAGTAAGTTGTAGATAGGGACAAGGATATGAAAGATATATTTTAGATGAACAAAAGATCATAGTTAAGAGTATCTGAGTATCAGTAAGCTTGACCAAAAAAAGTATTAATGTGCAATGGAAAAAGTTGTGAACTTGTCCAGAAAAATACAAAGAAGTTTTTTGGAAGTAGCTCAAATATTGCATAGGTTTTGATCTATATATACTTCTACTAATTCCATACTTCAAAGAGGTGAAAGGAAAAAAAAAAGAGAGATACACACACACACACACACACACACACACACACACACATACACACATGCACACACACACACATACATATTTCATAGTAGGAAAAGAATTGTAAACTGAGGGGATGCCCACCAATTGGAGAACTACTGAACATGCTATGGTTTATAACTGTGATGTTGTATTATTGTGCTATAAAAAGCAAAAAAGGGGAGTTTAAGAGAAATCTAGGAAGACTTATGTAATATAAATTGAAATGAGAAAAACCAGGAGAATGTTGTAACCAGCAAAAGCAATTATTATAAAGTTAATCTACATGAAAAATTTTAATAAACTTGATCAATAAAATGATCCATCACAACTTTAAAGAACTCATAATGGTGTTGGGGGGCATCAAAATGGCAGTGTGGAGGCAGGGATTCCCAGAAGCTCTCTTAAAATTATGACTCTAGACAAATTCTAGAGTGTCAGTACCCACAGAAATCCCAAGTGAAACAATTTTCTTACCCAAGATAATTTGGAGGATCTTTGGGAAGACTCTGTTCCACTGTAGCTCTGAAGTGAATGAACTTCAGTCTTTCAAGAACAATCCACAGTGCCCTTGGGTCCCCAGGGGCACCAGGGTTCATGGCAACCAGAATCCCAATCCAGGGATCGCCAAGGACAATTTGGAAGGTCAGCAAGAAAATCCTGCCAGAGTGAATGAGCACAGAGCCCAGTACAGCTCAGGCCTAAGCACACACAACCCAGGGAAATAGAAACAGGTCTGTGAAATTGCCCAGCAGCTGCTTCCAGGGCACTCCCCAATAACTATAAGGGGGTGGAGGGTGACTGTCAATCTCTGCACTATCCCTGGGATAATACTCTGTCTCTTTGCCCATATTCAGACCCTGGACATAGCCTGGACCCTCACACTACCATAGCAGAGCAGAGATCCTCCTCACAGATCCAGGGCAGAGGGGAGGGCTTGTGGTCAGACCAGAGTACAGACTAGGAGAGCAGTCAAAGCCTCTCATATAAGACATTAAAGGAATTGAAATCCTTGCATGGTGTTATTGAGGCACTCAAAAGCTTGGAAAGCACATCAAAACCAGGGCACAGGCTGGGGAAATGAGTAAACAGGAAAAAAAAGAATCTGAACTTAGAAAATTACTTTGGTTCCATTTAGGATCAAAACACACATTCAGAATTTGACAAAGTCAAAATTTGCCAATCCAAAACCTCCAAGAAAAAAATAGGAATTGGTACTAGGCTATGGAAGAGTTCAAAAAAGATTTTGAAAATCAAGTAAGAGAAGTAGAGGAAAAATTGGGAAGAGAAATGAGAATGATGAAGGAAAATCTTGAAAATCAAGGCAGCAGTTTGGTGAAAAATGCCAAAGAAAAAAATATCTTAAAAATCAGTTTAGGTCAAAAGGATAAAAGCAGTCTAAAAGGTCAATGTAGAGAAGAATACCTTAAAAAAGCAGAATTGGCCAAATGAAAAAGGAGATAATAAAGCTCAGAAAAAAATAACTCCTTCAAATATAGAATGGAGCTAAAGGAAGCTGATGACTTTGTGAGAAATCAAAAAATAGTAAAAACAAAGCCAAAAGAAAGGAAAAACTAGAATTAAATGTAAAATATCTCACTGGAAAAACAACTGACTTGGAAAACAGACCTAGTAGAGATAATTTAAAAATTATTGGGCTACCTGAAAATCATGACCAGGAAAAGAACTTAGACTTCATTTTTAAAGAATTTCTATCACCTCCTGAAAAAGATTCCCTTCCAAAAAACTCCAAGGAATATTATAGACAAATACCAGAACTCCTGAGTCAAAGAGAAAATATTAGAAGCAGTCAGATATTATAGTACTACAGTTAGGATTGCACAGATTTTGGTGGTTTCTATATTAAAGGCTCATAGGTCTTGGAATATGGTATTCCAGAAGGCAAAATAACTTGTATTACAACAAAGAATCAATTACCCAGCAAAAGCGAACATTCTTTTTTAGGGAAAAAGCTGGATATTCAATGAAATAGGGGGTACTTTCAAACTTTCCTGTTGAAATGACCAGAGTTGAGCAGAAAGTTTGACTTTCAAGAACAGGACTCAGGCAAAGCATGGAGAGGGTGAATGGAAAAGGCTAACTGTTAGGGATTTAATAAAGTTGTATTGCTGTATTCCTGCATGGGAAGATGATACTAATAACTCATATGATTCTTCACATTTATTAGAGCAGTTAGAAGCATATATAGACATGGCACAGGAGAGAGATGAATATGAAGATATAATATATAATAAAGATGTGTCAATGAACAAAAAAAGATTGTACTGGGAGAAAGGAAAAGGATAGGTATAATGGGCTATTTTAAGTAAAAGAGACAAGGAAAACGTTTTGCAATGGAGTGGAATGGGAGACAGTGAGGGGGAATGAGTTAAACTTCATTCTCATCAGAAACAACATACACATTTAATAGGGCATAGAAATCTATCTTGGTCTAAAGGAAAAAGGAGAGAAAGGAAATGGGAGAAAGGCGGGGGAGGCAGAGAAGGGAGAAGGAAGACCATGGGAGAGGGTAGTCAGATACAACACATTTGTTTTTTTTCAGAGTGGTGGAGTTGGGTCACTTGCCTGGAGTTACACCACTGGGTAGTTGTTGCATGCTTGGGGTCAGATTTGGGCTCAGATGCTCCTGGCTCCAAGGTCGGTGATCTGTCCATTGCACCACTTGGCTGTTTCACAACATATTTTTGAGGAGGGACAAAGTGAAAGGAGAAAGAGAATAGAATAAAGGGTAATGGGAAGGAATAGGTGGAGGGAAATATAGTTAGCAATAGCAACTGTGGGAAAAAATATTGAAGCAACTTCTCTGATGGACTTATGATAAAGAAGATTATCCATCCCAGAGACAGAGTTGATGGTATCTGAGCACAGACTGAATTACAATGCTTTTTTCTTACTTTTCTCTCCCCGTGTTTTTTGTGAGGTTTCTCTATCTTTGTGGGGGGGGAGCAGGTATTTTGTTTACTTTTACAAAAAGACTATTTTTAAATATGTAAATAAATGAATAAATTTTTAAAAAACAACTCATCATGAAAATGCTCTCCTCCTCCAGATAGAGAAGTGATAGACTCAAGAGTCCAGATTGAAGTATATTTTTTTGTTTATTCTTTTGGAAATTTTTTGAAGCATGGCTCACACAGAAATATGTGTTGCATAACTTCATATGTATAATAAGCATCCTATTTCTTGCTTTTCTAATGAGTAGGCGATGGATGAGTGATGAAGAGAATTCAGAACTGAAAATAAAAATAAAGTTAACAACAGAAAAAAGTTTTTAAAAGGCAGCAAGTAGGAAATTAAGAAGGCATGACACTGTCTTGACAGAAGGTTAATAGTAAAGAAAAAAGAAAGCTAATAGTAAAAAATATATATTGTATAGTGCAGCAAAAGTGTTAGCTTAAACTTATTAAATATCATTTCTACCTTTCTAGCTTCTTACTCCTTACTCTCCTACATGTATTCCATGATTCAGGGACATTAAAACTCTCAGATTTTCTTCCACTTAACATTCTTTATCATCTAACTAAATGCATTTTCCCTGGCTGTCCCTCACTCCTAGAATGCTCTCCAAACTTATCTTTTACCCCCTGGTTTTCTTGGCTTTCTTCAAGTGTAATCTAAAATCCTTTCTTGGTAAGTTACCTTTTCTCATCCCTAATTCCACCCCATTACCAGGCTTCCCGCTTTTATTACATTCAATTTAAAGTGTTTTGTATTATATTTATGTAGTTATTTGGGGTTTTTTGTCTTTTGCCTTAGAATGACGTTTCCTGGATGTCTGATACTATTTTCTTCCTTTTCTTTTGTCAGTATTAATTAAAGATCTGAGAGACAGAAAGTAATAAATACTTATCAACTAATTAATTGTAGCTCAGAAAGTATTGGGAGCTTATTTGCTGTTCTGGAAGGTGTATCTTTTTTCTATGCAAAAATAGAATTTGAAAATGTCACAAATTATGATCTCAGTGATCATTTTTGGTACTTCTGTGATAAGTTTTTCTAATTTTGAAGTTGTCCCTGAAATACTTATGCAAAACTAAAAACTAGTTCAAATCTATCTAGCTGTTATGGAGAATTTATGAGACTTTTAAAAAATATTTTAAACATTTTAACCTAACGATATCCACAATACCATTATTACAGCAACAAAAAGATTAAACACCAAAATTCAAGATCATATCCTACAAGGTTAAACACTAAATCAGAAGAGTAATTATTTGATATATATATATATATATATATATATATAATACTTTCTTTTTCCTTCTTTTAAGCAGTCTCACATAACTAGTCTTTTCCCCCCTTTTCTAAAGACAATATAAATAAATGAAAAGAGACTTTTCTTTCTCACAGTCACTGAGGTACTTAAGTCAATATTGAATCACATCTATCTATCTGGGCTGGGTTTTCTCCTCATTAGAAATTTATCTATCTTTTTGCTTCTCAGACTGATCATAGGGCCAGGGAGGGGTGGGATTTGTCTGATGGCCTTTCTGGGTTCCTCTGATTATAATCAGAGAGATTAGTCTTATTTTGTTTGTCTCCAGAGAGCAGAACTAGAACATCATAGTGGAAAATACAGGGAAATAGACATCACTTTAAAAAAAAAAGAAAGAAAAATCTTCCAAATAATTAGAATTGTCCAAAAAATGAAATTGGTTTCTTCTAGAAGAAATAATCTCCTCATTACAGAGAGAGGGTAGTAATGATCTTTAAGTGCATGATAGTTGATTGTGAAGAATATTATAGAAAGAGCTCATTTTTCAATGGGGATCTGACTAGATGACCTCAGAATCACTTCCAAATCTCCTAGTCAATGATCTCTCCTTCACCACAGTGTAAGATAATATAAATCAATTATTTCATAAATGATAGTGTGCTATGTATGTTTAAGCTATTATTGTTGCTATTGTTGTTAAGATACACTTTCCAATCTTCTATCATTTTTCACTGTTGTCTGAGTGTGCATGCTTTGCATAAACAGAAACCATTTTTGAAGGCCAGACTATCAGTTACCATGGTAATCAAGCTACATTTGGCTAGCTATTCTTCTTCCATTTTTTCCTTTAAAAAATGCCTTGTTCCCTAAAGATAAACAGAGAGAGAGAGAGAGAGAGAGAGAGAGAGAGAGAGAGAGAGAGCAGGAAGAGGATTTTCCCTTGGAGAAGATTCATAAATTGGCTCATATGTGTAGCTATATTCAGAATAAAAAAATAGAAATGAGAAGCTTGATATAGGGTTAAATAAGTAATCATTCATCTGAAAATGTCAAGTTCATATTTGATACTTCATCTTTTGAAAGAAAATCTTCATATTTGAATTTAGTAACAAAATCTTCAATCTCCACACACCAGAAATAAGTTACAAAAGAAAGGGTTTGAAAAAAACAATATTCTAATGTAGTTTAAAATGTATAAATTATATAAACATAAGGAGAACTTATGTTCAAACATTGCCTTTAGCCTCTAGGCTCAAGAGTTAATGTCATATAACCCTGTATATCAGAATGTATAAAACCCTTTCTTAAGAGTTTAAAGATGATAAAATAAAATCAAATTAAATTAGAAAACATGAATCAAGTTCCAGTAGTGTCTCTTATTGTGTGATCCTGGCTAAATCACTGTACCAAATTTAGTTGAAGTTCCCTTATTTACTGCAAAAAAATACTGTAATAACTACTCAATTTTGTAGTTATCATTGAAAAACATATGCAAAACCACCAACAAGTTCAAAGCTATTTAGGATAATGGAAAGGAAAGCATGTTATTTCACAAAACTTTCACCACCCCCATTTGAACCAACAAGGAGAAAACTATATATATATATATATACACTATATCGATTTAAAAAATTGTGTTTGAGCCAAGGAAGACCCCTTCACTTATCAATTATCAAAAACCAATTTGTTTAAGGAAAGATATGCAGCAGGAACATGGGTATTTCGATGCAATCACCTGTGACTATACTTCCTGACAAGCATTATATGTAAAAGAATAGTTATTTAAAAACTGCTCAGTCAAATTGATCTACCCTCAAGAGTCATTTTTATAATATTTATATTATGAAAATAGATTCTAGGAGCATGAGTTCAAGAACCACTCTCTGGGTGTAGTTGACACAGAGAGGGCTATGCAGGTGAAAGCTTTTAGGAAGCTAAAAAAAGTACAATATTCACCTGACTATCCACCACTGAGGGGAGGGGAGTGGGAAAAAAGGATGGAAAGAAATTATATAACTTAAAAATATGCATATGCATGTGGATGAATGTTGAAAAACTTTCATAACATACAACTCATAATATTTTTTAGCTTTTCTATGGCCTGAGGTAAATTAATACTTTTCTTGGAAGATTTGGATATAGGAGCTTTGACTTTGATATTTACTTCTGAGTGTGTGTTTTGATCTTCCTTGTCATCATAGTAACTTTCTCTGATCAGAATTTTTTTGTTGTTTGCTCATTTTCCCAAACTAGGATTTGATTTTTAAGCCTTTGTTAATGCACATTCTGCTTTCAAGGTGGTTAGAACATAGCACCAAGCTTCTTTGGTTTTGTGCCGTGGTTTTTGGTGATAATCTATAGGGACCTGCAAGTTGAAATGTTGCCAAGGTGGTATGATGTAAGGAGAGATGTTTGCTACTCTTCTGGATATTGCTCTGGTCTGTGAGTGACCACAAGCACTCTTTTCTGACCTAGAGCTGTGAGGAGGCCCCCCACTCCACTGTGAGCAGCTAATCCCTGGGATGCTACTGCTCCTCCTCTCCCTGGGATAGTACCCTAGGCCTATGACTGGATTTGAGTATAGGCAACATAACATAGTCTTGGCCCCAGTACCAGGAAAGAAACCCCTGTAATCTCCTTCTGACCAATTGCTTGACCTTTGTTATCTGTGGGCTAAGAGCTCCAGAAGCAACTGCTGCCAATGCTCATTCAGTAACTCCCAAGGTCTGATCCAAGTTTATTGTGGTCATGTCTGCACTGGTGTGGTTTACACTAGAATATGCTCCTCTCTCACCCTGGAGCAAGATTCCTTTCCTGTTGATCTTTAAAGTTGTCCTGGTCTAGAAAATTGTTTCCACTCTGTCTTCTTGTTGATTCTACCATTCTAGAATTTGTTTTGAGTCATTATTTAAAGTCTTTTGGAGGGGTTCCAAAGGAGAGCTTTAGTGAGTCCTTACCTTTACTGTGCCATCTTGGATACACTTCTTTTGTACATATTTCTTTACCTCGCCATTAGACTGTGAGTTTCTTAAGGGCAGACATTATCTGTTTCCCCTTTCTGTATCTCTAGTACTTAGCAATTCCAAACATATACTAAGTAATTATGAATGTCTGTGTGAGGCCAGATTCAGACTCTCATCCCCCTGAATTCAAGACCAGTGCTCTATCCACTATACCACCTAGTTGCCCTAACCTCTATACAGAACCTAATGCCACAGATCCCCCCACACACACACACACAAAAAGTGAAACAAATTTTAAAGGCAAGATATTGTAGAGGAACTTCAGTAAAGTTCTGTCTCACTTGGATAAAAAAGAGTGTACTGGAAAGCCAGATAGAAGCTATTGGTCAAACATAGCTCAGGTCAAGGGTCAACAAACCAGCTTTGCTACAGGCCAGCAGTGAGTAATCCAGCCCTAGCTCAGAAGACAAAATTTGAGTTCTTTGCAACAGATGGGAATGGATTGGGTTAACCTAATGCAGGGAACAAACCATTGCATAGGCAAGACCTTAGACCAGTCGAAAGCGAGGCCTATCCTAAAGGAGAGAACAGATCGCTGTAAAGGCAGTGCCATAGGCAAGCAATAAGCCAGGATCAGATCCCAGTTCCAGCAGACTATATTCCCTGTGTCCCTGATGCAGAACTCAGCTATCAAAATGAGCAAAAACAAAAGCAAAAGCAAACAAAAAAAAAACAGCTAATCATAGAAAGTTATCATTCTAGGGGTAAAAATACACCATCTCAGAAGAGGAAAACAGTGACAAACTGATTATCTGTGAAGCCTCAAAGTAGTTTATGAATTGGCCTCCAAATTCAAAAAGAACTCTTAGATGCTCTCATAAAGGATTTTAAAATCTAAAGGAGAGGAAGAAAAAATGGGTAAAAGAAATGAGAGCCATCAGGAGAATTATGAAAACTTGATTGAAGAAATAAATTACTTTAAAAATAAAAATGGCCAACTGAAAAAGGAATATAATTCATTAAAAAGTAAAATTAACCAATTGCAAAAGGAAAACAACTAATTCAAGGGTAAAATTAGTCATCTGGAAAAGGAAACACAAAAGGCAACTGAAGAAAAATTAGAATGAACAAATGGAAATTAATGACTCCATGAGAAATTGAGATTCCATTAAACAAAACCAAAAGACTAAAAAAATAAAAAAATTAAATTTTCTCTTAAAAAATTAACCAACCTGGAAAATAGTTCCAAGAGAGACAATTTATAAAATATTGATATACATGAAAGCCTCAATCAAAGAAAAAAGTAACCTGGAAAATATCTTTCAGGGAATTATCATGTTCAAATGCCATAAAATCCTAGATCAAACAAACAAATCTTTGAAAGAATACACGGATGACTCCCAGGAATAAATCCCAGAATAAAAGCTCCAAGGAATGTTGAAGTCAAATTTCAGAATTCTCAACTAAAGGAGAAAATACCACAATCAACCAAAAAAGAAGCAATTTAAATACCAAGGAACCACAGTCAGTGTTATGCAGCACTTATCAACTACAACTTAAAGAATTGGAAGACCTGGAATATATTCCAGAAGTCAAAGAACATTGGATTATAACCAAAAATAAACTACACTGCAATATTCAGCATATTCTTTCAGAGGAAAAGATGGATTTTTAATTAAATAGAGGACCTTTAAATGGTTCTGATAAAAAAAAGACTAGTAGTTACTTAGAGGGTGTGGGTATAAAAGGATCATGAAGTGATTTCATTTTACAAGATACCTTAGCTCATAAGGATTGTATTTCTATGGAAGGTACTTAGAAAGAAGGTAAGGTATAAATTGATTATAATTTGATGATGGTCATGCTCTTGAGAACTATATTTCAAAGGTGACAGTTGAAGTGAGTGTCATTGGACAGAAGTTATGAATATGAAGCTACTCTAAGGTAATGAGACTTACAATTTAATCAATCAGTCTACCCTTGAGAATTGTACTTCTATGAGGGCAGATAAAAGGAGGATATTCTGACAGAGGTTATGGATACAAGACAGGTTTAAAATAATTAAGAATAGAAGAATTATACTAAAAAGTGAGACATTAGAAATTATATAATACCACATGAAGAGGTACAAAAATATATTATAGTAGAAGGAAAGAAGGGAGGATGTGATCATTGAGTAAATCTGATTCTCAACAGATCTGGCCCAAAGAGGGAAGAATATACATTCACAATTGGTTTTAAAGTTTTATTCTACCCTACAGGAAAGTAGGATGGGGAAGGGGGGAAAGGGGGGAAGAAAGGACAGATAAAAGGTTAGGTGAAAGTAAAAAAGAAAAGAAAAGTTAAAAAGAAAAATAAAAGAAGAAAGATAAGGAAATGGAAAAGGACTGATAGAAGGGAGGGCAGCAGTCAGAAGCAAAACATTGGTGAGGGGGATTAAGGGAAAGGAAAGAGAAATATAGAAATGGGGGAAAATAGCATAGAGAGAATTATAGAGATAGTAATCACAATTGTAAATTTGAAGTGATGAACTTCCTCTTAAAATGGAAATGAAAAAAATGTTTTTTAATGCAAATGCATAATAGAGTGGATTAAAAAACAGAATCCTACAATATGTAGGAGCATATTTGAAGCAGAGAGGTGCACAGAGAATTAAAGGTAAAAAGTTGGCTCAGAATATGTTATGTTCAATTGAAATTTGAAAAGTAGGGGCAACAATCCTGATCAGATAAAGTAAAAGCAAAATTAGATCTCATTAAAGAGATAAAGAAGGAAGCCACATCTTCTTTAAAGAAACCGTAGACATTGAAGTAATATCAATATTAAACATATGACAATGTGATATAGCATCCACATTCTTAGAAGTTACAGGAAAGACATAACAAAGTCATAATAGTGGGGGACCTCAAACTCCCTCTCTCAGAATTAGATAAATCTAACCACAATATAAGCAAGAAAGAAGACAAGAAGATGTATAGAATTTTAGAAAATTTAGATATGATAGATCTCTGGAGAAAACTGAAAGGGAATAAAAAGGAATATATCTTTTTCTCTGCAGTACATGGTCCCCATACAAAATCTGAATCAATCAAATGCAGAAAGTCAGAAATATCAAATGCAGCCTTTTCTGATCAGGATGCAATAAAATTCACTCATAATATAGGGCCATGGAAAGATAAACAAAAAAATGGAAACTGAATAGCATAATTAAAGAATTAGTGAATCAATCAATAAATCATAAAAATAGACAATGATTTTATCCAAGACAATGACAGTGATGAGCCATCATACCAAAACTTGTGGGATGCAGCCAAAGCAGTTATTAGGGGTAATTTTATATCTCTAAATGCTTATATGAATAAAATAGAGAAAGAGGTCATTAATGAATTGGGCATATACCTAAAAAAAACTAGAAAAAAGAACAAATTAAAAATTCCCTATTAAATTGTAAATTAGAAATTCTGAAAATTAAAGGGGAAATTAATAAAATTGAAAGCAAGAAAACTATTGATATAATAAAAAACTAATAATTGGTTTTATGAAGAATGGAGATCTTTGTTTCTGAGACAAGTTTGGAGTAATTAAATAAGTTTTGCAATTTCCTCAAGACAATCTAACCTGTTTTCATGGTCTTGTCCATTAGAATTTTCTCATAGAGTGATAGATACAAACACACATACACACAAATTTGTCTGTGATTATGTCCATATCCATATATGTATATGTGCATATATATTTACACATATGTACATAATATGTAAATGCACAGTTATATATTGTTATCATACTTGAATATACTTGTGCTTATGCACATATTCACATATATATATATCTATTTGAACACTGAGAATGAACTATATATCATAATCAATCTAATGGAAAGATATAATTTATCCATTTTTTGTTTAATATTTTTCTTATGTGGATGATTAGGCTGAATTTTTGAGTTGTTCCTTAGCATTTGATATAAAACAGCAGACTTCCTTTCTCAAAGGAAGATATAGAATTCATTCAATGGGCCTTACTCTGAAAAAACATGAAATAAAAATTCCAAACTGTGACTTTGCAGGTATATCAAAGGCCAATAAAGAATTTTATATGATGACACCTGTATTTAAGTGCTGTATTGTACATTTAATAAAACTCAAAGTTTCTACAGCTTTATTGTAAACTTTATTGTAAAAATTTTTTACAGTTCTTTGATATCTTTTGTAAAACCATTCCCTATGATTTGCAAGGTGGTAAAGTTCTTCCTGTTATTTTAATAGTTACTTTTTGGATGGTTAGTTTCTCGAAGCCCTTCTCCTTTGCCTGTGAAAGCACATCACATACCCTGTGAAGCATTGAATAATCAAAAAACAAGAACACAAGAGACTAAAAAATACTAGTCTGTTCTGTTGGAAACCATTTTGCACAAATTCCAGAGAATCTAGTGAATTCCCTCGAATGGATTGAGATGCAATTATATAATATAAGACCAAAAAAATGACATGCTTATTTTGTCTTCAAAAAATCTTTCAAGGACATGGAGTTCTTGCATTATTCATTCCCCTTTTAGATCAAAAGCAGTCAAATATCTGCATATATAAATTGTTCCTGCTATTTTCATTATCCTGCTTCAGACCAGAGGGAGTTACTTTCACATTGGTCTAAACAGTTTAATTTCCCTCAAATGAAGTTGCAGAGCCTTATTAACCTTTCATTAAGTAAAATACAAAGATTTTAAAGTCCTTTGAAGAAAGTCTATACAACACTTCTTTTACTCTTATGTCTCTGGTATTGAAGTCTGAAGAAAGGAAAATTTGATGAATTCTTCTTTGCCTCTGTAATTAGTCAGCAGCTGCAGTTTCTCTGTTTCTAGTTATACTACAAAACCTTTTTTTTTTTATTTCAGCAATTGTTTTTACTATGAGATCAGTAGAATGACTTTGCTAAGCCACAGTTAAAGCTGGGAGTGTCTTCCATTCCTCTAAGGAACAAAAGAACATACCCAGCTATTTCTATGTGACTTAATTTGAGCCTCAGTTTTTTTTTTTTAATTTTAAAAGTAATAGAGATCAATGATGATTACTAATTTACCGGGAGAAATAGCTCAGAAAATTTTCTGAATGAAGCAAGAGATTTACCACCAGACAGAATAAAAATCATATTTCTGAACCCAGTAAACTAACAGTGTCTCTATAAATTCTAATAATATTTATATAGTCTGCATGGACTATTATAAGAAAGTGAACCTCTTGAACTGGGGATGACTTTTCTGCTATAGATAACACTATTCAAAATATGTTGATTTTTACTTTGGTTCTATTGCTACGTTTTTGCAAATAATTCTGCTTTAAGAAGATCCTGGACTGAATTAGATAACAAAGACTTATATCTGTTTTTCTTTTCAACAAGAAAATTCTGGATAATTGTCTCAATTTTTACTTTAATTGGTGAGATTATATTAACAGGTGGATTTTTTTTGTTTGTTTCAGAAGCAACTAGCAGTAAAGAAAGCTTGATTTCTAGCCTTTCATTAGCTGGTGATAAGGTATCTAGCAAGTCATAAAAATCTTTTCTGGACCCTGGCTTCCTTATCTAAAAAATTGAGATTAGATGACATAATAGAATCTCTATTACTTTGCAGCCTCAAAAATAATTCTACCATCCATTAGATAAAAAAAATATATAAATTTTTACATCATTTGGCAAAAGAAGAAAGAAAAGGAATAATTTATAAGCAATGCTCAACCAATTAGAATTGATCAAGCTTATCATCTCTGCTCTACAGTCTCTAATTTACCAGCTCAACCTATAATTGACAATCCAAAGCAGCATAAAGATCCAACAAGTCAAAGTGATAGGCATACTCAAATTTTGGAAAAACTTCAATTCACTCCAGGAACACAAAGGGCAATAACAGATCAGAAGCTGAATTCTCTTAAAACAAGAATTTGGAAAATTAAACCTATTCATTCATAACCAAGGAGAAACACATTAATGTTAGGGTTTTCTTTATATAATCTATTTTTTAAAATCTTATCATTTTTTTAAAATTAGCTATTAAATAGGAAAATCTGAATTATATTTCTTCTGATACTCTAGCCTAGATTAAGACATAATTATAAACATAACTTTAATTTAGTTGATATTAAGATAGGAATAGGAACTGCATATATGATTTCATTGATACAGGGAACTGACAGAAGAGAAAAAAAATCTCCCTCCAATACAGGTTGGAACCTTCTCTATTACTTGCAGACATAACATTAAAAATGTTGCCTTGAGGACTGAAAGGTTAAGTGATTTAAGGAGGGTCACAGAGTATTTTTCTCATCTCTTACTTCATTGACAAAATTGGGCCAATTTAAAATGAGCTCTCTCTTCTCCTTTCTTGTCTCTCTTCAATCACTGAAAAAGAAGTGACCCTTCTCTTTTTCAAAGTCAACTCCTCCATGTATCCACTTGATCCAGTTCCTACCAACTTTGCCAGTAAATTGCAATTTAAATCATTGCTTCTCTCTATTGGATCTTCAATCTCTCCCTATCCACTGGTTCCTTTCCTGCTACATTCAAGCATAATCAAGTGTCCCTAATCCCTTAAAAAATTAAAATTGCTTGCAATTGATTCTATCATCTCAAGGTAATTGCCCTGGACTTCCTCTGTCAGTCAAACACCTTGAAAAAACTTTCTACACTTGCTACTTCCATTTCCCCTGTTTACTCCTTATCAATCCATTGCAATTTAGATTCTGATCTCATCAGTCAACAAAAACTGCTTTCCCCAAAGTTCCAAGGATTTCTTCATTGTCAATTCTGGGTTGATTTTTTAAAGTCTTTCTGCACCTATCTGTTCCACATGGCTGTTTGCTCTTGAAATATTTCTTCTCTTTGAATTCATCATATTACTTCTTTCTATGTATACTCTTATTTGACAATTACTAATTCTCTTATTTTTTCTTTCTTACTTTTTTTTATTTGTTTTGTTTGTTTTCCTGACCCATCCCACATATCATTTCAGAGTAATGGTCATAGATCATCTTTTTTTCTCCTGCTATGATCTATCAATAACCTCACCAAATTCCATGAAGTTTATTATCATTTCTATGCAGATAAGTCACAGGTCCCAGATTAGCTACTGTGCCTTAGGGCCTGGATCTCTTACAGCCATCTCAATTTTAACATGTCCAAAACAGAACTCTCTCTTTTCTTGCAAACTTTCTTTGTTCTATTGAAGATACTACCATCCTTTCAGCACACTAGTCGTATAACTTCAGTATTTTCCTTAAACATTCACCATGCTTCATTCCACATATCTTGTCAATTACCAAATCATTTTATTTTTCATTCAGTCATATCTCTAAATCTGTCTCAGTCTCCCTATTAATACAGTTGCAGATTTCTTGTCAAGACTTGAAGCAAAGGGGTAGCTAGGTGGTGTAGTGGATAAAGCACCAGTCAGGAGTACCTGGGTTAAAATCGGGTCTCAGACACTTAATAATTACCTAGCTGTGTGGCCTTGGGCAAGCCACTTAACCTCATTTGCCTTGCAAAAACCTAAAAAAACAAAAAAACAAGACTATCAAGCAAATTCTTTCTTATTTTAGAAGCTTATCAAAAAGTTTTATATATAAAGATCATTTTCATGAGATCTTCTCAAAATGTATTTCATGGAACTTAACTAGGTGCCTTAGTATTTTAGACAGAGATTTAGATCTCTGACCTAGCTATATTCTATGTATTCTATGTACTTCCAGTCAATCATTGGTATGCTTCATTCACTGTCTTTAGTTCAGTTTTAGCCTATAAATATGGAGCACACACTATTTATTATCAAAGATTTTTAAGGGAAACAATGTCAAGAGGATCAAATACTATAATTTATCAAGCATTTAGTAGACAATATATAAATCAACATATACACCCATACATATATTTAAATATATATATATATATATATATATATATATATATATATATATATATGGTAATGGACTTGAGGTCAAATGCAGTCTCAGATATTAGATTCCTTCTAGTTGTGTGACCTTGGCCAAGTCACTTAATTTCCTGTTGTTCTAATTCATCTCTGGTAACTAGCTTCAGATGGCTCTGGGGGGAAAGTGAGATTAACAGATTAACTGTTTAGCACAGCACCCCCTCACTCAAATTCAATTCACTTGCTTGTCATGGTATCACTTCCCCGATGTGATGGTCTTCTTTGATTCTGAAGGACAGCTACTTTCTGTTGCAGTTTCTTCCACTTCAAGATGCTCCTTTTTCTGTTTTATCTCCCCTATACTTTTCTATTACTGCAGACAAATCCAAACTTTTGAGACAAGTGAACTCTGTCCCTAAGACAAACATCAGGAAACTGCTTTGTTTGGAATGCATGACTCACAATACCTGCTTTGGATTTTCTTTTACAGAATTTACCAATTATTTGATCCTTTTTTGTTTTGAGTATCATTGGCTCTTAGAGCCAATGAAATTTGGAGGCAGATTTGACTTTAAAGATCATTTACTCCATCTCCTTCTTTTTATAGATATGGAAACTGAGTCTCAGTGAAGGAATATGATATGCTAACATTACACAAACTCTAAGTGGCAGAATTAGGTTTCTCTGAGTAAAAATTCATCAATTCCCCTATATTGCAACATGCTATCAATGCACAAAGAATAAAAAGTAATCATAAATCATTTATTTTAAGGGTGTGCTATACTTGTCACTGAATGAGGAAATGAATAAAAACTTCATGAAATAAAAAATGAAAAAATGTTCATTCTTGTGATAGTAAAAATAAAACCTATCTAAAGCTGAATATTGTTGTTCAGACATCTCAATAATTTCCGATTCATCATGACCTCGTTTGGGGTTTTCTTAGCAGAGATAATAGAGTTATTTACCATTTCCCTTTCCAATTCATTTTACAGATGAGAAAAATGTCAGAGCCCAGATTTGAACTCACAAAGATAAATGCAGACCCAGTACTCGATCCACTGTGCCAGCTAACTCCCCAGGCGCATATACTTTTAGGCAGAGTTTATGGCAAAGGATGTGTGTGTGTCTATCAGTTCAATTGACTTTAAAAAACAGCACATTTTTGTTTCAAGTGGAAATCAACTTCTACTCATTCTTGACACTACCACTTGGCTAGTGAATTATGATTCTCAGCTGAATCAGTTTAAAGTGTCCCCAGTACTTATCTTTATTGACTACTTGGGCCAAGTAGATCTCTGTTTGTTAACTGATGAATGGATTCCATTTTGTGCTAAGAGATACTTAGATGGCTCAGGTGTTCATTAAAGGTGGAACTCTTACCTATGATTCCAAGTAGCTGCAGCATGCATAGTGGCCACACTCAGGCAGAGGGTATAAACTAGATTGAGGATAACTGAGGTATCTCAAACTCATTGGTGAATTAGAGGGATGTCACCCCCAAACATGTGAAAACTTCCACTGGTGAATTGGTCAGATGAGAGCAATTCATTCCAAAGTTCATGAAGGCAGCTAAAGCAGGAGCTATGGAGCACTTAGAGCTTGGCATCTCTAGTTGTCTTGACTCTGTCTTGATACTGGACTGTGATGACTTGGGAAGAGAGATTGAGTCAGATGACTTCCTGAAACTCTGCTCACTTGAATCCAATTTAAACATGAATTAAAAGACACCACCGATAATATTTTACTTTTTTTTACCTAACTCAAAATTCTGTGGTATCAGGCAAATAATGGAGCAGATTCACAAGGAGTTAAAGTCACAATCCTATACACAGGTAACTCAGGCCATGGGATCCACTTTTCACTAGAAAAAGCAATGCGATTTAGCAGCCCCCCTAGATATCTGAGCAGTCTATTAAAGATCCTACTTCTCCTCTCTTGGTGTGAAGAAGTGGCTAGAAATGGTGCTGTAAAAATTGTCTGCTTATCCAATCCTGGATGGATTACTGTGGCAGATAGATCCCAACCTGTTGTCAAAACAAAAAAGGGGAGACAGCTAGGTGGTGCAATGGATAGAGCACCAACCCTGGAGTCGTTAGAATTTAATTTCAAACCAGGCCTCAGACACTTAATAATTACCTAGCTGTCTGACCTTGGCAAGTTACTTAATACCATTGCTTTGGAAAAAAACAAAAACAAAAAATGTACTTCAAAGAAGATTTCACTCACCATTGGTCATGGAGTTTGTGCAACACTCATAGGCAACACATACTCCAATACAAAGACAAGCAGCTCTTGTTGCAAGAAAACTCAGCATATATCACATCCTCTTAGCAATTCTGAGTGAAACAAGGCTGGCAAATTAAGACTAGCTTGCTGAACTCAGCAGTGGATACATATTTTTATGGAGTAGCCACAGTGAAGGGGAGTATCATAAAGTTGGGGTAGGTTTTGCAAAATTTATCTTTGAAAACAGGATTGTATGCCTACCAAAGGAATGAATTACAGGCTCATGACAATGAGATTTCCACTTGCAGGAAAATGCCATGCCACCCTCATCAGTGCCTATGCTTCCACCATGACAAATCCTGATGAACTCAAAGAAAAATTTTATGAAGACCTGGAGATCCTTATCATCAATGTGCCAGAAGACAAGCTCATAATTCTGAGTGACTTTGCTAGAATAGACTCAGATTACCAAACATGGCGAAAGGTCTTTGGGAGGAATGGAATTTGAAACATCAATAGCAATGATCCCTTACTACTAAAGACTTGTGCTTCTCATGACCTTTTCACCACAAACACTATTTTCCATTTACCTAAATTCAATAAAGTTTACTGGATGCACTGTCACATTGGCATCTGATAGACTATGTGATAGCAAGTAGAAGAGATAGATAGGATGTGAGAGGCTGTGAGAGGGAGAGAGAGATAGGATGAAATTGATGTGTGATGCAGGGTACTAATCATGGACTTATCTTTTCCAAGCTAAATATTTGTATTTACCTGAAGTGGTGGTTACAAGGCAAAATGACTACCAAAGAATTAAAGTCAAGTCAAGTTCCTCTCTAAGTTGGAACAGTTTGGTGCTAACTTGGAGAGAAATTGAACCAAAACAGTTGGCAGCAAAGGATGAGAGAAGAGATGTGGTGTACAACACAGAATTTGTTCATTCATTTGTGTCAGAAAGACTCGAAAACATTGAGACTGGTTTGATGAAAATGATGGGGAAGTTCCTAAATGAAAAATAGAACTACATAGGGTTTACCAGCAATATACTTTATCTGTCTTTAAGAAGGCAGCATTTAATTCCATCAAAAGTAAAGGGCAAAAGATGTTTAGAGAGATGCAAGATTATTTTGCTAAATCCCATTGGTTTTTATTTATTTTATTTTTATTTATTTTTATTTATTCAGTTTTATGCTGAGAATAACAATCCAAAACATACTATTATGATGCCCTAAATGCTATTTATGGGTCAAAAACCTATGGTGCATCTCAACTACTTGGTGCTGATGGAGTCAATTGATTAGTGGTATAATCCTAGAGAGATGGACTGAACACTACTATAGAATACCTCAGGTTGAAGTGAAACCTTCCCTAACTGAAATTTCAACTGAAAAAGAGGTTTTGAATGCCATTAGGCTCCTTTCACATGGCAAAGCACTTGGTGCTGATTCTTTTCCAACTGGGATTTACAAGATGGAGGGGCAGGAAGGGATTTTTTTATTGCTTATACAGAAGTTGCTTGAAATTCTTCTAGTCATATGAGATGAGAAGGTTATCCTCAGGAGTTCAAGGAAACCTGTATCATTCATCTCTATAAAGACAAAGAGAATAGATTGTCTTGTAACAATCACAATGGGATTTTTCTCCTAGTCATTGCTTGTAATATTCTTGCCAGAGTCTTTCTCAAAAGACTGATCCTTCAACTAGAAGATGATCACCTTTCTGAGAGCCAGGGTGGTTTCAGAACAGGCCAAGTAACAGTCACTTTGATGCCCAACAACTCCAGGAGAAATGCCAGGAGCAGAACAAAAGTCTGTACATTAGTGGATCTAACTAAAGTCTTTGATACTGTCAGTCATCAGGACTAATGAAAAATTATGTCAAAATTTGGTAGCCTAGAAAAGTTCACCAGTATTGTACATCAATTTCATGACAGCCTACTTGACTGGGTTGTGAATAGTGGATAATGTTTTCAAGATTTCCCAGTCACCAATGGAGTGAACAAAGATGTGCCTTTGGTCCTATGTTTTTAGCATGATGTTTTCAGTCATATTATCAAATTCCTTCACTGAGGATGAACATGGCTTCAAGGTCAACTGCCACACTGATGACAGATTCTTCAACTTGAAAAGACTACAAACCAGAACCCAAGTGGAGGGCGTATTGGTGCATGATCTTCTATTTGTAGATGATTGGACACTAAGTGCAGCCTCTGAAACTAAGATGCAAAAATGTATGGATCAAATTCTCTGCTGCTTGTGCTAATTTTGGCCTAATAAATAACACAAAGAAAACAAAGGTTTCATGAACCAATACCACACCATCCATATGTGGAACCTTCAGTTAAAGCAGATGCAGTGTAATTTTCAGGGAAATACACACTGATGAGGTTGACACCTGCATTTGCAAAAGCTGGCTCAGTGTTTGGGAGACTCTGGAAAAAAGTGTGAGAGAGAAGAAGTATTGGACTAACTACCAAACTGAAGGTCTCCAGAACTGTTGTGCTGACCTCATTGCTCTATGCCTGTGAAACCTGGACAGTCTACCAGTACTATGACAAGAAACTGAATCATTTCCGTTTTAATTATCTTAGGAAGATTGTGAAGGTCACCTGGCAGGAGAAGATATCAGACACTGAGGTTCTTGCTCAAAATACACTGCCAATCATCCAAACTCTGATTACAGTGAGTGCAATTCCTATGAGCTGGTCACATTGTTTGAATGTCAAACATAAGCCAGCCAAAAAGATTATTTTATGGAGAATTCACACAGGGCAAGCACTCACAGGGATATCAGAAAAAGTACTATAAGGACACTCTCAAGTGAATTTTGGAATTGATTATGCAACATGGGAGACACAGGCACAGGACCACCTGGCATGGCAAGCCCTCAGTCAGAGAAGGTGCTGTGCTCTATGAGCAAAGCAGAATTAAAGAAGCTCAAAGTGAGATGTGCAAGTTTAGAGAATTCTTCCCAGGTATTCACATGAACTATTTGTGCCTGACCTGGGGTAAAGCATTCTGAACTTGTATTAATCTGTTCAGCTACAGTTGGATACACTGTAAGAATGCCATAGCAATGTTGTATGTCTTTTTGGTCTTTGGGAACAAAAGTCAACAACCAACTAACCAATTAATACTAAATTACCAAGGCACTGACCTGAGTAGGGCCCAGCTTCAAACACTATGAAATTTATCATGAACTCGTGAGAACTCTTGATCTCCAACAATTGAACAGTCACACTGGCCAGACTTTTCAGCTTGTAACTGAACACACTAATAAATTACTTTTCTGTTGACTTTGGTGCTCAATCTGACATCCTGCCTCACAGTTTTTGAAGGAAAAGAGATGGAACTCTGTGCATTGGATGGGAAAGGCAAAAGATGATTTCTAATCTGTAAATAACAAACTGAGCTAAGTGAATGTTTGAGATTATCTCCTCCCAGAGGTCTAAACCACTCAGACTCTATAAGTTTATAACTTAACCTCATCTGCTTTCTTCTGTTCAAGAGAGATTTAAACTGAAAATGGAAAGTGATGGAAAATAATAAAAGCATTCACTTATATTTGTCAATATAGATCTTCAGTAATTCACAGGATACAAGATCCAGAAAAAGAATCAGCAATGAAGGTCATGGCATCAGATATCTATGAAAATGTGTGACATGTAAAGCAATTTTAAAATGTGAACCAGAGACTTCTTTTTACTTTATTTCTGAATTTTGCAATTTTTCCCCTAATCTCACTTTTCCCCCCCCCAACCCCCATAAATGGCGGTCTGTTAGTCTTCACATTGTTTCCATGCTATACATTGATCTTAATTAAATGTGTTGAGAGAGAAATAATATCCTTAAGAAAAAAATAAAATATAAGAGATAGATGAACCAAAGAGTTTTAAGCAAGGATACATTTTTTTTTGCATTTTTTGGCATATGGCAATTAAAAAAAACTATCTTATGCAAAAGAAGTAGAATAAACAAAAACAACAATGTAAAAGTATTGTTAATGAAAAATACATGACATATCAAAAATATAAGTGAGGAGCAATTAATAAAAGGGAAAAATGACATATTGTAGCCATCATAAAAGGAGAATGGAGGAAATTGGTAATGATTTGGGGAGAAATGTGACAAACCTGACACAGATATATGATATACTAGTGATGCAGGAAATTTAACTACAAGAACATCTATTTTGTTTATATTTAGTATAGGGACTATATATATATAATATATAGATATATAGATATATAGGGACAATAATAGGATATATAAAATGATAATGAAGAGAGTATGATTAAATGAGTTATTTTCTGAAGATAAACAATTTTCTATCAATACTCTCTAACTGCTTCTTAATAAATAATTCTTAAAGACAAATATAGTCATATGCTCTTTTTATGTTCCCTAACCCTTATCAAGATTTGAATCAAACTATTTTTCTATAAGACCAAGTTCAAGTTGAAAAATCTCAAAAAAAAGAAAAAAGAAAAATCTCATAATCTCATGATGATCCCAGACAGAAGTAATTCTCCCTCCTATCTATAGGCATAGACATACATATACAAATAAATGAATGAATGACTACACACACACACACACACACACACACACACACACACACACACTTGTGTCCCAGGGAAAAATAAATAATTACTTATAGGTTTGATTAGGCTCAAATCTGAGGTTTCCCAAAAGGAAATGTACATAGGTATTCAAATTATTCGATTTTTAATATTAATCAGTTATGTGTTAAAATGCATTAAGACTGAAAATATGATATATAATTCATAATTACTTCTGTACTTCCCAAAAACATTGAGATTTATGACCAATATAAAGGATTTATGAGACTGCTAAATCACCTTTGTAACTCTGACCTCAACAC
Organism: Macrotis lagotis; assembly: GCF_037893015.1. Classification (NCBI taxonomy): domain Eukaryota; kingdom Metazoa; phylum Chordata; class Mammalia; order Peramelemorphia; family Peramelidae; genus Macrotis; species Macrotis lagotis. Next base: position 523,712,494 of record NC_133658.1, read on the forward strand.
ATTCTCTACAGATCTATGATTTCTGCCAATCCTATCACTGTCAATGATTCCATCTCTGATGCACAAAATAGTCCTGCCACCAGTTATCGCTGACTGATGGACTCAGGTTCTTAGAATACTTTCATGTTTTGATAAATGTTTGGCAACTTATTATCCGTGAAGAAATATAAACCAGGAGAGATATTCAGAGGCATAGATTTAAGATCACCTAGTTTCTTCTCCATTACAAATATCATGGGAATACAAATGATAGTCTCTCCCTTCAGAAGACATGCCATAAATCCTGAGGAGTCAAAAGAACAAAATGAGCTAGAAACATTTTCTCCCCACCCCTTTTTAAAAACTGATACAGAAGCCCACCTCTAAGTCATTCTCATAAAAAAGGAAACAACTATGAGACCAACTAGAGTTTATTGTAATATTCTAGTGTTAAGTCCTTTCAAAGTCTGCTAGAAACAGATCATATCTGCTAAATGTCCATATCTATCACAATTATTTAGAAGTTTTCCTAACCTTCCCACCTGCCCTCCTATAGGGTATAAGTTGCTTGAAGTCAAGGACCATTACTAGCTATCTCAGAGCTAGTTTAATGAGTGGTCCTTTCTTTTGTTCTTTAGTATAAAGTGTCTGAAATTAAGGAATTTTATCTATTAGTGTGAAGGTACAGCTACTCTAGAGCATAATCTTAGTTACCTGACTCACTGAGAGATTAAGTGATTTGGTCATTGCCATAGAACATTTGTCAGGGGTAAAATTTGAACCCTGGTCTTTCTGAATGTAAAGTTAACCTATACATTTGACTATGTTACATCTCACTTTATACACAAGTGTTAACATATTATTTAAGTGATAATAGTAGTTCCATAAATACGTCTTGAAATGTTATCTTTTGTACTAGAAGAGAATCAATAATATCATGATGTAGGGGCAAAGTCCAGGGTATTTGACTGACTGATCAGTCTAATAATAGCTCAAAATGCTCTACCAAAGGGTGGGTACAAATAGTTCATTTGAACATTTGAGCATCTTATGTTTCCAATGAACTACTATGGTTCTGTTTTGTTCATAGAACATGCATTAATGTGGGCATGATATGGTCAGCAGATCTATGCCACTGTCTCCTGTAGACATTCTAATTTATACTAAAGTTCTTCAGAGAGCCCTTGATTGTATCTTTGTACCACTTCTTCTGACCTCTGTGTTAGTTTTCTGTAAAATAGTCTCTGAGATAAAGGTACTTTTAGTATTTGTACTAGGTGACCAACCCATTGTTCTCTCTGCAGTAGAATTTGAATGCTTCAGGTTCAAGAGAGGACCTTGGTGTCAGGTACCTTATCTTGTTAGGTAATCTTCAGAATCTTCTTTAGACAATTCATATAGAAGCAGTTCATTTTTCTGGCTTGACACTGGTAGACTAGGTTTCACATATCTACAACAATGGTCAATACAGTGGCTCTGTAAACTTTTAGTTTGTTATGTAGCCTTATACCACTTGTCTCCCATACTTTCTTTCAGAGCCTCTAAAATGCTGTTAGTTCCAGTAATGTGTGTATCATCAACTCATCTGTGGAGACATCTGGAAAGTATACTATCAAGGTAAGGAAACTTAACCATGGCATTCAAAATTTCTCCATTTGCTGTAACCAATATTTTCACATTATGGATGGTGTGGTGTTGGCTGGCAGAAAGCCTCTGTTTTCTTGGCATTGATTATCATGCCAAAATTAGCACAAGCAGCAGAGAATAGATCCATATTCTGTTGAATTTCAGTCTCAGAGGTACATTGAGTACACAATCTGAGAACAAAAATGTCAGGCACAACCTCCTCTCTTTGAACATGAGAAGAAAAGTGAAAGAAAGCAATTGCCAATTGACTTTTTTGATTGAACAAAGGCCTCATCACAATTTGAACTTAAATTTTCCTTAGGAAAACAAATGCAATTGAAGTGTCAGTCTTGATTGTAGGGTGAAAAGTAGGTTATAAACCCATGGAAATGTTAATACTGGGGGGGAGAGGGGGTGTCAGGAGCTTAAGAGAACTGAATCAAGGGAAGTGAATAGGCTTTGTAGAAGAAGGAATAAATGTATATTTTGGGTAGCTTTTTCCCCTGTAGTTAAGAGTTTTGATGATTCTCTCCCTTTCCCTGTTTTCTCCTTTTAGCTTTTTTTTTGCCCCATACTTATATTAAAAAGTTCACTGCTAACTTCAGCTCCTAAGATCTGACACAAGCATCCCAAGGGACAAACCCAGTCACTATTTTTTTTAATTGATGTACTAGCCAATGAGGGGCCAATTCTTTTTTGGGATGTTGTTTTGGGGGTTTTTTTTGCAAGACATTGGGGTGAAGTGGCTCCCCAAAGGCCACACAGCTAGGTAATTATTAAGTGTCTGAGGCTGGATTTGAACTCAGGTACTTCTGACTCTAGGGCTAGTGCTCTATCCATTGCTCCACCTAGCTGCCACGAGGGACCAATTCTTAAAATAGGTGCAATATGTTCTTGTACCAAATATAATATACTATTTCTAGTACCAAACATAGAGAATAAATTGATAAGTTAGCAAGTCTACTTCTGAGTATACACCATAGAAAATGTCCTCTTCCTTTTATAACCTGCGCCGTTAGTTGTCCTCTGACTATTTCATGTCAGTTTATGCATAACAAAAAAACTTTTTTAGTTTATTTAGCATTTTATTTTTCCCCAGATACATGTAAAAAGAGTTTTTAACATTCATTTTTAGCACTTTGACTTCCAAATTCTCTCCCTTCCTTCTTTTTCTTTTAGGTCTTTTCTTTTTTGCAAGGCAAATGGGGTTAAGTGGCTTGCCCAAGGCCACACAGCTAGGTAATTATTAAGTGTCTGAGACCGGATTTGAACCCAGGTACTCCTGACTCCAAGGATGGTGCTTTATCCACTATGCCACCTAGCTGCCCTCTCCCTTCCTTCTAACCTCACCCCAACCACTACTGTCACTTTGAGAGTACAAATAATTTGATATAGGTATACATGTAAAACATTTATATAATAGTCATGTTTGAAAGACAATATAGACCAAAAAAGTCTCTTAGGAAAAATAAAAAAGCTAAAATTTATGCTTTGATCTGTGTTGAGTCATCAGTTCTTTCATTAGGGATGGATAGCATTTTTCATTATAAGTCCAAAATTGGTTTGATCATCAGTGCTGATCATCTTACAATATCTCTGTTACTTTGTACACAGTACATTTCACTTTGCATCAGAAAATGTAAGTCTTTCCAGATTTTTCTGTCAACCTCCTGCTCATCATTTCTTATAGCACAATACTACTCCATCATATTCATAAATCACAATTTGTTCAACCATTCCTGATAGATAGGTATCCTTTCAATTTCCAATCTTTGTTATCAGAAAAGAATTGCTATGAATATTTTTGCATATAAAAAAGTATTTTTTCTTTTACTCTCTTAGCATACAGGTCTAGTAGTGAAATTATTAGGTCAAAGGATTTGCCTAGTTTTATAGTCCTTTAGACATAGTTTCAAACTACTCTACAGAATAATTGTCAATTCACAACTGCACCAGTAATACACTATCTCATTTTTCCTACATCCCATCCAACATCTGTCATTTGTTTTCTCTGATCTGCTAAAAATGAATGTGAAAAACTATTTTTACATGTATCTGGGGTCAATCTAATAGGTATGAGGTACTTTAGTACTATTGTGATTTGTATTCCGCAAGTCAAAAGTGAATTAGAATTTTTTTTTCCATATGTCTATGGATAACTTTGATTACTTCATCTGAAAACTGATATCTTTTAATCATTTATTAATTTGGGAAAGACTCTTTTTTTTTTACAGATTTGTCTCAATTCTCTATATGTTTGAGAAATGAGGCCTTTGTAAGAGAAATTTTCTTCAAAGTTTTTCACAGTAGTATTGCTAATTGCATTTGCCTTCATCCTTTTTCTCCCCATTTATTCTATTCACTCTCTTCTTTTACCTTGTCCTTCCTTAAGTGTTTTGCTTCTGACTACTCCCTCCCTCAAATTTCTCTCCTTTCTGTCATCGTCACTTCTTTTATCCCCCTCTCCTTTTATTTCTCTGTAGGATACAATAGATTTCCATATCTGTATATTATTCCCACTTTCAGACAATTCTGATGAGAGTAAAGTTCACTCTCTCTTTCACATCACTCCCCTTCCCATTTACTTGTCCTGTCTCTTTTATGAGAGATAATTTGCCCCATTCTATACTCCCTTTCTCCCAGTATGTTCCTCTCTGACTTCTTAAAATTATTTATTTTGTTAGATATCATCCCTTCATATTCCACACATTCATGTATCCTCTCTCTATATTTTCTAATTGTACTAATAAGGGGAAAGGTTTTAGGAGTTACCAGGGTTATCTTCCCAGGTAGAATTGTAAACAGTTTAACCTTATTAAGTCCCTTATGATCTTTTAATATTTCTCTTGAGTCTTGAATTGAAAGTCAAATTTTCTATCCATTTCTAATCTTTTCGTCAAGAAAGTTAGAAAGGCCCTTATTACTGAATAAATATGCTCAATTTTGCTGGGTTATTGATTCTTTGTTACAATCCAAGCTCTTTTACCTTCCAAAACAATATATTCCAAACCTTATGATCCTTTAAAATAGAAGCTACTAAATTTTGCACTATGACTTCACAGTACTTGAACTGTTTCTTTCTGACTGCTTGCAATATTTTCTTGACCTAGGAGCTCTGGAATTTCCCATAATATTACTGGGAATTTTCATTTGGGAATCTCTTTCAGAAGGTGATCAGTTGATTCTTTTAATTTTTTTATTTTCCTCTGGTTCTAGAATATCATGGCAGTTTTCCTTGACAATTTTTTAAGTGATAATGTCTGGGCCCTTTTTTTAATCATGGCTTTCAGGTAATTCAATAATTTTTCATTTCTCTCTCCTGCATTGATTTTTCAGGTCAGTTGTTCCTACAATGAAATATTTCATATCATCTTCTATTTTTTCATTCATTTAGTTTTGCTTTGTTGTTTCTTTATTTCTTATAAAGAAATTAGTTTCCATTTGCTCAATTCTAATTTTGAAAGAATTAATGTGATACTCATTAATTCAATCTAGAACTCTTGGTGGGTGATGAATCCAATGACTAGAGAACAAATTTTTTTCCCTAAAGAAATAATGTAATTAGAGGACTTCTGGGATGGACCCAGGATGGTGGAATGAAACTTGTGTACTCCAGAATTTTTCCCTACACAAAGCTAAATGAAACCTCTGCACAGACATTAATGCTTCATATCCCACCAAAAAAAAAGACAAGATACAAAAATCTTTCATCTGTAGACCTCATGGAGGATCGTCAGTGAAGGTCTGTCTCTTTGGAGGAAAAGGGGAAGTAAAACTCAGTTAAGTGTGAGAGTGGGAAAGTCAGAAAATGACTTTTAGCCACAGTGCAGTCTAGGTCCCAGTAGCTTAACAACAGCATAGGCTCTGATAGCTATATAGTAGGCCAGCAGGGACGGTTCCAACCCCAAAGTCTAAACCTTGGGAATGACAGGACTGGGTTGGGGGCAAACCACTGCATAGGCAGAATCTGGACATAAAGGAGGAAACAAAACTCTCCAAAGGCAACACTTGGACTGCACAGGCAACATCTTGGCAAATGACAAGTCAGGGATCAGACCTCAGCCCAAGCATAAAAAAGATTGGATCTATACCTCCTATACCCTCAGAATTAGAGCTCAAATAATCAAGATGCACAAAAAAGCTAAAAAAGTACTCACTATAGAAAGCTACTATTCAGATAAAGATGATAACAATGCCACCTCAGAAGAAGAGAGCACTGAAAAATTATCTACATAGGAAATCTCAAAGGAGTTCATGAATTGGACTCAAAAAAGAGAATTAAAAACCAAAGAAAAGGGGGAGAAGAAAAATGGGAAAAAGAAATGAGAGTCATACAGGAAATTTTCAAAAAATTGACCAAAGAAATCTATTCCTTCAAAATTTACACATGGAAAGAGAATGTAACTGTTCAAAAAATAAAATCGACCAACTGGAAAAGGAATGCAATTCATTTAAAATTCAAATCAAACAAACTGGAACAGGAAGCACAAAAGCTAACTGAAGAAAAAAATAATGGAATAAGGAATAATTCTTGAAAGCTCCCCAGAATTTTCACATTTTATTAGTCTAATATTAAGTAATGAGGCTGTTTTGTAACTAAAAATCTTAAAACTGAATAGATGTGGATAAAAAATTAATTACATTAAAACAAAATAAAATTTAACTTTAATTTACCTGTACTGAGGGGAGTTTGTCCTTTAATGTTTTATTTTAAAATTTATTTATTTATTTTTATCCATTTGTACATTCATATTTCCAAGTTACAAAATTTTTCTCTACCTCCCCTTCCTACTCACCTCCCCCTCAGCAGGGAACACACAAGTTAGCATTTTACATGCATATTTTATGAAACATATTTACAAATTAGTAATTTTTTGGCATGAGGAATCAGGATTGAGGGAAAGAGTTAATATTTATAAAGTGTTCATCGGATTCAGAAGGGTTGGTTTTGTTTTTTCTGTGTATTTTGTTTTGCTTTTCTTCATCTGGTTGTGGATAATATAGTCCTTAACAAGTCAAATGCAATTGTCCTAGCTCTCTGAACTGTCAAGAGAAGCTGCTTCCATCAAGGTTGCTCAGTTCATCATATTGTTGTCGTATACATTGTTCTCTTGGTTCTACTCCCTTCACTCAGCATCAGATCCCAGAAGTTATTCCGTGCTTCTCTGGAGTCCTGCCATTAATGGTTTCCTATAAAGCAATAATAATTCATAATATCCATGTGCCATTAATTATTTAGCTGTTCCCCAATTGATGTCATCCCCTCAATTTCCAGTTCTTTGCCACTATAAAAAGAACTGCTATGAATATTTTGTAATGTAGGATTTTTCCCATTTTTTACAATGTCTTTTGGATATAGACCTAGAATTGGAATTGCTGGGTCAAAGGGTATGAACAGTTTTATTGCTCTTTGGCATAGTTCCATATGGCTCTCCTGAAAGGCTGGATCTGTTCACCAATCCTTGTCCTTTAGTCTTGAAAAGGATATGATGCCATGTCATGCAATTGTATTGGATTTAAGTGAGGGGATATTGTACAAAATCACCAGTCTCACTTTGTCTTCAAGAGCCATCTGAATCCAGTGACCAGACTAGAACAATTGGTGATGGTCTTTGATGCAGTGGGAGACCTTGACATTTTAAGGTTAAGGTCTTTCCCAGGTCAAAGTTTGACTGAAGCAAAACTCATTCAGTAGTAAAGGCTAGGTAAAGAGATAAATAAGACAAAGTGGCCAAGAATGTCCAGGGCAAGACTAAGTAAAAAAAAAAAAGAAGAAGAAGAAGAAGTAAAAAAGGAAAAAAAAAGAGTAAAAAAAAGAAATTGTTCTAGCTAGAGAGGTCTTTGGGTTTCAAACCAAAATGTAAACAATTTCTATTTACACTAACTTGGAACTGATCAAGGCCCTAACAATGAGCAAGTGCACTTAGACTGGGGTTCTGCATCATTCCTGAGTTACCTTGAGACTGGTGGTGGACCTCTATTTCATCATGAGAGAGTGTCACCAAGTGGCAAGCAAGTGACAAATGAGGAAGCATTTTGTTTTTCTTGAGAGATGGTGTCATGACTCATACAAGCTATGGCAAGTACCACAAGTCTGGAGAAAGTTCTGAAATATTTTTTTTCCTCCTCAAAATGTGATGAGTATTGAGCTTCAGAGTTATGAAGCCAAGGAGTAGCAAGGTACCACTGAATTTTCTTTAGTGAATTTTTGAACCCCCTTTTCCATTTGACCAATTCTGCTTTTTTAAGACATCCTTCCCCTCCTTTATTTTTTTTGTATCTCTTTTGTCATTTGACATAGGTTGTCTTTTAAGTTATTTTCTTTAGTATTATTTTGTGTCTCCTTTACCAGACTGTTAACTCATTTTTCAAGATTTTTTGTATAACTCTCATTTCTCTTCCCATTTTTTTCTATTTCATCTATTACTTGATTTTCAAAATTCTTTTGAAGCTTTTCCATGACCTGAGACAAATTCATATTTTTCCTTGGATGTTTTAAATGTATAAGCTTTGACTTTATTATCTTCTAATCTTCACTGATACCATAATATTGTGGTCAGAATTTTGTTTTTTCTTTTCGCTCCTTTTCCCAGCCTATTTAACTCTGTAAATAGAGTTCTCCTTCCAAGATTGGAAGAGTACAGTCCCAAGCTTCAAGGTATTTCTAGTTCTTCCAAAGAGATATTTCTACCCTCCTGGCTATGCTTTGGTCTTTACTGACAATAAGCACTCTTTTCTGCCCTGGAACTGTGAGGAAGGTCCTTGCTTCCCAAAAGCAGCAACCTCTAGTGTGCTAGTGCTTCTTTTTTATTTTAATTTTATTTATTTAAGGCAATGGGGTTAAGTGACTTGCCCAAGGTCACACAGCTTGGCAATTATTACTTGTCTGAAACTGGATTTGAATTCAGGTCCTCCTGACTCCAGGACTGCTCTATCCACTGCACCATCTAGTTGCCCCACTAGTGCTCTTTCTTTCCACAGAAGTATCTAGGGCTGTGACCCAGATCTGCATATGGACAATATAGCAGAATCCTACTTCCATGCTAGCAAAGAGACCCATTTTATCTCCTTCTGACCAGTTGTTCAAACCCCTTCTGTCTGTAAACTCCAGAAGTAGCTGTTGACACTGCTTGCTCCTGCTTTGCTGATTCTGGGTATGCACTGTTGTCACCCAGACTGTCCATCATCCTCTCTCTCCTTGTCAGCCTTCTAAGTTATCATGGCTGGAAAATAATTTCACCCTATCTTTTTAATGGGTTCTGCTATTCTAGAATTTGTCCAAAGTCATTATTTAAAGATATTTGTAGGGTTTGGGGGAAGAACTCAGACAAGTACCTGCCTTTACTCTGCCATTTTGACTAAGATTCTCAAAAAATCACTTTTTAATTGGGTCCTGAGTCAGGCCTGAATGTGCAAAAAAAAAATCCTGAGTTCTCGCTCTCTCTCTCTCTCTCTCTCCCCCCTCTCTCTCTCTCTGTCTGTCTGTCTGTCTCTCTCTCTCTCTTTTTCTGTCTCACTGTCTGTCTCTCTCTCCCTCTCTCTCTGCCTCTCTATTTCTGTTTTTTCCTCTTTGTTTCTCTCTCTCTCTCTCTCTCTCTCTCTCTCTCTCTCTCTCTCTCTCTCCCCCCTCTCTCTCCCCATCACTTATAAAATAAGAACCAAGAAATTCTATGGTCTCTGTTTAGGCAGAAAGATCAAGGAAATCACCACTACTTTTACCTACCATGACTGCTATATTTCCTTATTTCCTTATGTGACCATCATTGACCCTGGGTCTATGAAGCCTGTGCTTTTTCTGCTTTTCAAAAATTTTGCTATTAATATTAGTGAATGTGTACTAGAGTCAGAATGGACCAGGTTAGTTCTTGTGAGATCTGAAAGGTCAGAAGAACAAATAAATATTCCACTCAGAAACCAGTTTATAGCAATAATAATATTACTACTAATAATAATAACAATATTTATATAGCAAGCTATAATTATTAGCAAATTTACTCTTCCCCAAATCCTTGGAAGGTGGATGCTAATATTATTTAAACCTCAATTTAACTGAGCAAGGAAAGGAAATGTAGATGCATCCTATATACTGTATATGAGAGGCAGTGGGGTGGCACAAAAGCTAGACTAGCCTGATGTCAGAAAGACCTGATTTCAAATCCATCTTAAGACACTTATTAGCTTACAACACTAGACAAATCACTTAACCTGCTTTCCTCTGTTTCCTCAACTATAAAATAAGGATAATAACAGCACCTTACTCCCATAGCTATTGTGAGGAATAAAAGATAATATTTGTAAATATTAATATTATGCCTGGAACATGGTAAGTGGTTAAAAAATACTTATTCCTTTTCTTCCAATCTGTCATGAAATTGAAGAGTCCTGAAAATCCAATGCTTTTCTTATCAAACTCTTTTGAAATTTCATATATTCATTAAGAGTGTCAAAAGGAAAGACCAAAGGGGAACTAACAAGCCATTCCCCAACTGAAAAATGGTCAAAGGATATTCAAAGGCAATTTACAAATGAGGAGATCAAAGCAATCCATAGTCATATGAAAAATTGCTCTAAATCATTATTTGTTAGAGAAATGTAAATTAAAGCTTCTCTGAGGTACCACCTCACACCTCTCAGACTGGCCAATATGACCAGAAAGGACAATTATCATTGTTGGAAAGGTTGTGGGAAATCTGGGACACTAATACATTGTTGGTGGGGCTGTGAACTCATCCAACCTTTCTAGAGAGCAGTCTGGAACCTATACCCAAAGGGCAACAAAAATGTGCATAGCCTTTGATCCAGCAATACCACTACTGGGTCTATACCCTGAAGAGATGATGAAAAAGGATAAAAACATCATTTGTACAAAAATATTCATAGCAGCCCTGTTTGTGGTGGCAAAGAATTGGAAATCAAGTAAATGTCCTTCAATTTGGGAATGGCTTAGCAAACCGTGGTATATGTATGTTATGGAACACTATTTTTCTATTAGAAACCAGGAGGGATGGGAATTCAGGGAAGCCTGGAAGGATTTGCATGAACTGATGCTGAGTGAGATGAGCAGAACCAGAAAAACATTGTGCACCTAACAGCAACAATGGGGGAGATGATCAAACCTGATAGACTTGCTCATTCCAACAGTGCAATAATCAGTGACAATTTGGGGCTGTCTGCAATGGAGAATACCATCTGTATCCAGAGAAAGAGCTGTGGAGTTTGACAAAGACCAAGGACTATTATCTTTAATTTAGAAAAAAATGGATATCTTATTGTTTGATCTTGCTTTTTCTTATACTTTATGTTTTTTTCCTTAAGGATATGATTTCTCTGTCATCACATTCAATTTGGATCAATGTATACCATGGAAACAATGTAAAGACTGGCAAATTGCCTTCTGTGGGGGAGGGGGAGGGAAGTAAGATTAGGGGAAAAATTATAAAACTCAAATAAAATTTTTATAATTAAAAAAAAAAGACCAGCCTATTTGTAGTCAGATTTCAACAAACCAATAATTAGCACCAAATAGTAGTTATTCATTATCTACTTCTACTGACCTCTACAGGGGGGCATATGACTTGCTCTGATGTAAGTATCTGAGATTGAACTTGAAACCAAGTCTATTCAGATTCCCATGATGACACTCTATCTACTATACCAATTTAGCTTCCTTAATGAATAAAGAGGTAAATTGTATGTTGTATAAAGCAAATAGCTGTTGTGGCTGAATTCTAAGAATTTTCCTTCTAGATTTGATTACAAGTAGTACCACAATTACCTTACTTAATATATATTTTGTATGTACTATGCATTCATTTAACAGTCAAGTAAAGAATTCCTTCTCTTAGCAATTTTTCTTTTTTTCAAATTCACAAAATAAAAGTAAGCAAAATATTAAAGTTCAAATAAATCAAAAAATTTGTTGTTTTTATTTATTTTCATCCATACACACATGTTCAGTTTTAATTTACAAAATGTCCTTCCACCCTCCCTTCCCACCCCTCACCCCCAGTGGCAAACAGGTTAACATTACACATAGATATTTTTGATAAACATGTTTACAGATTAATCATTTTCAGTATGAGTAATTAGGATTAAGGGGAAAAGACATAGAAGAGATAATTTTTATAAAGTATTTATCACATTTTGAAGAGTTGTCTTTTTTTTAATGCTTTGCTTTGTTTTTCTTCTTCTGGATGGGAATAACATTGTCCACAGTCAGTCTAATACAGTTGCCTAGCTCTCTGAACCACTGAGAAGAGCTGCTTCCATCAAGGTTGATCATCTCAAAATGTTGCTAAGATGTACATTGTTCTCTTGGTTCTGCTCCCTTTACTCAGCATCAGATCCTCTAAATTATTCCATGCTTCTCTGGAGTCCAACCATTTATGATTTCTTATAGAACAATAATATTCCATAGTATTCATGTACCATAACTTGTTAAACCATTCCCCAGTTGATGGGCATCAATTTCCAATTCTTTGCCACAACAAAAAGAGCTGCTATGAATATTTTGGAACAAGTGGGACTTTTCTCAATTTTTAATAATTTCGTCAGGATATTGGCCTAGAATTGTTGGATCAAAGGATATGAACAGTTTTATTGCTCTTTGGGCATAGTTCCCTCCTCCCACTATCTTTCCAATATTGATTATTTTCTTTTTCTCATTTTGGCCAATCTGACAGGTATGAGATAATATGTCATTGCTGTTTTCATTTGCATTTTCTAATCAGTAAGGATTTGGGGCATTTTTTCATAGGATTATGTATAGCTTTAACTTCTTCATTTGAAAACTGTCTGTCCATATCTTTTGACCATTTATGAACTGGGGGAATGATTTGTAACCTTATAAATTTGATGCAATTCTCTATATATTTTAGAAAAGAGACCTTTATCAGAACTCCTAGCTGTGAAGATTGTTTCACAGCTATCTGCTTTCCTTCTGATTTTTGCAGCATTAATTTTATTAGTGTAAAACCTTTTAAATTTAATATAGCCAAAATCATCAATTTTGCAGTTTATAATGCACTTTAATTCTTTTTTAGTCTTAAGTTTATCTTTTTTTTTTGCATAGATCTTATAGACAGAGAATGTCTTAGTTGGTTAATTTATTCATGGTGTCACCCTTTATGTCTGAATCCAATACCCATTTTGACCTTATTTTTTGTATAGGGTATGAGATGTGGGTCTATGCCTAGTCTGTGTCATACTACTTTACTATTTGCCCAACTATTTTTATCAAATAATGAGTTCTTATCCCAGAAGTTGGTATCTTTGAGTTTGTCGAACAGTAGAGTGCTTTTATTTTCAGTGATTTCTTTTAAACCTCTCCTAATCCACTGATCCATTCCTCTATTTCTTAATCAGTGCCAGGCACTTTTGATGACTACCACTTTATAGTATAGTTTTAGATCTGATCAAGTTAGGCCACCTTCCTTTACATTTTTTTTTCATCAGTTCCCTTGCTATTCTTGCCCTTTTGTTACTCCAGATGAAATTTGTTTTTTTCTAGCTCGGTAAAAACATTATTTTGTAGTTTGATTGGAATGGCACTGAATAAATTTGGGTAGAATTGCCATTTTTACTATATTAGCTGGACCTAACCATGAGCAACTGGCATTTTTCCAATTATTTAGAGCTGCCTTTATTTGGATGAGAAGTGCTTTAAAATTTTGTTCACACATTTCTAGGTTTGTCTTGGGACTTAGATATCTAAGTGCTTAAAGGTGTCTATAGTTATTTAAATGGAATCTCTCTTTCTAGCTCTTGGATTTATGTGGATTGATTTTTATTTCCTGCCACTTTGATAAATTTATTGTTTCAAGGAGCTTTTTAGATGATTTTTCTCAAGTTCTCGAAATATACCATCATATCATCTGCAAAGAGTGAAAGCTTTGCTTCCTGATTGCCAATTCTGATTCCTTCAATTTCTTTTTTCTTCTCTTATTGCTACAACTAACATTTGTAATGCTATATTGAATAGTAATGGTGATAATGGGGATCCTTGTTTCACCCCTGATTTTACTGGAAATGCTCCAAGTTTATGACCATGCATATAATATTTGTTAATGGTTTTAGACAGATACTATTTATTATTTTAAGGAAAAATCCATTCTTTCCTAAACTTTCTAGTGTTAATAGCAATGGATGTTGTATTTTATTGAAAGCTTTTTCAGCATGTATTGAGATAATCAAATGATCTCTGTTGCCTTTCAGTTATGTTGAGTGTTTTCCTAATATTGAACAATCCCTGCTTACCAGGTATAAATCCTACCTGATCATGATATATAATCCTATAACTTGTTGTTGGTCTCATTGCTAATATTTTATTTAAGATTTTTGTATCAATATTCATTATGGGGATTGATCTATAATTCTGTTTGTTTTGGTTGAGGTCAAATGATTTTTTTAAAAAAAAGTTGATGAACCCCAGTTTAAGAATCTTTGCTTTAAACACAGGAATGTGCATATTATGTAGAAATTTTGTAGTAGCTCTAAAGTAGTAGATGCAACAAAACATCAAATTGTTCTTTCTGTTATCATTTCTTTGCATTTTTATGCACTTTTATTCTGACTTTGGAGGGGAATTCTCATTAATTTGAGTTGATTCTGTGTATAAATACAATAAAAATTTATTTTCTTCTAGGTACTTTGATCCCATCACTGAGTTGTTTAGCAAAAAATGATTATTTAATCATTTAATTGTGGGCGGCTAGATGGGGCAGTGGATAAAGCACTGGCCCTTGGAGTCAGGAGTACTTGAGTCCAAATCTGAGTCAGACACTTAACAATTACCTAGCTATTGTGGCCTTGGGCAAGTCACTTAACCTCATTGCCTTGCTTGCAGAAAAAATGAAAAAAATAAATAATCATTCAATTAATTTTTTAAATGAATGAGATATGATATGTTTCAGCATAATCTAGATACAAAAAAAGTTAAATTAAATTAAAGAGAATAGGGACTGTTTTGATATACCAGTGGATAAGGAACTAGAATACAGTGAAAAGTCATGGTTAATTTTGAAACTTTGTTAACTGTTCTCTCATTTGGCATGTGGTAAGGATTCAGATGGTATAGACAGTATAGATTAGGTCAACTCCTCCCTCCCTCCCCTCTATACAGACAGATAGACAGAGAGACACAGACTCACATAAAGCAGTTATGGTTCTATTATAAGATGGATATATATACATATACATATATATATATATATATATATATATAGAGAGAGAGAGAGAGAGAGAGCAAGAGAGACAGAGACAGAGAGAGAGAGAGTCCTTCACTTTATATCCAAATTCACTTAGATGATAAATATTCTTAATTCATCAAATATAAGCATGGTGTAAATCACCTCCTTAAACAAAGCTCCCTCAAAGTATTACATTTGTTCATTTAATTAAGAAGTTCCTTTTCCCTTACAGGTTGGGAGATGGCACTATTAATAACTTTTATTATATGTGTATTTGCTTTTTACTGAGTCAAGAAAGAGAATTTAGGGGTTGGTAAGAAAGAGTCAAGGACCTCTTACTGTTTCTTTTCTTTTTTTTTTACTTTTCATTTTTTATTGCAACAAAAGAAAATGATGGGGTGGTAGAGACCAAAAGTATGAAGAGCTTGAGTCAAGTTGGATCAAAGGATAAGAAAAATGGGATAAATAATGCCCCATTCAGGTTCATCTCTTTCTACTCTAAGAAACATCAAAAGTGAAATCCCCTAAAAAAGTCAATAGTCTACTTCCTTGCCTCAAATATAAGTGTAATACTTAGCCAGCAGCCTTGCACTCAGAACCAAAATAAATTGAGCAACATTAGATACTTGGATGAAAGAACAGCTTTGGATTTGAAAATACATTTGATTTTCAAGTTGATGCCCTCAAGTTCCTTTCTGTGAATTAATAAAAGAGGAAAAAGATTCATTGAGATCTAAGTGAAACAATAATCAGAATTCTAACAAAAGGCAACCTTCAAATCATTCTGAAGAATCACCCATACATAGGTGTTTGCTTTTCCCTAGTCAGTGAAGACATCCAAAAAGTGTCCCTCATATTAATGAAAAACTAAGGGTGAGAATGAATTATGTTTCTCTTTATTTGGAGCCCACATAGATATGCAATGCAATCTCCATCCTTTTTCAAGAAAAGGAGGATTTGAGGGTATGCTTTTTTTCTGTGTGTGTGTGTGTGTGTGTGTGTGTGTGGTGTGTGTGTGACTCTTAGTCTTACTTGTAGTACATACCAATTCGTGATTCAGAAAGGACACTTTCTAAAATAGCTTTGGAAGTTTTATTTTAAAATGAGTGGAGGGGCAGATGCTTCTGAAAAAATGGCAAAAGGAAGAATGGTTTTAAAATATATTGAACAATAAAGAGACCAAATACTTGGCAAATTTTGAAGATTAGGTTCAATCTATCAGAAGAAGAGTCTAGAGTAGTATTATATGTTTGTAGCTACTCTGATTTGCTTTATAACCAAAACTTGCTCCTCTGATTGAAGTAAATATATAACTTTGACAAGATTAGAGAAAAATAGACCCTCAAAAATTTTGGCAATGTAATGTTTTAGATTAGGCAGTCTGGCTTAGTGGGTGGAGAGCTTGCCTAAGAATCTGAAGAGCAGGGTTCAAATCTGTCCTCAGATTACTTGCTAAGCAATCCTGGACAAATTACATAACCTCAGTTTTCCTCAGTTTCTTCAACTGTCTTGGGCAAATCACATAACTTCTCAGAGTGCCTCCCATCCCCTCTTCCCTAGTCCACCAGCAACTCTTTAGGACTCTAATTTGTAGAGATTCTATCACTAGGGGTTGGTATAGGGATCTACTTCCAGAAAGTACCCTAAAATGAAGAATAAGTTTTTATCTGGAAGGATAGGGAACTATTAAAGCTTAAAAATGCACTATGACTTTTCTAATATTTTGTATTCTCTTCATCAAACAAGAATAAATTTTGTATAATGAACATATTTAGAGACCTCTTAGTGCTTTCTCCATTGATCATAATATTATGAAAGCTCCTCACTCTGTGATTATCGTTCTCTCCAATTTACTGGAAGATTTACTCAAAAGATTGTTTCCAAAAAGTCCTAGAAACAAAGTATCACCCTAGCTATCCTACAGTTGTCTTTCTCATCGTCTTACTCATCCTCCCTATGTGACTAATCCAAGACCTTTGTAAGTTAAAGATATCTTCTATCAGATCTTTTACACTGATTTTCCTGCTAAGAGAATTTTTGGAAATCTGCTGCCAACTGTACTCACTGTGAATCTTTACAATACCCTGTGGGCAATTTAAATATTGATTCTTCTTTTATCATGACTTCTGGGACTTTGTGTAACATCCCTGGAGAATACTAATGTAATAATATGAACTTTTATGTAAAGAATTTTGGGACCTCTAGAAATATCATATGGTTTTCTATATATGATTGTGTATCATCCTTTTTTTATCCAGGACAGTATATTTCACTAATGTATTTAAGGCATATCCATGTCACTGGATAAGAAAGAATTCATCCTCAGAACCTGCAGATTAGGTGATTATGCTACTCTTGTCTTAAATTTTATCTTGCCTAAATTCCTTTTCTCTCATGTAGCTAGTCAGAGGTGATGAGTATCTGTGGTCAATTCACCATATGAAGAACTGTTGGATTCTTATTCAAGTAGTCTACAGTCTTTGCTCAGATGTTCATTAAGTAACCTCCTCTTACATTTCAAATATTAAAAGGGCAAAAGGGGAGGGAGGAGGAAAAGGGGAAGCAACAGAAGGAAGGAAAAGAAGAAGGGGAAAAGGGAAAAGGGAAAGAAAGTGGAGGGTGTTTGGATATAGGAGGCAAACAAACTGAAGGTTGTGGTATTCAGAAACAAAATATAGATAAAAGTGGAAAAAGGGGAAAAAGACAGAGGGGGATAGCATGGAGGGCAATAAAGAATTAGTAATAATAATTTTTAATGTGAATGGAATGAAGTCTCCCTTAAAACGTAAGCAAATAGCAGAGTGGATTACAAACCAGAATCCTACAATATGCTGCTTGCAAAAAAAACTTATTTGGAGCACAGAGATACATATAGAGTAAAGGCAAAAAGCTGGAGTATTTTGCTTCAGCTGTAGTGAAAAAAGCAGAGATAGCAATCCTTACCTTAGACAAAGCAGTTGCAAAAATAGACATTGTTAAAAGTGATAAGGAAGGAAACTGTATCTTCCTAAAAGGTACCATAAAGAAAAAAGTAATTTCAATACTAAATATCTATGCACCCAATGGGATAGCATTTCAATTATAGGGAGAAGTTGAAGGAGTTAGAGGAAGACATAGACAGTAAAACTCTACTAGTGGGAGACCTCAACCTCCTGCTCTCAGATTTAGATAAATCTAACAAAAAAAAAAAAAATAAGGAACTTAAGGAGGTAAACAGTTCGTAAGACAAGCTAGACATGATTTGGAGGAAACTAAATGGGGATAAAAAGGAATATTTCTTTTTTCTGCAGTACATGTCACTTACACACAAACTGACCATGTATTAGGCCATAAAAACCTAATGATCAATTGTAGAAAGGCAGAAATAGTGAATACATCTTTCTCAGATCATAATGGAATAAAAATTACATGCAATATTGGGCCAGGAGATACAGACACAAAAGTAATTGGAAAGTCAATAACCTCATTTTAAAGAATGAGTGGATCAAACAACAAATTATAGAAAGAATTAATATTTCATCCTAGAAAATGACAATAATGAAACAACATACCAAAATCTATGGGATACAGTCAAACCTGCAGTTAGGAGATATATTATATCTTTAAATGCTTACATGAATAAATTAGAGAAAGAGGAAATCAATTAACTAAATGTGCAACTAAAAAAATTAGAGAAAACAAATTTTAAAACCCCCAATTAAATACCAAATTAGAAATTCTATAAATTAGAGGAGAAATTAATAAAATAAAAAAGCAAGAAAACTATTGAACTAATAAATGAAACCAAGAGTTGGTTTTATGAAAAAAACAATAAAATTGATAAACCTCTGGTTAATTTGATTTAAAAAAAAGAGAAAGAAGAAAATCAAATTGCTAGCATCATAAATGAAAGAGATGAACTCACCAACAATGAGTAGGAAATTAAAGTAATAATTTGGAATTATTTTGCCCAACTCCATATACCAATAAATTTGATAATCTAAGTGAAATGGATGAATATTAACAAAAATATAAGTTGCCCAGGTTAAATGAAGAGGAAATTAAATACTTAAATGACCCTATCTCAGAAAATGAAATTCAACAAGCCATTACTGAACTCCCTATGATAAAATCTCCAGGGCCAGATGGATGCACAAGTGAATTTTATCAAACATTTAAGGAACAATTGGATCTAATTCTATATAAACTCTTTGGAGAAATAGGTGAAGAGGGAATTCTGACTAACTCTTTCTATATTGTGATGATACTTAAACCAGGAACATTTAAAATAGTAAAGGAAAATTATAGACCAATCTCCCTGATGAATATAGATGCAAATATCTTAATAAAATGATTACAAGTTATCACTAGGATAATACATTATGACCCAGTAGGATTTATCCCAGGAATGCAGGGTTGGTTCAATATTAGGAAAACTGTTAGTATAATTAATTATGTCCATAACAAACTTATCAGAAATCATATGATTATATCAAAAATGATGAAAAATCCTTTAACAAAATAAAGCACCCATTCCTACTAAAAACACTAGAGAGCATAGGAATAAATGGATTGTTCCTTAGAATAATAAGTAGTATGATAGGAAACCATCAATAAGCATTATACGCAATGGGGATTGGCTCGAGGCATTCCCAATAAGATCAGGGGTGAAACAAGAATGCCCACTATCACCACTACTATTCAATATTGTATTGGAAATACTAATTTCAACAATAAGAGAAGAAACAGAAATTGAAGGCATTAGAATTGGGAAGGAAGAGATACTTTGCAGATGATACGATGGTATACCTAAAGAATCCCAAAAAATCATCTAAGAAACTACTAGAAATAATTAGCAACTTTAGCAAAGTCACAGGATATAAAATAAACCCTCATAAATGCTCAACATTTCTTTATATGACTAGCAAGATGCAGCAGAAAGAGATAGAAAGGGAAAGCCCATTCAAAGTAACTTCAGACAATATAAAATTCCTGGGAGTCCAGCTGCCAAGAGAGACTCAGAAACTTTTTAAAAAACAATTACAAAACACTAGTCACACAAATAAAAACAGATTTAAATAACTGGGAAAATATCAACTGCTCATGGATAGGCCAGCCAACATAATAAAAAATGACAATCCTATTCAGAGAAGCCTGGAAGGATTTGCATGAGTTGATGCTGAGCGAGATGAGCAGAGCCAGAAGCACATTGTACACCGTAACAACAACATGGGGGTAATGATCAACCTTGATAGACTTGCGCCTTCCTTAAGTGAAACAATCAGGGACAATTTTGGGCTGTCTGCAATGGAGAATACCATCTGTACCCAGAGAAAGAATTGTGGAGTTTGAACAAAGACCAAAGACTATTACCTTCAATTTAGGGGGAAAAGAAACAATCATCTTATTATGTAATTTTGTGATCTCTTATAATTTATTTTTCTTCCTTAAGGAAGATTTCTCTCTCATCACCTTCAACTGAGATCAATGTATATCATGGAAACCATGTAAAGACTAACAGAATGCCTTCTCTAGAGAGTGAGGGGAGGGAAGCAAAAATGGGGGGAAAATTATAAAACTCATAATAAATAAAATCTAGAAATTTTTTTTAAAAATTAAAAATGACAATTCTGCCAAAATTAAAATATTTATTTAGTGCTCTACCAATCAAAATTCCAAGAAATTAATGAGTTAGGGGAAAAAAGTAAGTAAATTCACATGGAGAAATAAATAGTCAAGAATTTCCAAGGCTTTTAATGAAAAAAAAAGTGCAAAATAAAATGGCTTAGCCCTACCAGATCTAAAATTATATTACAAAGCATCAATCATCAAAATTTTATGGTATTGGCTAAGAAATAGACTAAGAACTAGATCAGTGGAAAGGACTAGGTGCAATAGTAGGAAATGATTATAGTAATCTGCTGTTTGATATACCCAAAGAGTCCAGCTTTGGGGATAAAAATGCTCTTTTCAATGAAAACTGTTGGAAAAATTGGCAGAAACTTCAATCAACACCTCACACTCTACATGAAGATGTGATCAAAATGGATACAGGATTTAGACATAAAAAAATAATATATACAAGCTAGGAGATCAAGGAATAGTTTACCTGTCAAATCACTGGAAAGGGAAGCAGTTTATGACTAAGGAAGAGATGGATAACATCACTAAAAACAAACTAGAGGAGGGGTGGAGCCAAGATGGCGACAAGAAAGGATCATCTCTTAAGCACTCTCTCATAAAACGTATAAACTAAGGACTCTAACTAAATTTTCGAGAGACAGAATCCACAGAGGGACCCAGTGAGGCAGTTCTCCTACTCAAGGTAACCTGGAAAAGAGCAGAAAGGCTCTGTTCTGGGGGTTGGAGGGGTGGCCCGTCAGAGCAAAAGAACTTCAACCTCCCAGAGGCAGCCCCAGGGCACTGAGAGCTGCTCACGGTAGTGGGGGAGTTTCCTAACCGATGCCCCCAGGGAGCACCAGGCACAACTTGGGGGAACAGCGGGGGCTCTCTGCCAGAGCAAGCATGTGAAGCCCAGCCCTCAGGGCACACAGCAAGCAGGGTGGCCAAATCAGTCCAGATGCAGGAAACAGAAGCAGGCGGAGCCAGTAAGCAGGATCCCGCAGGGCATGAGCCCATTGAACCTAGAGAGGGGAGTGAAGAGAGACTGCCAAGCTCTGTCCTCTGCCCCTGGTACAGGATGCTGGGGTTCTGACCACATTCAGATACTGATCACAGTCAAGCCCCCTGCCATAGAACAGCAGCCCCCCCACCCTACCTCAGCCCCGTGGCAAAGTGGGGCGTTTAAGGTCATTCACAGACTGGGAGAGAGGACAGAGCCTCACATACTGAGATCCTTGTTGGGAGTGTCCCAAAAACTCAGGAAACACCCCCAAAACAGGCTTAGGCTGGGAAAATTGGTAAGCAGAGAAAAAAATAGGAACACCATGGACAATTATTTTGCCAGGGTGGCTAGGTGGTACAGTGGATAAAGCACCGGCCTTGAAGTCAGGAGTACCTGGGTGCAAATCTGGCCTCAGACACTTAATAATTACCTAGCTGTGTGGCCTTGGGCATGCCACTTAACCCCATTTGCCTTGCAAAAACCTTAAAAAAAAAAAGAGAGAGAGAAACATTTTGCCTGGGAGCCCAAGAAGGATCAAAACATTCAGTCTGAAGATGAGGAAGCACAAGCTCCTGCATCTAAAGACTCCAAGAAAAACAGAAATTGGGCTCAGGCTATGACAGAGCTCAAAAAAGACTTTGAATATGAAATGAGGGAGTTAGAAGTAAAACTGGTAAAAGAAAAGAGAGAGATGCAGGAAAAACATGAAAATGAAGTCAGCAGCTTAGTCAAGGAAATCCAAAAGAATGCTGAAGAAAATAGCATGCTAAAAACCAGCTTAGGTCAAATGGATAAAACAGTTCAAAAAGTTATTGAGGAGAATGCTTTAAAAAGCAGAATTGGCCAGATGGAAAAGAGAGATAAGAAAGCTCTCTGAGGAAAACAAATCCTTCAGACAAAGAATAGAACTCAGGGAGATTGATGAATTTACCAGAAATCAGGAATCAATACTTCAAAATCAAAAGAATGAAAAATTAGAAGAAAATGTGAAACATCTCATTGAAAAGACAACTGATATGGAAAACAGATTTAGGAAAGATAATTTAAAAATCATTGGAATACCTGAAAGTCATGATCAGGAAAAGAGCCTTGACATCATTTTCAAAGAATTCCTACAGGAAAATTGCTCTGATATCCTAGATGCAGAGGGCAAAATAGAAATGGAGAGAATCCACTGATCCCTGCCAAGAAAGAGATCCCAAAAAACCAACCTCCAGGAATATTATAACCAAGTTCCAGAATTCCCAAGTCAAAGAGAAAATATTACAGGCAGCCAGAAGGACACAATTCAAATACCATGGAGCTGCAATCAGGATCTCACAGGACTTAGCAGCAACTATACTAAAAGCTCTTTGACTTGGAATATAATAAACCAGAAGGCAAAAGAGCTTAGAATGCAACTGAGAATCAACTACCCAGCAAAACTGAATGTCCTCTTCCAGGGAAAAAGATGGACTTTCAATGAACCAGGGGAATTTCAAATGTTCCTGTTGGAATGGCCAGAGCTGAACAGAAGGTTTGATTTTCAAATACAGGACTCAGGTGAAGCATAGAGATTGGAGAAGGGGAAAATATGAGGGACTTAATGAGGATGAACTACATATATTCCTGTAAAGAAAAATGACACTAACAATACTCATATGAACCTTCTCAATTAACAGAGCAGGTAGAAGGAGATTTTATAATTGAAGCACAGTAGAAAGCCAAGTTTGAAGATAAAATATGGTATAAAAAATGGAGTCAATAGAAAAAAAGGAAATGTAATGGGAGAAAGAAAAAGGAGAGGTGGAACAGGCCAAGATATTTTCTATAATAAGATTTTTCTTTATTACAATGAGCTATTGCAATGATATGGAAAGGGGGGAAGGCAAAGGGGAATGAGGGAATCTTCACTCTCATCAGAGGTGGTTAGCATATATACTCAATGGGGTATAGATATCTGGAGTAAGAAGAAGAAAGAGAGGACAGGGGGAAGGGGTGGGGATGTGAATGAAGGAGGAGGGGATAGACCATGGGGGGAAAGTGGTCAGATATAACACATTTTCTTTTTTTACTTCTTGCAAGGGGCTGGGATTGGACGGCCTGCCCGGGACCATAGAGCCAGGTGGATTCTGGGCCTAAGGGGTGGTATGGGGGCTCAGGGCTTCTTGGCCCCAGGACCAGGGATCTGTCTGCTGTGCCACTCAGCTACCCTACAGCAGAGTCAGAGTGAAAGGAGAGAGAAAATAGAGTACATGGTAGTGGAGAAATAAGAAAGGAGGGAGTTGCGATCAGCAATGGCAAGGGTGGAAAAATATGGAAGCAACTTTTGTGATGGACTTATCATAAAGAATGTGATCCACCCATGACAGAGTTGTTGTTGGGAAAAAAGACTGAAGCACATTTTTTATTATTATTATAATTTGGGGGGTGGTGCAGGGCAAATGGGGCTGGGTGGCCTGCCTGGGGCCTCATAGCAGAGTAATCTTTGGGTGTCTGAGGCCGGATTTGGACCCGGGTGCTCCTGACTCAAGGGCCAGTACTCTGTCTGCTACCCAGCCTCCCCTACTATTATTACTATGTTATTTTATTTTGCGTCTTTTTTTCTTTTTTTTTGGTTTTTGCAGGGCAGTGGGGTTGGGGTGGCTTGCATGTCACACAGCTGGGTGATTGTTGGATGTACAGGGCCAGATATGGGCTCAGGTGCTCCTGGCTCCAGGGCTTATGCTCTGTCCACTGAGCCACCTGGCCATACCTACAATTATTAATATTATTTTTTTAATTTTAATTTTAATTTTTTTTGTCTCCCCTTTACTTTATCGCTCAAGCGAGTCTATTTTTTTGGGGAGAGGGGGTATTTTGTTTACTCTTAAACGAATATTTTATTAATGTATAAAAAACCATTATTTGTACAAAAATGAGAATAAATAAATATTAAATTAAAAAATAAAAAATAAAATAAAAACAAACTAGACAATTTTGATTACAATAAATTAAAAAGTTTTTGAACAGACAAAACCACTGTAACCAAGATCTAAAGAAATGTGGAAAATTGGGAAACAATTTTTTCAACTAATATTTCTGACAAAGGACTCATTTCTAAAACATACAAAGAACTGAGTCAAATTTTTCAAAAAAACAAACCATTCCCCAATTGACATATGGTCAAAGGATATGCAAAGGCAATTTACAAATGATGAAGTAAAAGTGATCCATAGTCATATGTAAAATTGCTCTAAATCACTACTTATTAGAGAAATATAAATTAAATAATCTCTGAGGTACCACCTCACACCTCTCAGATTGGCCAATATGATCAGAAAGGACTATGATCAATGTTGGAAGGGATGTGGGTAATCTGGGACACTAATACATTGTTGGTGGAGCTATGAACTCATCTGACCTTTCTGGAGAGCAATTTGGAATTATGCCCAAAGGGTAATAAAAATGTGCATACCCTTTGATCCATCAGTACCTCTACTGGGTCTATACCATGAAGAGATTATGAAAAAGGGTAAACAATCACTTGCACAAAAATATTTATAGCAGTCCTGTTTGTGGTGGCAAAGAAATGGAAATTAATTAATGTCCATCAATTGGGGAATGGCTTAATAAACAGTAGTATATGTATGTCATGGAACACCATTGTTCTGTCAGAAACCAGGAGGGATGGGAATTCAGGGAAGCCTGGAGGAATTTCCATGAACTGATACTGAGTCAGATGAGCAGAACCAGAAGAACATTGTATACCCTGACAGCAATATGGGAGTGATGATCAACCTTAATGCACTTGCTCATTCCATCAGTGCTACAATCAGCCACAATTTGGGGGTATCTGTGATGGAAAATACCATCTTTATCCAGAGAAATAATTGTGGAGTTTGAACAAAGAACAAAGACTATTACCTTTAATTTAAAAAACTAACATTATTTTACTATGCAATTTTGCTATCTTTTATACTTTATTTTTCTTCCTTAAGGATATGATTTATCTCTCATCACATTCAACTTAGATCAATGTATACCATGGAAATAATGTAAAGACTAATAGAATGCCTTCTATGGGGAATGGGAAGTAAGATTAGGGGATAATTGTAAAATTCAAAATAAATAAATTCTTTTATAAACAAAACAAAAAGATATCTAAATCCATATGGAAATATGAGATTTGAGATCACAGAAAAACAAGTTGAAAAACAACATGGTTACCATATATCAGGGAGACTCAATATAAATGTTGCAGTTCTCTGATATGAAAGCAAGAGTTGTGGAGAATAGAAAAATTGTAAGCCAAATATTGAAATTGTTGAGGAAAGCCCATAAAAATTAATCATATATTTCTCTCAATTCAATGTCTGCTATTCTACTTGGACTTATTCTTTAATAGTTGGCATCCTCTCTTAACATTTTACTGACTGTTTATTCAGTGCTGAACTCTGATTCCAAAGTACTAAATATATTCTTTATTTCTATCTCACTATTCTATCACACCTATTTGCCTCAACTCTACCACAATTTTCAATGTACAAATTTGTATAGAGATTTTCATATCCCTGATATTGGAAGTTCAATGAAACCTTCATCCATTCATAATATCCTTTTGTTCTTTTCAAGTTCTTCACCTTTGCACTAACTATACTCTCTTCCCTTTTCTATCTCAACATCTTAGCAAATGAACTCATTTCTGCATCTTCTCTACTCTCAGGTTCCTTTTGCTCTTTTCTTGGCACAAATCACTTCTTACCAAACCTTAACTTGGCATCACTTTCCAGTATCTGTCCATTTTATTGCTATTTGCTTCCTGCTGAATGGAGCAGACGAAAACCATAAAACACTGTTGATCCGTTCATTAAAATTTGTATTATCTAATCTCAAGTTGGAATCCTTGGCAAGACAAACATTTTATTATTCTGGATTGTTTTTCTTTCCTGCTCTCCAGAGTTGTTTTTTGAAACTTTTAAAAATCTTTTCAGTCCTCCTATAGAATTTCTTATACCACTTTCTCATCTGAGAATTTCAAATTATATTTCACCAAAAATAACTGAGGCCATTCTTCAAGAGTTTCATCTTCTCCTTTCTGATCTCATATCATTCAGCCATCTTCCCCAATATGTGCTCCTCTATTCCAGTACCTGAAGAAGTAAACTTTCTTGCTAAAGTCAATTCCTCTAACAGTACCCTTGATCAAATCCCTTCCTGACTTCTCTAGCTTATTGACCTTACCATCATTCCTGCTCTATTAATGACTTTTAATCTTTATTTACTGTATCCTTTCTTTTAACCTCCAAATATGCTCATGTCTGATCTCTGTTCTTAAAAACAAAATCTATTCATTTATTCTATCTTCCAAGCTAGCATTTTGTATCGCTCTTCATTTTCATGGGTAAATTACTTGAGAAAAATTACCTACAGTCAGTGTTTCCACTTCTTCTTTCCCTGTTGCAAACCCTCAGGAATAATTCTTTTAATTACACCATTAAAATGACTGCTCTCTCCAAAGTTACCAATTATCTATTACTTACCAAATTCGATGATCTTGTTTCTCAATCCTAACTTGACATCTTATTATTTTTTTTATAGAATACTTTGTACTAGATACAATTTTCTCTCAGGTTTTTGAAATAACCACTCTTTGATTCTTCTTGTACCTTCCTTATCATTTCTTCTTCTAAGATTCCTTTTTTTAAATCTTTATTCAGAACAGGGGCAGAGTCAAGATGGAGGTATGAAACTAACAAGCTCCTGGAGCCTTTCCCTACCAAAGATACATGAAGCCTATACTCTGACACTCACACTACATATTCCACTAAGAAAAAGAGAATATTCAAAGAAATTTTCAACTGCAGACACTTCATTGAAGGTCTTTCTCTTTAGGGGAAAAGTGGAAGAAAAGAGGGGAAGAGAGGGGAAAACCAGCAAGAGGTTTTTAGCAGTAGTGCAATTCATATCCCAGCAGCTTAATAATAACAGAGGTCCTGGCAGCTGGACAGAAAGTCAGCAGGGAGGATCCTAACCTCAAAGAAAGAAACACCAGGGTAGAAGACAGGACTGGGTTGGGACCAATCCCCTGCTAAGTCAGAACTAGGGTGAAAAAGCCTCTGCAAAGCCAAAGCCTGGACTTCATAGGCCCCCGCCTGACCAAAATAAAAACTTGGATCTATATTCCAAATATCCTAGGAGCAGAACTACAACAGCAAATATCAGCAAAAAAGGTAAGAGTGCTCACTATAGAAAAATACTTCACAGATAAAGATGACAGCAATGACATGTCTGAAGAAGAAAGCTGTGAAACATCACTCACAGGACAAGTATCGAAAAAGTCTATAAATTGGAATCAAATACAAAAACTCATCGAAGAGCCTCAAAAAAGAATTTAAAAACCAAAGAAGAGAGGAAGAAGAAAAAATGGAAAAAAGAAATGAAAGACATGCAAGAAAATTGTGGAAAGCTGACCAGAATATTTAACCCCTTTAAAAAGGAACCACAAAAGGTAATTGAAGAAAATAAAATCCTAAAAACTAGAATGGAAAAGTTAAAAATCTACAAGACTACAATATTCCATCAAACAAAATAGAGAGACTAAAAAAAATTGAAGAAAATGTAAAGTCCCTTCTAGGGAAAATGAATGACCTAGAAAACAGTTCCAGGAAAAACAATCTATGAATCATTTGATTATCAGAAAACTTGGACCAACAGAAAAAGTTGGAAAACATCATGCAGGAAATTATAAGGGAAAATTGCCCCAATCTACTGGAACAAGATAACAATATAACAATTGAAAGAATCCACAGAACCCCTCCAGAAAGAGACCCCAGGATAAAAACTGTAAGGGCTGTAATAGCCAAATTCTAGAACCCTCAAATAAAAGAGGGAATATTACAAACTGCAAAAAGAAAACAATTCAAATACAAGGGGAACACAATCAGAAGGACCTATCAGCCTCAACATTGAAGGATCAGAAGAACTGGAATAACATATTTCAAAGAGCTAAGGACCTGATATTATAACCCAGAATGTACTACCCTACAAAATTCAGCATATATTATCAAAGAAAAAATGAATGTTCAGTGAAATACAGGACTTCCAGAATTTCCTGACACAAAGACAAGAACTGAAACAAGAATTGAATTGCCAAATACATGATTGAAGAATTACATTAAAAAGGTAAATGAAAAAGGGGACTAAAGAAAACAAAAGTTTTAAACAAATGTTGGTCCCTAAAATGGAAGATATACCGATTTTAACAAGAACTTTATTTCCCTAAGAATAATTAGAAGGCAGAAGTTAACTGAAGAGAATGAACTTAAGGGATATAGGTTTAGTTGGGTGTAGTCTCTCAATTGAAGAGGTTCAAGAGCACATCACTATGTTTAAGCTAAAAAACCCCTAAAAACTGTAGAAGTGTAAACTTAAGTATTTCATTACACTCTGACTTTAATTACAAAGTGCTAACTAAGCACCTTGTCTAATGTGTATAACACAGGCTGCAAGGACCTGAGACAGTGTCTCTATTACTTTACAAACTTTGATAAAGTTCTCAGTGAGCCCTCCAGAGCCTCCCAGTACTTAGAGACTTATGAGATCTTCAAGATACTTTCTGTTAATTAGATCAAGATGCTTCACTTAGCAAGGGGTTAAGTAGGGGTGGGAGTGGGGGAGTAAAGTGGGAGAGACAAAGGGCCTTGATTCACTTAACAAGGTGTTAAGTACCCTGGGTAAGGAGGGAGAGAGGTAAAGTGGGAAAGAAAATGGGCCAAGGGGAAGGGGCACAAATAGTTCAAGAAATGATATGATTTTGGATGATACTTTGGCTTGTGAAGAGGATTGTGTGTATTTGAAAGATACTTGAAAAGAGGGTAAGGAAAAAAAATGATTATAATTATAATTTGATGCAATTTGAATCAATGCTGCTTAACAAATGATCAAGTAAACAATGTGTGATACTTTGATAAAAATAGGAACTTACCAAGCACATTAGAGCACCAAGGGAAGAGACTTAAAGATTTATAATTTTAAAGGGAAAGAAGGGAGAATGTGAATGTTGTGTAAATTCTATTTAATAAATTTAGCCCAGTGAGGGACTAAGATATATTCCCACTTGGGTTTAAAAATTTAACAATCTACAGGGGCGGGGGGGGGGGGGGGGGGGGGGGGGGGGGGACTGGGAAAGGGGAAGATAAGGAAAGAAGGGACAAATAAAAGGGAAGGGAAGACACAGGTGAAAATAAACTGAAATTTACATTTTTAAAAAATAAATCAAAGGAGAAAGGAAGTAAAATTTTGGTGAGGAGGAAAAAGACAAAAGGAAAGACAAAAATGTGAATGAATAAAGATAGCATAGGAGGAAATTCAGAATTAGTAATCTTAACTGTAATTGTAAATGGGATGAACTGTCCCATAAAATGGAAATGGATAGCAGAATGGGTTAAAAACCAGAATCCTACAATATGTTGTTTACAAGAAACATATTTGAAGCAGAGAGATACACCCAGGATAAAGATAAAAGGTTGGAACAAATTATATTATGCCTCAGTTGAAGTAAAAATATATGGGATAGCGATTCTAATCTCAGACAAAGTAAAAGCAAAAATCAGTCTCATTGAAAGGAATAAGGAAAGAAACTACATCTTCTTAAAAGGCACCATTGGAAATGAAGCTGTATCAATACTAAACATATATGTACCTAGTGGGATAGATTCCAGATTTTAAAGGATACGTTGAGTGAATTACAAGGAGAAATAGTCAGCAAAACTATAATAATGAGATACCTCAAACTGATTCTCTCAGAACTAGATAAATCTAACAAGGAAATAAACAAGAAGGAAGTTAAGAAGGTAAATGAAATCTTAGAAAACTTAGATATACCTCTGAAGAAAACTTAATGGGCCAGGAAAGAATATACCTTTTCTCAGCAGTACATGGCAGTTTTACCAATATTGACAATGTATTAGGGCACAAAAAACCTTAAATTCAAATATAGAAAGGAAAAAATAATAAATACAAACTTTTGAGATCATGATGCAATAAAAATCACATGTAATAAAAGGTGAGGGAAAGATTAACAAGAACTAATTAAGATTAACAAGAACTAATTAAACAAGAACTAATTGGAAATTAAATAGTTAATTATTCATTAAATTGAATAATGAATGGATCAAGCAGCAAATAATGGAAATAATCAATAATTATATCCCAGAGAATGATAATAATGAGACATCACATCAAAATTTTGGGGATGCAGCAAAGGCAGGTTTGATGGGAAACTTTATATCTCTAACTGCCTATATGGATAAAATAGAGAAAGAGGATACCAATGAATTGGATATGCAATTTAAAAAGCTAGAAAAAAACCAAATTAAACATCCCCAATTAAACAGCTAACTAGAAATCCTGAAAATCAAGAGAGAGAATAATAAAATAGAAAACAAAAAAAATTGGTCTCATAAAAAATCTAAGAGTTGATTTTATGAAAAAGCCAGTAAAATAGAAATACCTCTGGTTAATCTGATTTTTAAAAAGAGAGAAGATAACCAGGTAACCAATATCAAAAATGAAAAGAATGAACTATCCACAAATGATGAGGAAATTAAAGCAATAATTAGGAACTACTTTGCCAAACTGTATGCCAATAAATTGGACAGCTTGAGTGAAATGGATGATTATTTTAAAAAATACAAACTACCCAGATTAAGAGAAGAGTAAATAAATTATTAAAATAACCCCATTTCAGAAAAAGAAATTGAAGCAATCATCAATAAACTCCCTAAGAAAAAGTCTCCGGGTCCAGATGGATTTACCAGTGAATTCTACCAAACATTTAAGGAACAGTTAATTCCTATTCTACATAAACTATTTATAAAAATAGGAAAGGAAGGAATTCTACCAAACTCCTTTTATGACACCAACATGGTGCTGATACCTAAACCAGGAAGAGCCAAAAGAAACAAAGGAAATTTTAGACCAATCTTCCTAATGAATATTGATGCAAAAATCTTAAATAAAAGTTTAGCAATGGGAATACAGCAAGTTATTACAGGTATCATGACCAGACTGGATTTAAACCAGGCAGGTAGGGCTGATTCAACATTAGGAAAACAGTTGACATAATTAAACATATCTACAGTAAAACCAACAGAAACCATAGGATTATCTCAATAGATGCTGAAAAAGCCTTTGGATAAAATACAACACTCATTCCTATTAAATATATTAGAAAGTAAACAAATAAATGGAATTTTCTTTAAAATGATAAATAGTATCTCTCTAAAAGTTCCACAAATATTATATTTAATGGGAATAAATTCAGGGGTGAATCAAGGATGCCCACTATCACCTTTACTATTTAATATAGTATTGGAAATGCAAGCAGTAGCAAAAAGAGAAGAAGAAAAAGAAACTGAAGGAATCAGAATAAGCAATTAGGAAGAAAACTTAAAGTCTTTGTGGATGATATGATGGTATACCTAGAGAACCCAATAAAATCATCTAAAAAGCTCCTTGAAACAGTTAACAAATTCAGCAAAGTAGCAGGATATAAAATAAACCCACATAAAGCTTTAGTATTTCTATATATGAACAACGAACCCCAAGAACAAGAGAAAGAAAGAGAAATTCCATTTAAAATAACTATAGATAACATTAAATATTTGGGAATCTACCTCCAAAACAAACCCAGAAATTGTATGAAGACAATTATAAAGCTCTCCTCACCCAAGTAAAGTCAGTTCTAAATAATGGAAAATGTTAACTGCTCATGGTTAGGTAGAGCTAATATAATAAAAATGACAATTCTGCTCAAATTAAATTATTCAGTGCCATACCAATCAAACTACCAAACAAATACTTTATTGAACTAGGAAAAAGTAGTAGCAAAATTCATCTGGAGTAACAAAAGGGCAAGAATAGCAAGGGAGCTGATGAAAAAAATGTAAAGGAAGGTAACCTATCTCTACCAGATCTAAAACTGTACTATAAAGTGGCAGTCATCAAAATTGCCTGGTACTGATTAAGAAATAAGAGTAATGTATCAGTAAATTAGGATGTTCAAAAGAAAACACAGTAAAGGACTACAACAATCTACTATTTGACAAATCCAAAGACATCAGCCTCTGGGATAAGAACTCACTATTTGACAAAAATTGTTGGGAAAACTAAAAAATAGCATGGAAAAAAATTAGGAATAGACCCACATCTCATGCCCTATGCCAAAATAAGTTCAAAATGGGTGCAGGATTTACACATAAAGAGCTATATGATAGATAAATTAATAGACAAAAAATATTCTATCTATCTGATCTATCGAAAAGGATGAACAAGAATTAGAGCACATTATAAACTGCAACATTAATGATTTTGGCTATATTAAATTAAAAAGGGTTTGCACTAACAAAATCAATGCTGCCAAAATTAGAAGGAAAGCAGAAAGCTGGGAAACAATCTTCACAACCAGTAGTTCTGATAAAGGTTTCATTTCTAAAATATATAGAAAATAGCATCAAATTTGTAAGATCACAAGTCATTCCCCAATTGGTAAATGTTAAAAGGATATGAACAGACAGTTTTCAAGTGAAGAAATTAAAGCTATATAATCATATGAAAAAATGCTCCGAATCACTATTGATTAGAGAAATGCAAATTAAAACAACAATGAGGTATCATCTCACATCTATTAGATTTAGCCTAGATGAGAAAAAGGGAAGCTGATCAATGTTGGAGAGGTTGTGGAAGGACTGGGACATTAATGCATTGCTGGTGGAGTTGTGAGCTGATCCAATTATTCTAGAGAGCAATATATGGAACTATGCCCCAAGAACAGTAAAACTATTCATCCCTTTGACCCAGCAATTCCAATTCTAAGACTATATCCAGAAAAAACTGTAAAAGCCCTACATGTTCCAAAATATTCATAGCAACCCTTTTTTGTAGGAGCAAAGAACTGGAAATTGAGGGGATGCCCATCAATTAGGGAATGGCTAATTAAGTTATGGAACATGAATACTATGGAATATTGTTGTTCTATAAGAAACAATAAATGGTTGGACTCTAGAGAAGCATGTAATGACTCATGGGATCGGATGCTGAATGCAGAGAATAGAGCCAAGAGAACAATTTACACATCAATATTATGAGATGAATAACCATGATGGAAACAACCCCTCTTGACAGTCCAAAGAGCTAGGATAGCCATATTTGACAGATTATGAATTATATTATCCCTAATCAGAGGAAGAAAAACAAAAAAACAAACAAAAAAACAAAATACACAGGGAAAAAAACACCCCATATCTAATCTGATGAACACTTTATAAAAATTATCTCTTATGTATCTCTTTCCCTTAATCCTAATTCCTCATGCCAAAAACTACTACTTTATAAATATGTTTAATAAAATATGTATGTAAAATCCTAACCTGACTGTTCCCAACCAAGGGGAGAGGGGTGGGAAGGGAGGGTGCAGGGAAACTTTGTAACTTGGAAATACACATGTACAAATGAATGAAAATAAATTTAAAAAAAGAAAAAAAATCTTTATTCAGGTCCCTCACCTCTAACAAAGTTCTATCAAAGTAATTTTCTTCTCTCTATACAGTCTCACTTGATTATCTCACCAATTCCCATGGTTATGATTATCAATTGTCTGCAGGTGATTACAAGAAAATATCCCATCTTAGCTTCCAATAAAGCATCACCAACTTTCTTGTAGACATGATCAGAACTTTGTCTCTTCCTCTCTTCATCATTCGCTATTGTCACATAATTAACTGTAATTATCTATATATTTACTGCTACTTTTGCTAGTCATCATTTGACTCCTTGTTGATTTTCTGAAGTCAAGTATAATAATGGATTAAAAAATGAATTGGCTCACTCTTTAGGTACCTCTATGGAGTAGCACACTTTGGAAGGAGAAAGGAAAGACATCACATTCAAATAGGTTACAGTCTCATGGGCTACTATATAGCATGGACAACTTAAGTAGGAACATAGGTCTATAATATTTAGGTTTTATTTTACTTACTTCAGGGGGGAGGGGTACATTCTTTTTTTTTAGGGTTTTTTTTTTTTTGCAAGGCAAATGGGATTAAGTGGCTTGCCCAAGGCCACACAGCTAGGTAATTATCAAGTGTCTGAGACCAGATTTGAAACCAGGGACTCCTGACTCCAGGGCTGGTGTTTGATCCACTGTGCCACCTAACCACCCCAGAGGTATATTCTTGACAGAAATTACCTCCAATCATTTCCATTCTTTTTCTACCTTCTTGAAAAACAAACTATAGTGCCTCCTACTTTTCTGTTTTATGCCTCATTTTAGAGGATATCACTAATCCAAATTTCACCTTAAGTATTAAAAACACTACCTGGAGGACAATAGTTACAAAGAAAAGACATCTAGATGGGATAATTTCCAGTACTACAGACAATGGTAAGATTATTATAAGGTCCTCCTGATTCCAGGGCTGCTGCTCTATCCACTGCACCATCTAGCTGCCCATAATTTTATTATAAGGGCAAAAAACATCTATTCCATTTAGCTTCAAAGGGGATGATCTCAATTAGCTGTTCAACACAGGAAGCTCCCTCTCTATTAGGTTGTTTAGGTACAACTCACAAATTTCTGTTTTCTAATCTAAGATTTTTCTCCAACATTGGTGATGTCACTATATACTATGTCTCTTTCCTTGTAAGAGAACATAAAAGGTTTGTTGGCTGAGTTAAAAGACTTTTTAGATCTCTTTATTATGGATGTCTTCTTTAACCCAATTCTAAAATATGAAGTTAGTGTCTTTGGTTCTTAAGTGCTAAATTCCTCACCACTTAATACCTAATCTTCCAATAATGATGGTCTTTGATGATTTTTCTAGTCTTGACCTTTGGAAATCTGCATGTCTCTCACCACATCAAAAACAGAAATGTTTACAGTGAAGTATAATTTGTCATAATTACGCTTGTCTGAAATATCTTTTGAGGTTTCAGTTATCCTTATTCTATGTTAAGGCACTGAAGAAGACTTTATTCAGGGTCTTGCACATAATAGATAATTAATAAATATGAAGTGAATTTTCATGACTCAAGGAGTGAGTCTGGATACAATCTATACCCCTTGATAATCCTATAAAGTTGGAAAATAATCTTTTTTTAATCAGTCTCTTTATTTGTAATAAAGGCAAAGCACTACTTCAAAGTGCTGTGGTGAGGATGAGAGATGATAAATGCAAATAACTTCATTGACTGAAATGCACTATATAGTTATATATAGTTATAAATTATAATTAGATGAAATAATTCTAGAGGAGATATCAAAGTTAAAATTGAAAGGAATTACCCTGAAATAACTGAGAATCTTGTCTTTTAGGGAAGAAAGAAATAAAAAAGTATAAAAATTATTTTTGTACATTTGATTTGTAGAAGAGGGAATTTGAAGTTTCTCAGATATTACAACTCAGTTTTCTCCCTTAAGTATTGGTGGGGTCAGTGAAATGGAACCTAGGGTCTTGAAATGTATTTAAATTTTAACATTTTCATGGAAATTTGATATGAGATACAAATGAAAATCAGTGAAATAATTAGTTCATGTCCCCAAAAACAGAGATTTACATGAAAAGTGGACAAAAAGGACAGAAAAGATAGAAGATATTTAAATTTTTCTCATTAGAACTATTGCCTGATTCTCATTAGGCTGAACTGATTTATTTAAGGCCTTGGGCATAAGGACCAGTGTATGTTTTCACAGCTGGATGAGTACATTATAAAGAGTCAGGAGATTGCTGTGGGTATTCTTTGTCTTCTCTTATAGATCTTGCATTTGGCCTGAGCTGTGTTTTTGCAATGAGTTCAATGATGTTCCTTTTAAATCAAAAATAAATATCAATTATAAATTTAACCTACAGCAGAACAACTCTGAACTACTTATTAATACAAAGTAGTAGAAAGAAATTTATCACTTACAAGTCTCTCCTACTCATCTTTTCATGCCTAGATTATGGCAACCACCTGCTTTCTGGTTTTATTGCCTCTAGACTGTTATTACACATATTTTTCCTATTCACTGCAAACAAAATTATCTTCTTCAACCTTTATTTTCATTCACGCATAGACTATTTATTAAATTCCTATAACAAACAAAGAAGCACTGAATAAAGTGTTAGAGAAGGAAAGGAATTTGGATAAGAACTAGACTCTTGATTTCCTTAGTGTAGAGATCTCTCAATGTCTGAAATCCATTTACCATTGCAGTTCAGCTTTGTCTGAAAATTGATAATTTAAGAATCATAACTAAGAGAGATCCAAGTCCTTACATTTAGAGAACTTTTAAGTTTAATAAGGATGGAGGGTCCATGATACATTTGTAAATTTCAACACATTATAATAAATATGTACAACTGTGCTAGTAAAAAGACTTTTAACATATTCACAAAGAATTCACTAAGGAAGGAAACAGTTTCCAAAAGAGAATTTTGGTGATTTTTATGTAGAAAATTGCATTTAATCTGGGCCTTGAAAGATAGATAAGATTTTTAAAGGTTGGGATGGGAAAGATTAAGAGTGAGGATATTTCAGTTATAGAGAAAGGTATTAAAAAAAAAACATGAAGTGGAAAAATCCTGAGAATATTCAAAGAATAATGAATAGATGAATTATATTGAAGAAGAAAATACAGAAAAGAGAAGTGTATGGAAGATGGCTAGAAATATATGAAGGTATCATGTGGGTGCCAAGCTTTGAATGATAGATTAATTACTTTGTATACAATTTTGAATAAGAACAGCCATTCAAGGATTTTGAGTGGACCAACACAATCAGATTTGCACATAAGAAAAGTTAATTCAGAGGTAGTATAGAGGCTAAATTAGAAGGAAGAAAGAAATAGAATGGAACATGCCAATTAAAAGGAACATGCCTATATTGCTCAAGGACCTCTACCAACTCCTTTTTTCTTATCTTACTAGATCCAAATACCCTCACCTCACATTCTTTTTTTTTTTATGATAGAGTAGTTGACTAAAACATCATAACTGAACCTCTGAATAAGTGTCACATTTATATAATATCTATTATCTAAAATTCTCTTTATTTCTTTAATCAGGGCTATATTAGTGTTATCAATATCCAAATTGAGCATTATTCAACAAAGAAAAAAAACAGCCTAATGCAGTAGAAAAAGCCCTAGATTTCTATTTACAAGTTTGAATTCTTGTGCTGCTTCTTACTAACTCTTTGACCTTAGGAAAGTTATCTTTATGTTTAAAATCAAAGATTGAAATAGATGTTTAATGTCCTTTTCAATACTGGAATGATTCTATCATCCTATAAACCCTCAAAACAATAAAAATATCTTGTTCAAACTGAATCTCTA
Organism: Macrotis lagotis; assembly: GCF_037893015.1. Classification (NCBI taxonomy): domain Eukaryota; kingdom Metazoa; phylum Chordata; class Mammalia; order Peramelemorphia; family Peramelidae; genus Macrotis; species Macrotis lagotis. Next base: position 523,750,223 of record NC_133658.1, read on the forward strand.
GTGCTCTTGGAATCAATAACTGCTGCTTTGTTTCACAAACAATTTTGCTCAAAGATCATGCATTTACAAGAGGGGATCAGAATCATGTATTTTATGTGTTTGAAATTATGGTTAATACTACATCTAATCCACAAGATGACAATAGCCATAAATGAAAAAGACATTCTTATCATAATTTAATGAAAATGTGGAAGTTATCTAGTCCAACTTCAGTTCAGAGAAAGATTTCCTTCTATAGCATACTTATAATAGGCTATATAGTCTTCAACTGAACACAAACAGTGACAACATTCAGGAATTTCATTATCCCAAGGGAGAGTTTGCCATCGTCTAATAGTCTAATTACTTAAGTATTATAAAAACGATTTTCCACATGTTACTAAAAACAGTGTACTTGCATTAAAATAAAAGATTTCAATTATTAATAATATTTTAAAGTGTCTGTAGAGGTCCTTTTTGTTCTTGAATCAATGCAATGGTTTAAATGGCCTTACCTGAATGCCTGAATGCATTTTAATGGGAACATGGGAACATTTGGTAATGGAGTCAGATTCAGATATATTAGTGGTCAGAAGGTCTTTTGAAGAAGATCTTTTTATTTCTAAGATGAGGACCCCTAGGAACCTTTAAAATGCAATTTTTAAATAGCCAGGGGAGAATTTCTTTGCATTTTGTTGGATAAAGTAATTATCTTCACATCTTAGGTTATGCTTCAGTATTTGCCTACTCCTGAGTCAGTGCTGAACTGAACAAATTTTCTCAAAGAGGTGTTCTATTTCACAAATTTAATTCCAGATGTTGTGGGTAGCAATGTTCACAAAAACAAGTACCCTAGCATGAGATGAAGTTGATGATATGATCCTTAATTTTTATGGGTAATTTTATGAGTAGTTTGGCAACTGAAAAAACCTTCATATGTTATAAGGAAGAGAAGTATTTTCTTTAGTTACTTCAAAAGATTTTATATATCATCATAGAGATTATTTCTTCTAGCAATGAAGATTACAATCCATCTTCACCTTAGTAAATGGTATCTATCCTTCAAACTGAAACCTTCTTCAGCTTTATTCTAACTCCATAATGGAAGATATCACTGGAAGTATACTCAAAACTTTGCTTCTTGGTAAGGACTGACAAATCACTATGCTGATATTGCTTGTAAGAATAAAGAATGAAACCTGGAGAGCGGTGAACAGAAGGCTGAAGAACCAGGAAATTCTCCATAAATAAAGGTTCTGAAAGGAGCCCATCTAATCACTGGAAAAAGCCTTCTGGCTGGAAAGTACTTCCAATTAGTGAAATTTAGGGTTACAATGAATTTCTAGGATGAGAAGGGTCTTCTACGTAGAGATTGTCTGTGGTATATAGCCTGTAGAAAAATGGAAACATAAAGCTTCAATGTGCCGATAAAGTGGCAATATTCCATGTACACCCATGCATCTATGTCATGATAAAGACTCATTCAATAAAACTTTATGAAAGATTTATGATGTTAAATAGCAAAAATATTTTACAAATATGTCAATTATTAATAATTAAATTGATTATATAATTTTTTCCTTTTACCTTTTTTCATCTCTTAGATTTTTGTTCTGTAATTTACTAAACTTAGTTATAAATGATTATTTAAAGCAACTGAATTTTTTTCCTTATGTCTTTTTTTGAAAAAAAAGTAATACACATTTTCTCATAATATTGCATTATTTGGGAAAAAAATATATTCTGCTATGTAACATCTATATACGTGGCAATAGAAAGGTAACAGAGAAAAGGTTTATGACTTGGCCAGGCTCATTGACAACCAGTCGTATTTCCATCTAGTTTTTGTGTTGTATGATGGGATCTTATTTTTTTCAAAAAAGAAAGACTCTAACAAAATACTTTATTAAGGAGAAATATTTATCATTTTGAGACTATATCTCCTATATTCATGTGTAATCATAGTTTTTTATTTTATTAATTTTCAGTATGTATAAATTTAACCTTAAAGAAATGCAAGAATCATTTTATATGTATATATACATAAAAATATGTTTATATGCATGTATATATATATATATAAAGCTACACATTCATACCTACACACCTATATATATATATATAGAGAGAATATGTATATATATATATATATATATACACACACACACACACACTCATATATATGTATGTATATATATATATATATATATATACAGACATTTTTTAAGAACTGATTAGTAGTATTAGGAAATTCATTTGAAAATATGTGATAATTTTACAAATATTAAACATGCACTATACTTAAACTAAATGTTAAATATTTCTTTCATATACCATTCCATAATAAAAAAAGCTCAGAATACGATGTGACTTGTGAAACTAACCAAAGGCTATTTTTAGTCATAATAAGAGAAAGGAGGAGAAAAATAATAGGACATTTGCATGGATTGACTTAGAAAAAAATTAAATTATATGAACTGAGACAGATTTCAATTTTTCTCTATTTCTTCTGCCAAAACAATGAGGTTCAAAAAAGCAAATTACCAAAAAAAAAAAACCCAAAAGAAAAAGAACTAATAGGAAGTTGCTTCTCTAGACAAGTAAGAAAAATTTCCTAACTTTCAATTATCCCAAATTCATAGACCTAGTTGCCATTGATAAATTTGAGTAACCTTGTCCATAACCTTGTCCATAGGTTTTCTCTAGTTCTGGAAGAATTGTCTTAAGATTGCTGAACCAAATGGGAGAGATAGCACAAAACTATTAAAAAGGAGGAGGAGAAGGAGAAGACACCTTCTACTAAGACCAAGTTGCTTTGAAAAATGATAATGTACCTAAATTAATTACTCAATGATTAATATACCTCTACCCCAGAATGTGCTGAGGTTAGCTCAAATGACTTTTGATTGCCAGTTGTTAAATTTTCCCTGTCAGTATTTATATCTTTGGAACAATCAGGGCTTGATTTATTAGTTTTTGATTGTCTAAACCTAAAAATTTATGAAAAAAATTAATAATACAGAATAAGCATAGAAGGATATATATTCCCTTTTGTGACTAAATTCCTTGAAAAGGTTTTCTACAGTAGTTGCCATCAATTCTTTTACTTTGACTCACTACCTAATTCTTTGTAGTCTGCTACTTACCCACAATTGCAATCTTCGGAGATCTCTAATCTCTTTATTACCATATCTTTTTTTCAATCCTCCATTTTTCTTGATCTCTCTACATCATTTGGCCCTTTCAATCAACTTCTCTTTGATATTTTCTTCTTTCTAGGTTTTCATGACACTGTTTTTTTCTTGGTGCTTTTACTTTTTTATTTATTTTTTTCCTATTTCTTCTTTTCTGAATTTTTATCCATATCATACCAAGTAACCTTTGAGAGCACACAATGCTCTATCTTGGAGCTTCTTTTGCCTCAATACTATTGCACTTAGTTACCACATCAGCATTCATGAATTCAAATATCACCTCTATAATACTTTTCAAACATGCTTAACCAGGCCTGATCTCTCTTTAATTGACAGTTTCCAAATGAAGAAATTAAAGCTATATATATAATCATATGAAAAATGCTCCAAATCACTACTGATTAGAGAAATGCAAATTAATTGAGGTATCATTTCATATCTGTTAGATTAGCCCAGATGAGAAAAAAAGGAAAATGATCAATGTTGGAGAGGTTGTGGGAGGATTGGGACATTGATGCATTGCTGGTGGAGTTGTGAATGGATCCAACCTTTCTTGAGAGCAATATGGAACTATGCTCAAAGAGCAACAAAACTGTTAATATCCTTTCTTCCAGAAATTCCAATTCTAGGTCTATATCCAGAAGAAATTGTAAAAAATAGGAAAAGTCCTAATATTGCAAAATATTCATAGCAGCTCTTTTTGTAGCGGCCAAGAATTAGAAATTGAGGGGATGTCCATTAATTGGGGAATGACTAAACAAGTTATGGTACATGAATATTATGGAATACTATTGTTCTATAACAAACCATGGAGGGTCAGATTCTAGAGAAGAATGGAATGACTTACAGGATCTGATGCTGAGCAAAGGGAGTAGAACCAAAAGAACAATGTACACATCAACAATATTATGAGATCAACAACCTTGATGGAAGCAGTTCTTCTAGGCAGTCCAGAGAGTTAGGACAACTACATTTGACAGAATATGGGCTATATTATCCCCAACCAGAGATAAAAAAACAAAACAAAACAGAGAGAAAAACAACACTTCTGAATCTAATGAAAGCTTTAAAAAAAATTATCTCTTATGTGTCTCATTCCCTTAATCCTAATTCCTCATGCCAAAAATTACTAATTTGTAAACATGTTTAACAAAACATCTATGTAAAATGCTAACCTGACTTTTCTCTGCTGAGGGGAGTGGGGTGGGAAGGGAAGGTGGAGGGAAATTTTTCAAGTTGTAAATATTCATGTACATATCAATAAAAATTAATTAATTAATTTTAAAAAGGTGAAGGAAGAAACAAAAAGAAAATCTCAATTCATGTTCCAAATTGATCTCGTTATCTTTCCTTCAAACTTGCCCCTCTAATTTACTCCCCATCACTGTAAAGAATAACACAATCCATTCCCTTCAGTCTCACAATCTCGGTGACAACCTCCTTATTCTTTCCCACCCCTTCTCATATCCAATCTCTTACTAAGACCTATCAATTTCACCATTGTAACATTTTTCATATATGGCCCCCATCTCTCCTCTGAAATCTTTATCACCTGGAAAATTATATTAGCTTCCTTTTAGGTCTTCCTATCTCATCTGTCACCAATCCAATCCATCCTTTACTCAGCTAGCAAGCTAATCTTTAATTGTTTGATTGAATTTATCTTGCTCCACCTCCATTTCCATAATCTCCTATCACATCCAGGATCAGATACAAAATCATCTTTTTGGTTTTTAGAGTCCTTCATAGCATGAAACCTTCCTAATTTTCAGTCTTCTTACTCCATGTTCCCCAATCACATATTCTGTGGTCAAATGAAACCAACCTCGTTGTTTCTTTCACATGATAGTACCTCTCTTGATACTGAGTATTTTCATATTTTCAATGCTCTTCCCCATATTTTCTACCTCCTGGTTTTCCCAGTTTCCTTCTGCCCAGTTCCATTCTTCTAAAGGATATCTTTCCTCACTCCTTCTTAAGTATAATGCCTTCTCTTAGAGACAACTTATAAATTATCTTCTTTGCACCTGTCTGAATGTTGTCTTTCCCATTGGACAGTGTAATGTGCTCCCTGAGGGCAAAGATATGTTTAACCTTTCTTTGTATCATCAGCACTTAGCATGTTCCCTGGAATATATTCAGTGTTTGGGTTGACTGATTATTTGACTGACTGGTTGACAAATATTTAAATAAGGAATCATACATTAAAAATCAAAATCAAAACTTTATCAAGGATGGGAATACCAAACTAACCTCACTTCTGTTTTGTGGACAGGATTTCTCAAGTAGAAGAAGAAGGAAATATTGTGGAATATTAGATTTAAGTAAAACTATTGATAAATCATACTATTTTTGTGAAAAGTATAGATTTGGATTAGATAATAATAAAATGAGATAGATTCATAAATGGTAAAATAGCTAGGCTCAAAGTGATTCAATGTCACTAATAGCAGGACCTATTCTTTAAAGTATTCCACACATCCATGATTGGTCTTATGCAGTTTGATATTTTTATCAGTCACTTGGATAAAGGAATAGATAGTGTACTAATCAAATTGGCAGATTATACAAATCTGAGAGAGACAGACAGTAAATACACTGATGAAAAAGTCAGAGCATCCAATTTGATATAATTCAAAAGTGGTAAATGTAAAATATTACTCTTTCATACTAAAAATAAAATCAAAAGAATAAGATAAGGGAGGCATGATTGATAGCAGTTGCTCTGAAAATGATCTATGTATTTAAGTGAACTATAAGTTCAATATAAATCATCAATGTAATATAGTAGCCAAGAATGGTGATGTGATTTTAGATTGCATTAAGAGTGACATAGTTTCTAGCAAGTGGGGTGGGGAATTGATAGTCCCCCTGTACTCTGCAATTGTCAGAATTCATTTATGGTATGATATTTACTTCTGGGCAGTACTGTGTAGAAGAACAACGATAAACTGGAAAGTGTCCATATGAGGGCAAGTAGGATAATGAAGAGATTTTTTTTAATTAATTAAGGAAGTGAGGAGAGCCCAGAGACAAGTTGATTGCTATTCTCTGTTATGATATATGTTAAACTATAAGATACAATATGATATGATATGATAGCTTTTTTCAAATATTTGAAGGGCTATATTATGTGAGAGGAGAAATTAGATTTGCTCTGATTGTTTTAGGAGGGTAGAATCAGGAACAAGAGTTGAAGTTAGCTTCCTAAACAATAGTGCTATTCAAAAGTGGAATAGGTAGCCTTGAGATGGGATAGATTCCCTATCCTTAGAAATTTTCAGGTAGAAGCCACATGACTACTTTTTGGATACAATGTAGTAGTTTTATCCTATTCATGTATGATCTGGACTAAAAACTGTAGATGTCACTTCCAATTCTTGAATTCACTGATTCACTATAAATTTGTAAATAATCAGAATTTTTAGTTACCTAAAAGAGCCTGAACTGAAACCCAGGAAAATTCCAAATAACCCTAGAACCAGATTTTTATAAGAACCCAATATTATACATTAGATTCTTATCACATATAATTCACAAATATCTAATGGAAACAAAATATATATGTTTATATGAAATATGTTTATACATGTGATCTTCACAAAACTTTACTTTTACTAGAATACAAAGTTTTAAATTAATTAGATGAAATGTTTTAGATGTGCAATAATTTCCAAGTAAAATATGGTGAATTTATCTCAAATTAATGACAGAAATGTATGTCTGGAGATCAAAATTAAGCATCTTTGGTTCAAGATGTCTGTTGTATATGTTACCGTAAATATGTTCATTGTAATAAAACTACCCAACTGGAAGTTTGGCCCATACCATGCCATAAAATGTTTTCTTTTTGTTTTGTTTTTTCTTTCTTTAAAATCTAAAAGGAATGAAAGTGCCTTCATAAATAGGATGAATCTCACAAGGAGAGGAATAGTTTAAAATGAAGAAAGAAACATATCATTAACAAATCCAAGAACATACTATATTCTGCTATTCTTTGTCAAAGTAGTAGTAAAATAGACTAGCATGGGAAGAATTTGTTAAGACTTGGTCAATCAAAGAGACTATCAATTGCAGGTTAAGAAGCTCCAAGTAAAAAGTCTGCAATAATTATTTGTGTATATTTGGCAAAAATAAAAATAGTCTGTTAGGAAACTGATGTTTTGAAAAATTAATAAATTCTTACTATATTACTATACTACTATATCAAAATTTCATATGAAGAAAAAAATTCCCTTATCAAAATCTCATGTCTAGTCAAGTCGATAAAATCAGTATATATTAAATGTTTGGCCCATTATTTTCTAATATATCTGGTCAATAAAGAGTGATGGTAAGCTGACTAGATATACTGTTCAAACACTTTAACATTAAGATCTATACTTTGTTGTTCATAAGTCCTTCTCACTGTTGCTTCTGCTTCTGCTTCTGCTTCTGCTTCTGCTTCTACTGATAAGACACATAAAATCTATATTTCAAACTCTTCATATTTAAAGTTTCATAAAAATCTCAGCAGAAAGCTCACATGTCAAATATGGTACCTTAAATATTGAGGGCATTTCATAACTACTTTTCAAATTAAATTTAATATTTTTGAAGAGATTCTTTACCATAAATTGATTAGTGCATTTCAATATAATTATGTTTTTGTAATCCTGTTTTAAATATTTCAAAATATTATTCTGAAAAAGAGTCCATAGCATTTTCCAGACTGCCAAAGGGAACCTTGACACAAAAAAATTAAGGACTTCAGACTTAAAAGAAAAATTACACAAAAACAATATCTATGGAGAATATACCAATAAAATTCAGGGTTGTTTCAAATACACTGAATTCTTTTATTCTCTTAAGACTATAACTAAATGCCTATCTCTTTCCAAGGAATGCTGCTGGGTTTCCAAGGAACATTTCTTATCTAGTTTACAATATAGTGTATTTCTATGTGGTAAAAATCAAATTAGGAGATGTGAAACTTCAGTTTCTTGCCTGTTCTTTTTGACTCATTTTGAGTCATAACTACTTATCCATTCTCAAGGGGTTCTCATTCTCAATAAATGGACAAATCCATGGACATAGATATCATAGATCAACTGTGAAATCACTTTTCAGCACTACATCAGTTTAGCTTTCAGGACCATGAAAGAGCTCTCAATAAAAGCTTGTCATCACCAAGACATAGTGCAGATCTTTAATGTATATTGGCAGAATTTCAGGCTCTTATGGCCTATGTATGTTGTGTCAAGAGAAATCGTTTTAGGCATAGAAAAGAATACTCAGAGCATTAGTTAATTAGGTTTGGAAGAGCTTCTTGGGCTTAAAATACAAACAATGGCAAAGCAACTTGATGAATGTTTCTTGTATCTGCTCTCTGTTTCTTTTTATATTGCATAAAAATCAAAATGTCAACTAAAAGGTGGACAAGGACATATTGGTTGAGAAGATTCATTAACTGAATATTAGGATAGTAGATGTTAGTCAATCCTAAAGCTAATCATGAGTTCTGAACCATGTCTGAAAGGTTATTTTCTACTGACCTAAATTAGGAAGACTACTAACTTAAAAAAAAAGCCTATAGCAATAAAAGATTTATTCAATATTAGAATTAGATCCATTGTACCACAGATGGATAGATACCACAATGACATCATGACATGACTTCCAACTTGACCTTCATGGAATAATGCCAGTCTTGAGGGAGAGAACTTCTCTCTCACTCTCTCTTTTTTTAAGGTTTTTTCAAGGCAAATGGGGTTAAGTGGCTTGCCCAAGGCCACACAGCTAGGTAATTATTAAGTGTCTGAGGCTGGATTTGAACCCAGGTACTCCTGACTCCAGGGCCAGTGCTTTATCCACTGTGCCACCTAGCTGCCCCAAGAACCTCTCTTTTCTAACCAGAAATTATTAGTTATATTGAAATTTGAGTGATAGGTTGATCTTGACTGGGAAGGAAAGTAATAACTGTGGATATTATTAGATTCCTGACCTGACAAAGAACTGATAATCCTGTTTAAAGCAGTGGTAAAAAGCAGAGAGAATTTTGCAGAGTATGACATGTCTCTTTTAACAAGTATGGTATAAAAAGGCATGCTGATCTTTAATCAAGAGAAGGGGATTTATTTATAATTAATTTTTTGTAATATAAAATTATTTATAATAATGGCAATAATTATAATAATAATTAGCATTTACTAACATTTACAAATTATCTCATTTTATCTTCATAACAACCCTGATAGGTGGGTACAGTTATCATTTCCATTTTCAGGTGTGGAAACTAAGGTAGACAGAGGCTGTCTTGTTTTGTTCTTTTTTTTTGTCAGGGCACTGGGGTTAAGTGACTTACCCAAGGTCACAAAACTAGTAAGTATCAAGTATCTGACTGGATTTGAACTCGGGTCCTCCTGATTCCAGTATTGGTATTCTATCCACTGTGCCACCTAGGTGCTCCTAGTGACTTGCTAAAGTTACTCAACTAGTAAGTGTCTGAGATTAAATTTGAATTTGGACCTTCCTGACTCTAGATTCAATGCTTTATCTTGTGACACTGAGTTGACTAGGTGCAGAACTTAAAGCACTAAATAAATGAACTATTTTCATTACTAAAAATTATTTTAATACACTTTCCAGGATTTCAGGGATAATGAAATGCTTATTGAAAGAATGGAAAAAACATCAGGATCCAACAAAGTAGAAAGTCTGTAGATAATTAGAAGTCTAAGATGAAGGAGGAAAGGAAGAAGGAAGGAATAAGAACAATTAGAGTTAAGTAACAAGTTTGAGATTTATACTACAGGGAGAGCAATTACTATTCTTGGGGAAGCAGCACCTAGTGTTTTGCTGAGCAATGATATGGATCCATAAGTGATATCCGATGAGATATCAGGAATTTTGTGACAAAGAGATGAGTAGTTGTGACTAATTGAAGGGAACTGAAGCAACTTGCTTTTAGCTGACAAACAAAATAGAGAGGTTAACTATAGAGATCCTCTTCATGTGGGCACAAATTATATTAAAGAAAATCCTTAACAAAAAAGTAATAAGTATTTGACAAAAAAGCTAACAATTTTCATCATAAATGATGATTAAAAGTGTCTGGATTTTGTGCTATGCCTAAAAATTAGAATAATAGCTCTTGGCAAAGAATGGAGTTCACTTAATAAGAGGGAGGAAAGAATGTATTTGTTTGGCATCCTGTAAAACTCATTTAAAAAAAGGCCTCAATAATGAAAACTGAATACAATTGAAAAAAATCGTTCAGAGATAGTTGCCAAATCTGGTGCCATAGAGACTAATAGAGGCAAAATAGAATTAAGAAGAGTAGAAGAAAGGACCAGTAATTCATTAATTTTAACTTGCAGGAAAAAACACAATAATTATCATACCCTCAAATACTATATATAGATGTACAAAGATGACTAAGAAGGTAAAGTTAATGAACATCAAATCATTATATAAGAGGTGGAAATGGCTAGGAAAAGAAAAAGACATTTAGGGGTATTGGATCCTGCAGCTATGGCTTATTCCATGAAAACTTAAGGAGTCATCAGTACATTTTGGATTAGTGTTAGGCACTGGGAAAAACTGGCTCTGGGTCATGTAGTGATGTAAAATGTACACATGATTTTTTTATATCTGAAAATATTTAATAGACTGTAGGAAATCATTCAAGTGATGGTATTAAAGAAAATAAAGGTGTTTCAGAATCCTTGAATCTTGGCAGTTTTGCAGAGAATTTTCTTTATCTTCTTTGCAACTACTTCAGTTAAGTTCAAGTGAATGTACATAAAGTGACAATATTGATCTTTATTCTAGGTTCTAATGCTTTATAAGTTGCATTGATAACATTTTTGGTAGGGCCTATTTGAATTTACAAGTCAAAAACTGTCCTCTATGCAAGCAAAAGTATCACATAGGAGAGAAAAGAACTAAGAGAGAATGGAGCTTATTGACTTCACAATTTTAAATGGGTAGAGGATGACTGAGTGACTTGATCATTAAACCCTGAGAATTGGTGGAACTGAACTCAAATGGAATATGGAAGGCTAAACCATATTTAAAAGAGAAACACAATAATAAATATGTATGATGTAACAGCATATGTGTAAAAAAAGTAGATTCATTGAGAGGAAATCTAGGAACATTGGACTTGAGAGTAGCAAGAAATTATAGAAATCATTTCAGTGAGAGAAAAGGAAGAAAGAAAGGAGGAGAGAAGCAAATACTATTTCCAGGTCACCTGAACAAAAGAAAATATTAATTGAGAAGATTGGGAAATGGAGATTATGAAAAGAAAAAATTTAAGAAGAGGCACACTTCCCAGGCAACCCAATTTATTCAGCCAATAGTTACTAAATTATCTTGCTATTTAGGGTTCCCTAGTTTTTGGATTCCAAGTCTCTTCCCCTCTCACATTTAGATTAAAGGGTAAATAGAAGTAAAGGGACAGCAACAATAATTCCAGAGCACCAAACTAGACCAGTCCAAATCCAGTAAATATTTATTAAGTGACTATTACATGCCAGACACTGTGCTAAACAATGAGGAAAGAATTAATAAAAAGAAAGTCAATCACTGACTTTAAGAAGCCTACCTTAAAAGGGAAAAACAATATACAAAAGGTGTCAGGACAAGGGGGAGCGTAGAGACAGGACCCCAGAGATCATCTTCTTCCATGGAGTTGAAACCAAGTAAGGTCAGAAGATGCAAAGTGGAGGGGGGGACCTGAGTTCACTTTCTAAAAAGGAAGGAAATGGGAGAAAATTGATACTCTACCTTCTAGCTCTCCAAATTGGAGGAAGAAAAACTGAAGGAAGTGAGACTTGAGTCTGTTAGTTTGTAGGTGAGTTTAGAAATGATGATCTCATCCTGGAGAGGAGTACCATTTTCCCTAGAATTGAAATCTGGTTGGGAGATAGATACAAAATGCAATGTGATCACCAGGTTCCTCCTCCTACTCTGCAGAATTCTTCACACTTTCATATGAAAATGAGTCCAGTCAAAGAATAAAAGGGGTTTTGTAGCTTTTTTTAATTCATGAATATAGAATTCCTTTCTTCAGACACTATTAACTCCTAGAGTCCAAGAATTGTTTTATTTGGGGGAGGGGGTGGCAGTGAAGAGCACTTTCTATCTATGGATCCCACAATAGTATCTAGCACATGGCAGGCACTTAACTAATGCCAGCTGCTTGGTCATCATAGGATCAAAAGCAATCATTCCTCTTTTCAATAGTTTTTAAGATCTATCAGCTTGGCAAACTCAGTTGATATAATCTTTATAATATTCAACTGCTAACTAGTAATATGGCACTGTTAAGTCATGAAATAAATATAAGCCATGAGTTGAGGAATAAAGCATTTTTAATTGAAATAACAGTGTAGCAAGCCTGCCACTCTGGAAATCCAGTGGATTTTCCAACCAAAAAGATCCATGAAAAAATTTAATAGTTTTAAGAGGTTACAGGGAGGAGGCAACAAGAGGAAGCAAGTTCTAGCCATAAGACCCCAGTCAGTGCCCCTGATAATCTGGGCAAGGAAAGCCACCTCATTCCAGTTGCTCTTACCTTCCAGTCTTGAACTTCAATAGAAGGGGATAAGCTGTTTTTGTTTACCAGTAAAGATTCTGAGGTAGGGGCTTGAAGGACTCTAGGGTGGAGGCTTAAAGGTGTGGCTCAACTTAATCATACCTCATTTTCTGAAGTATTGTAATCATAATATTATCTCTGCATTTTGGTCTTTGTCAGAATGACTAAGTGGTTGAGGAGTTTCCTATTACAATCAGTATTAACAATTTTTGGTCATTACATTACATATTGATAATTTTATTAGCTAAAAGTGATCTTAGAAGGCACTAAATCCAATGTTCTTATTTTACATAAGAAGAACCTGATCCACAACCTGATCCACATTAAGCTTATATCAATTCAACCCCCCAGTCTACCTCTAAATTTATACTGGAATCTCTCTTTCTTTATCAAATGCAGAACAACTAAAGCTGACTGATCTTAATTACACTTCAGTTCTTCTAAAGGAAGAGATAATAACAAAGGAACTCATGTTCTAGACCTGTGGGGGTGGGGGAGAGGAGGGGAGATATCATAGAAACAAGGAAGAACTTTTTCTAATATAGAATGGGGGAAAATAAGAACAAGTGTCCACTCACTTGGAGAGTTTGCTGGCGATTAATTCACTTTGGGTAGAACAGACTTTTTGAGAAGGAATAAAATGAGACAAAGTGCAGAACTTTTTGACTACTTAACATAGTTGTCCTTTAGTGGTATTTTGAGTAATTATAGAGTTGTTTATGATTTATAAATATGGAAATTCATTTATTATTGTAATACTAAATATTACAATAGATGAGGTCTGTGAACTGATGGGTTGACAGGCTTAGGTTAGTAGTCATTATGTTCTTGGAGGAATATTTACAAACCATATGAATTGCTTATGAATATAGGTCCAATTAGAAAGGTAAAAAAATTAAAAATTAAAAAATTAAAATACTCTCTAACAATGGGTTGGGTGAAAGGAGGGGAAATCTCATATATGCACTAGGAAAGGTCATGCTCTCCTACATGACTCCCTGAGGGTTTTCATGTTATCATACTCCTTCACCACCTCACTCATACCCCGCCCCCAAATAAGGACACAAGGAAATGCACAAAATAGGGTCAACAACAGATATTTATGAAAACTGAGATATCAGTCAGATGATGTCTAAAAAAACAAAAGATGGGGCAGCTAGGTGGTGAAGTGGATAAAGCACTGGCCCTGGAGTCAGGAGTACCTGGGTTCAAATCCGGTCTCAGACACTTAATAATTGCCTAACCTGTGTGGCCTTGGGCAAGCCACTTAACCCCATTTGCTTTGGAAAAACCTAAAAAAAAAAGATTATACTTAAATAGAGCACCAGTTCTAGTTTTTTTTTTTTGAATTAGATATTAACTTGAGATTTACTTAATTCTATTAATTCAAACCTAGGGCTGATGTCATTTTCAATATAAACAACCCCAACTTTCCTTATCAATAAAGAAAAATTCAACTGGTTCCTATGGTTCAGTGATTACTTAGGTTTCTATTTGCACAAATTTCAGTAATTTAGGATGTTCTGCTGTCTATTCCTTGAGAAAAACACTGCTGTGTCCTCTCACCTGACTCTTCCAATCATTCTTATGTCAGTGTAGATGCCCTACCCCCTAGAAACAAACTGTACTGTTTCAGGTTGTTCTGTATAAAATTCATTGAAAACAAGAAAATGACAAAGCACTGACAGCTTGACTCACTCTACTGAAGGACAACAAATAAATGATAATGATAACAACTTACCCTGTTAGCTTTCATCTTTCCAGTCTTCCTAATGGCATGTGTTTAGGGAGGAGAACTGCTAGAATCACCAACATCGATTAAAAGTGTCAAGTTATTCCACTAATTTAAAGAAAGCACCATCAATCTCTCCTCAGTTTCTATTCTCTCTCTCTCATATAATTCTCTCATGATTTTCCCCCCAACTAAAGTGAAAGACTATGTCTCTAGTTCTTATCAGTCTGTTATTAATTTACTCTCTTCTTGAGTTGAGAAAAACTCAATGTGCAGGTTCTTTCTTGGCTTAGACTGCTCTATAAAATAGCCAGTCAAAACCTTGCCAAGAGGAGTTATATTATCAATATGAGATTGGGATTCTGAGTCAAGGAAAGAGAAAATAAAGTTTTTTCAAAGCAGTTTATTTACTATCTTTTTAAAATTATAAAAAAAAACACAAAAAAGGAAGGAATATGTATAAGTTTTTCAATATAATTGCTAGGAAGTATAATTTTGTGATTATATTATGTATGGGCTAAAAGATTTTTAACATAACTTTTAAAACTCACAGAGGAGTATTCAAAGATTTTAAAAATTATTGAAAGCAATACCTAGCAAGATCCCTGACAGACATTTAAAGAATATTTATAAGGCATTTTTGAACCATGAATAGATTTAGTGTCTTAGTATGGGTTTAAATAGGTTATTAGAGAGAAGAATGAATGCATTATATGAATTTGATATGAAAGTAAATTAGAACTCTCTACAACTTCATTTTGAGCATTTATTAAATAACATTTGAGTAAAGATTAAATATTTCTGCTTTGACACTTTCAAAATGTATCTTATAGGATGAAGGTCAAAATACTTTGAAAATAAGTCTGAGGCATATTTAAATTCCAAGTGTATGAGGTAAATGTATTCAGATGTTAATAAATTATGAATAGCAAAAATGCAATATAAAAATTCAAAATGGATAATATTGATATAAAATCCTTTTATAAGCTAACTTTGCAGGCCAAAAGCTCTGGAAAGACTTCTATCTTATTTTTTTCCATATTTCACAACAATCACTCTCTAGCCTTCATAGAATTCTAGGATAACAGAAGAGTCAAAAGGGAACTTGGAAGTCATCAGATCTGAGGATCTTATTTTAAATATAAGGAAACCGAGTCTGGAATCTCAGAGAAGTTGTGACTTTTAATTCAACAAAATTAAATATCCAAGGAACTCCAGGCAAAGAAATGGTGTTGCAAAGGGGATAGAAAGTAGTCTCTTATTCAAGAAGACCTGAGTTCCTACCCCACTTCTGAAGTACACTGATCTGTGACCCAGAGAAGTCACAAAATCTCTTAAATTCCCCAAGCTGCTCTCTAAGACTATAGTTAGAAAGTAAGACCTGATTTGCATTAGAGAGGGAATTTCTCCCTTCAGAAATTCCCTATGCTAATAAAATCACAAGTTTGGCTTAAAAAAAATGTTCAAAGCACTGAGGAAAGTAATACAAAAATATAAAACAGTCCCTGAGATCAAGAAGTCTCTAATTCTATTTCATACTTTCATCTTTGACTTTTAAATAGCTTCATCCTTCCTGTGAGAAACAGGTTTTTGGTCCTAGCCTCTTTCCTGCTTTCTTTACAACAACAATATTGATAATACATATACATTTATAAATACTAATATAATAAAAGATAAAAATCCATGTCTCCCTGTCTTTTCAATCACATTTCTTTGGACCATTTTCAATTTCCTTCTCATCTCTCTTCTCTTTTGATTATATTTTAACCATCAATTAAAACATGATAGGACTAAGTGTTGGACTTGTGATTTCATTGATGGAAATAACTCTTAGGTGAAGAAATTCCCTCTACCAAAGCAGTTTAGTATCTTATAATTTATAGTCTTAAAAGAGTTGCCTACCACAAAGATGTGAAGATGAAATAGAAATGGGACCACTAAAATATACACAAGGGTCCCTGGCAGGCTGTATATTAATACAGAAGACTTCACTTTAACATTAGTTATGTTCAATTGTATTTGTATTTATTTCATTTGAATATTCTCCTATTACATTTAATCTGATTCATCTCTCATTAAAGATTTTTACAGTCACAACAGGACCCTCAGGCCAATTATCTGAGCATAGATAGGTAAAAATGATTTGCCCAAGATCACAATTACTAGGTCTTCTAAGTAGGATTTGAACTTAGGTTTAGGTCTTCCTGTCTCTGAGATCACTTATCTATCCACTATACCAGTGATATTAAATTCAAGGAAGGGATGCTTTAAGAGTATATATCGACTTAAATGTAAATTTAGGTTTGCCAGTCAGGCAGGCATCCCCTTTTCAAAGCTGTTATTCTAGATAAAATCCCAGTGGAGCTCATCACAACCTGTCAAAGGAGTCTGATATCTCCTTTTCAGAGATCTTATCTGAGTCAAGGAACTGTTAATGTGAAGACTTCCAAAAATGAGGAAGGGTCCTCACTGACTTTTGGAGTGTGAAAATAAATATGTGTTAGCCTTCCCAGACTTTATCCTAATCAGGGATAAAAATTAAATCCAGACTTTGTCCAAATCAGAGACAACATTATCAGATTTTTGACCTAGAGAAAAAAGCAAAACAGAACTAGGCTAACATATACACTTATTAATATTTCTCTAAATCACAGATTACTAAGACATGTTTGGAAAGAGAGCCAGTCTCCCAAAATGGAGCCCAAAGGGTGCAGTTTTTTATAGTTTTGGCTATCAGAAGGTGAGATCTGAAACATAATCTCTAGTTTATTCAATGCAGAGGATATGGGCCCCCAAACCAGAATGCCACAGGGGCAATAAAAGGAGCAACTCAGGAGGAGGAGGGAACAGTTCAGTAAAAGGAATGCACTACCAGTTGTCCTAGACCTTCAAAGCAAGAAGAGAGCACTGGGATTAAAGTGATGGGATTAAGAAGTCTTTGTTCCTTTTAGAATTGAGGAGGTTTCTCAAAACACCCTTTACAATCACTAAATTGATCTGATTAGAAGGGAAGTCGTTTTTTTTTTCTTGCAAAACAATGGGGTTAAGTGGCTTGCCCAAGGCCACACAGCTAGGTAATGTTAAATGTCTGAGTTAAAATTTGAACTCAGGTAACTCCTAACTCCAGGACTGCTGCTCTATCCACTGCACCACCTAGCCGCCCAGAAGGAAGTCTTCAGTATCTATGTGAAGCAGGTCTCGCCTACCAACTTGGCTCTTAAAGATCCAGAAAAATAATTCATATCCATATTTATCTAGCTATTAAAAGGACAAAATTCAAGTTCATACTATGTTTCTTTATATTTTTATATATTTTGTTAAACACTTTTCAATTTAATTTAAATCTGCTTCAGGTCTTGCAGTAGGTCCAAAAGAGAACAAGTTTGACACCTGGTACTATATCATAACTGCTTCTCATCAGTGATCTCGGGAGTAAATGTACTAAAATGGTTGATATGAACATATATTCCAAACTGCAAAGAGTCCAGACTCCTTGAATAGTACTTAACCTTTTAAAAGTATTCCTGGATATTACACTCTATGAATCCTTTCCTACAGTCAAACTGCTCTTTACTATCTTCTAAACTGATTTGGAATGCTACTATTAATTTACTTTTGTTATCACTATCTTCTCTTTGGAAATGATTTATGTGCCATCCTTTTCACCTGAAGCTCATATTCAAAACTTTAGATACTTAATATAATCAGATAACTTACTGAAGAGCACATGAAGAGCTTTCAATCTAGCCATATTCATCACTTATTACTTACGTCTCTGAGACTTTTCGACCTAGGACATAACATTGTTGACAAAGTCACTAATTAGGGATGGAATATTTGTCCTTATCTACTCCAATTTTGAGAAATTAGGGAGAATAGACTGTCATTCTCTAAACATAGACTTGATGAATGAACCAATAAGAAATGAGAAGCAACAGGACTGGGGGGGGGGGGGAAATTAAGTGCTTCCTCAAAGTAACATGGAAAAAAGAAAAGTAAAACATTTTAGAGAACATTGGTGAGGGGTTCTTATGGTAAAGCATACAGACAGGTAACTTTATAGACACTTAGATGGCTCAGTGACTAGAATGCTGGACCTGAAGTTAGGAACTTTGTGAGTTCAAATTTGGCCTCAGATATTCAACTAATTCCAGTGACCTGGAAAAGTCACTTAACCCTATTTGCATCAATTCCTCATCTCTAAAATGAACTGAAGAAGGAAATAGCACATCACTCTAGAATCTCTGCCAAGAAAATATCAAATGAAGTCACTGAGACTGAAAAACAAAAACAACATAAAGCCAGAAAAGACTAGGTTGAAACTTGGACATTGAGACATATTAACTGTATGACTTTAGACAAGTCACTTTGCTAAGATTTTTTTTGTGGGGGGGGAGGGATATTGGGCATCATCCAATTATACAAATTATACATAATCAAAATATATTAGATTGACCTAAAAGAATAGAGGACACTATTGAGATTTTCCTTTGAAGACCTAAAATATTAGGTCTAGGTAGTCAGCCTACAGATCCATGAAGAGAGGATAGAATAGAGAACAAGAGAAGCATGACCTTTTCCCCCTTCCTCTTGGTGCTATGAGAGGATCTGGTGTAGCTAAAGTAGAAGATAATAAATGAATCTAGGAATTTTTTATACATATATTTGGGAGTAATAATAACTCATTATTATATGACTTAAATGTCATTTCTTTCCTGTGAATAAAATTTTAAAATATTCTGAACATTACATGGGAAGGTAGAAAACTGTCTTCAAGTGCTATATGCATCAACAACTAGATCATAAGTTCTTTGAGAACAAGTTATTGTAGTCCATGATCATATATCTTAGAACAGGGTCTCTAGGATGGGTCTGAAGCCAAGGTGGACATAATTTCACTCCAAGAGGTGTTTGACCAACCAAACAATCAGAGGATAGGGAATATGGGACATCCTTCCCCTGGGACATCATGGTACTTGACTCTGTCATAGCCACAATTACCCTTATTTTTTAAACTCCCTCACACAAACTCCTTCTTCCATTTTGCAAACTAGCAACACATCCACTCTCACTCTTGCCCCTTATGAATCGATTGTAGACCCCTCAGGGCTATTATAACTTAATGACTACTAGGCAATTGCTATACAACTATCATTGGGAAAATTCTCCATCCCCCCATCATAGCTAAATTCTATTCCCCAGATAACTTCATATTTTTTTTTTGTTTATTTTAAATTTTGTTTTTTTTTTTTCAAGGCAATGGGGCTAAGTGGCTTGCCCAAGGCCACACGGCTAGGTAATTATTAAGTGTCTGAGATCAGACTTGAGCCCAGGTACTCCTGACTCCAAGGTTGGTGCTCTATTTACTGCACCACCTAGTCGCCCCTTACTTCATAGTTTTAGCATGTGCCCAAGAGAGATTATGGAAGACAGAAACTGGTGTACAAATCCAGAGTGGGTCTCATAGTATGAACAAGGATGTATGATTTATAATCTACCTTACACATTTCTCATTAAATTTTCTCTTGCCCAAGATGATATATCCTCCAACCATCCTTTTTATGTTTGAAATACTACTGTCCTTCCACTAACTTTACACATCTAATCAGTTACCATTTCTTATGATTTTTACCTTATATTTGTCTCTCCTTCTTTCCATTCATAGAACACTCTCTAGTTCAGATACTCATCACTTTTCATTCAGACTTCTGCAATAATGTTTTATATGATCTCTCTGCCTTGTCTCACCTTTTTTTTTTAATCTCCATGAAATTTCATCTTCCACAAGAAGGCTTCCCTCTGTTGATCACCTCCAAATTACCCCTATATTTGTAAATAGTAATTTTTATATCAACTCCCCCATTAAATTAAGAGCTCCCTGAGAGTAGGTACTTTCTAGATCTCTAATGCTTAGCACAGTGTCTGATACATAGAAGGTGCTTAATAAATGATTACTGACTTATTGAAAGACAGTTGCCAAAGAGATTTTCCAAAAACACAAATCTGACTGGGGCATTCCCCTATTAAATAAAATCCATTTGCTCCCTTTTGACTCCATGACCAAACATAAATCTATCATTATCTCATCCTCTTTAAATCTGTAGTCATATAAATTCTGTTTAGTCATTTTAGTTGTGCCCAACTCTTTGTGACCCCATTTATGGCTTTCTTGCTAAAGATATTGCAATAGTTTCCTTTTCCTTCTCTAGCTCATTTTACAGATAAGGAAATTAGGGAAGGAATTTACCCAGGGTCACACAACAAGTTAGTTTTTGAGATCAGATCTGAATTCAGGCTAGCGAGCTATCCATTGCATTGTGGAAAGAGTTTTTCCCAAGTACCACCCTACTGTCCTTATGTGCCCCAAATATTTTTTTATTGATGAGGTACAAAATCAAAATAGAATGGAATATTCTGTTTAGAAGTTCACTAATATGTAGCAAATGCTCAAAAACATTTAATTAACTAAATAAGCGTATCTGATAATTGATAAACTTGAAATCATATTACTCTGGATCATTCATTCCCTTTTCTGAAACTTGCACATTGTGCACCTGTCAAAGATATCTTCCCAAAGTATAGTTATGATTATAATACACACACACACACACACACACACACACACACACACACACACACACACACACCCCTCAATAAATTCCAAGCTAATTACAACCTTCAAAGATCAAGTATAAAACACTCTCTTTGGTGTTTAAATTCTTTTTAAAAAAATCTGCCCTATCCCTACCTTTTTAGGTATTTTGCATCCTCTTTCTTATTATCCTTTAATCCAGGGACTGACCACCTTACTGTTCCTTGAACAAGTCATTTCATCTCCCAAAGCTCCAGTCATTTTCACTTGACTATCCCTATGAATGGAATGATCTTTCTCTTCATCTTCATTTCCTTGCTTCTCTGGTGTCTTTCTAGTATCAAATAAAAACTTAACTCTAGAGGAAGCCTTTCCTGATGCCTCTTAGTTCTAGTGTCCTCCCTTTGCTGCTTTTTTCCAATTTAACCTGTATACAGTAGTTTTTTCATGGTATTTCTCCCCCTTAGACTGTGAATCCTTTTAAGACAGGGACTTATTTTTATTTATTTATTTTTTAGCCTTAGCCTTATCAAAGTGCCTGGCACCTAGAAGACATTTAAGAAAAATTTATTGACTGCATGTATATATGATGGCTGGTCTTAGACTTTCAGCAAAGTATTTCATTCATAATTTGTAAGACCTATATTATCTTTGATGATGAAAATTCTGATACCAAAAATGTGATATGGGTTATTTTTAAGAGGGGAAGATTATGTCCTGCTTGATATTAATCTGTTTTTCAATTTGATCTTTTTTAAAAATTATATTTGATACAGAAGAGTAGGATGTATGCCACTCATTTGCTTCTCTGGCACTAGAATCTCCAGAGAGCCTTTCCCATATGAGTAGAATATGCATTAGCTATTTTGATAAAAGTTGAGGTAAAATAGCCCTCTGTTTTTTATCATCATTTCTTATTAAATGCTAACAAAGGGGCAATATTTTTCTATGTCATTCTCTATGCCTGTTGAACTTTCATAATGTAACTCTTTTCAATGTAATTTCTTCCATTTCCAGAAAGTTGCATCTCATTTCCTCCTTTGACTTTGCTGATTTGATTCCTCCAAGCCTTTATTATTCCATTATTTTCCTTAATAGGCAGCACTAGTTTTCACTTTCAGCTCTATTCTCATTTATGCCCCATTGGGTCTTTGTTCTACTTACTCAGATCCTGTTTATCCTAAGTATTGGTATCAATTTTATGTATTACTTTCAGATTTAATCCAAATCAATTAAAAAATATTAAATACCTACTGTGTGCCAAGTTACGAGTTACTCATTGGAGATGAAAAAAACAAAGAAACAAATGAATGAACAGACAAGATAAATATTAACCAGGTCCTCAAGGAGTTAATATTACGCTATATACCTATACTTTTCATTTGAATCTTAAAATCACTGATATTTTTCTTACTTATTGTACTACTGACAAATTTTCAACAGATCTCATCTGAGTTTGAATTTCAGTGCAGTCAGTTGCAAGCTTTGTGACTCTGAATCATATACTTAATTTTTCTAAGCCTCAGTGTTTTCATCTTTAAAATAAAATCTTTGTATAACTCATTGTAAAGAATTTTTTTGAGAGAAATAGCTTGTAATTACTCAATAAATATATATTAATCTCCTATCATATATAAGTCCATGGGCTAAGCTTTGAGTTTACAAGTACAAGAATAAAAGAAGTCCCATTCTTTATTAAATTACATTGTCTTAGAGAAGTCAACAGGTACATATAAAAATGTTTAAAACAACAGAAATTCAACAATTAGAAATGTGTTAAATTGTTTTACGACAGGTGAGTTTAAGGGGGAAGAAGCTTGGGCAGACTTCATGGAGATTATATGAAATGCATATTAAGGGAAGAGAACTGTCTGAGATACAGATAAGAAGCAAGTTTATTGCTTGCATGTGGGATGACTTTTACCAGACACAGGGTCAGGAGATTGAGCATGTTGTATAAGGATATTGCTTAGCTCTATCACAGGCAGAGAGAGAGGTAATAATAATCAATGATACTAGAAAGATAATAGGTTGGGTTTTACACACTAAACACAAAACTTAATGCTTTATTTTAGAGACTATAAGAAGTCACTGGGGTTGGTTGGGTTGGAGATAGACGTTGTCAGATCAGTACTTAAGGAAAATCACTTAGAAATATTAGAACAGTTCCAAGTAATGAGAGACTGACATGGAGTCTCATTAGGGAACTAATTCAATAATCAAGTTATGAGGTCATGAGGGACTAAACGTAGGTGGTATTTGTGTAGATGGCCAGATGCTAGAAATATTATGAAGAAAGAAATTATAAGATTTGGTATCTGGTTAGGTATGTGAAGTAATTGAAGGAGAGTGGAAAGTCCAACATAATAATAAGACACTGAAAGAAGAGTGGTGCCTTCAATCAGAAATAGGGAATTTTGAAAAGGGCGAATGTATTGGGGTGGGCAGATAATGAGGTCAGTGTTGGACTTGCCTCCACAGCATTCAGTTTGAAATGTCTAATAGGCAATTGGTGATTAAGGACTTGAATTGAGGAGAGAGCCTATTGCTGATTACATTAATCTGCAAATCTTCTGCACAGAGTTTATATTTAAACACATGGTAGCTGGTGAGATTATCAAAAGAGAGCATAGAGGGGCGGCTAGTTGGTGCAGTGGATAGAGAACTGGCCCTGGAGTCAGCAGTACCTGAGTTCAAATCTAACTTCAGACATTTAATAATTACCTAGCTCTGTGGCCTTGGGCAAGCCACTTAACCCCATTGCCTTTCAAAAAATAAAAGTTCTAAATGCCATTGTATTTGGCATTCTCAAATTATCGGGTGGCTAGGTGGTGCAGTGGATAAAGCACTGGCCCTGGAGTCAAGAGTACCTGGGTTCAAATCTGGTCTCAGACACTTAATAATTACCTAGCTGTGTAGCCTTGGGCAAGCTACTTAACCCCATTTGCCTTGCAAAAAAACTAAAAAAAAAAAAAAGAGAGAGAGAGAGAGAGCATAAAAAAGAAAAAAGAAGAAAAGAGGACCAGAACAAAATCTTGAAGAGCAATGAGAATCAGATGTTTGGTTGAGGCACTACATTAGACTAAGAAAGTGTAGATAGAAGGACAACTCAGAGAGAGGAATCTCACAAGAACTCAGATGATAGTATTCATGAAGAGAGGGTGATCAATGGACGAGAAAGATTAGGTCAGAGGAAAATCCATCAGATTTAGCAATTAGAAAAGTATTGTTACTTTGGAATAATTAATCAATCAACAAAGTTTTATTAAGCTGCTACTTTGTGCTAGGTGCTAAGAATACAAAGAAACAAATGACATAGTTCTTACTCTCAAGAAACTTAGGTAAGAAGATGTCAGATTTAAAGGTAGATTTATGAAGGCTATAGAGGATTTGGTATCTGACCATGAATTTAAATAAACTTGCCAATCTTTTCAGGAAAAGAAAAATAAGATACCTATAATTTGAAATTAGATAAAGTTAATTGTGAT
The DNA here is from genome assembly GCF_037893015.1 of Macrotis lagotis. Taxonomy (NCBI): domain Eukaryota; kingdom Metazoa; phylum Chordata; class Mammalia; order Peramelemorphia; family Peramelidae; genus Macrotis; species Macrotis lagotis. The sequence continues at coordinate 523,774,791 of NC_133658.1, forward strand.
TTTATGGTGTTTCTGGAAGCACAAATTAAATATGGGAATGCTGAAGAAGAACAGGTGTGAGAAGACCTCCCACATCATGTTTTTGTAGGTATTGCAACCTGCAAACTGAAATCACAATTAACTCTGAGACCTTGATAAGATTTCTTGTTTCTGAGGCCCTCTCAGTCATTTTCCTTGTATGGATTAAACACATATTTGACTGTAGAGGATAGAGAAACTTCCCCAGCTTATAAGTAAAAAGTTACAGAGCTAGACATACTTTAATCAAACCATAGTTAATGATTAATAGTCTTAACTATTTTTGAGTTAAGTGTGCTTCAGTGTATTTAGGTTATTAGTCTTTGCTACAAGGGGGAAAAATACTTGAAAGAAACTCTTTTCATTAGTTATGGTTGAAAGTTTTTAGCATGTTGAAAGGCAATAGATTGGGAGGTCAAAGGATCTTGTATAAAGATCCAATAAAATAGATGTGTGTTTAATTCTGGATTGAAGGAGCTATGTGTAATAGTTTCAATTATTTCTGAAAAAGTGAATGTAATTGCTAAAACTAATTATATTGGTCTGGTTTAAGGTTAATGGCTAGTATAAAGACAGATATTTAGAGCTTTGTAAAAATTAGCCAATTTTCAATGTTTTCTTGAATTTTAATTACATTTTATTTTTTCATGAAAATTAAATATATATATAAACATGCATTTTGTATACATTTGTGTATACAAACACATATACACACTATATATATATATATATATATATATATATACACATTAATATATACAAATATATGTGTGTGTGTGTGAATGTATATTCAAAATTTTATAGCCACAAAAAGGCTAGTGCAATATTAGGGATATAAATAAGATTTTTGGAATTTGTGGAAATTTCCAGTACTCTGAAAATGGAAAGGGTAAATTTAAAAATGATTATTAATATATTGTTTGTCTGTAAGTAGTACCCATAGTGGAATTAAAGCAAATTGATTTTAAAAAATAGAAGTAAATTGATAAACTGATAAATACACACTTGGTATTCATTTCACGGAAAAAACCATCAATACTCTCATATGTTGAACTATATTTAGTTTGCGTGTTTTTTCCCAATGCATTAATATTTACTAAACCTTGGAGCTTAGTAAGACATTACAGGCTTTCTCAAACAAATTTCATGCCCTCTCAGTTATATACAAACTCAGGACATCAAAACTTAACAAAAAAAAAAAGGGGGTGGAGCCAAGATGGGATTGAGTCTTAGGCGCTCTCTGATAAAACTCATCAGCTAAGGACTCTAACTAAACTTTCGAGAGACAGAACCCACAAAGGGACGCAGTGAGGCAGTTCTCCTACTCAAGGTAACCTGGAAAAGAGCAGAAAGGCTCTGCTCCCCAGGGTCAGAGGGGCAGCCTGCCAGAGCGAAAGAACTTCAGCCTTCCAGAGGCAGCCCCAGGGCGCTGGGAGCCTCAGCTCACAGCAGCAGGGGAGTCTCCTGAGCTGCACGCCGAGAAGCACCTAGCACAAAGTGGGGGAACAGCGGGGGACCTCTGCCAGAGCAAGCACGGGGAGCCCAGCCCTCAGGGCACACAGTGAGCAGCTTGGTCTTACTGCAGCCCAGACCTGGAAACAGAAGCAGGCAGAGCTGGTAAGCAGGAGCCCCCAGGGCATGAGCCCATTGAGCTGAGGGAGGTGAGTGAAGAGAGAGAGACTGCTGAGCTCTGTCCTCTGCCCCTGGAACAGGACTCTGGGGCTATGACCACATTCAGATCCTGATCCCAGTCTAGGCCCCCCAATAGAACAGCAGTGGTCCCCACCCCCCACCTCGGCCCCGTGGCAGAGGGAGGTGCTTATGGTCATTCACAGACCAGGAGGGAGGACAGAGCCTCACACACTGAGACCCTTGTGGGAGTGTCCCAAAAGCTCAGGAAGCACCCCCAAACCAGGCCCAGGCTGGGAAAATGAGCAAGCAGAGTAAAAAAGGAAGACTATTGAGAAATATTTTGCAAATGAGCCCAAGAAGGATCAAAATACTCAGTCTGAAGATGAGTAAGCACAAGCTCCTGCATCTAAAGACTCCAAGAAAAAACAAAAATTGGGCTCAGGCTATGACAGAGCTCAAAAAAGACTTTGGAAATCAAATGAGGGAGTTGGAAGAAAAACTGGGAAAAGAAAGGAGAGAGATGCAGGAAAAACATGAAAATGAAGTCAGCAGTTTAGTCAAGGAGATCCAAAAAAATGCTGAAGAAAATAGCATGCTAAAAACCAGCTTAGGTCAAATGGATAAAACAGTTCAAAAAGTTATTGAGGAGAAGAATGCTTTAAAAAGCAAAATTGGCCAGATGGAAAAGAGATAAGAAAACTCTCTGAAGAGAACAAATCCTTCAGACAAAGAATAGAATTCAGGGAGATTGATGAATTTACCAGAAATCAGGAATCAATACTTCAAAACAAAAAAAATGAAAAATTAGAAGAAAATGTGAAATATCTCATGACAAAAACAATTGATATGGAAAACAGACTTAGGAAAGATAATTTAAAAATTATTGGAATACCTGAAAGTCATGATCAGGAAAAGAGCCTTGACATTATTTTCAAAGAATTACTACAGGAAAATTGCCCTGATATTCTAGAAGTAGAGGGCAAAATAAAAATGGAGAGAATCCACCGATCCCCCCGAGAAAGAGATCCCAAAAAACCAACCCCTAGGAATATTATAGCCAAGTTCCAGAACTCCCAAGTCAAAGAGAAAATATTACAAGCAGCCAGAAGGACACAGTTCAAATATCATGGAGCTGCAGTCAGGATCACACAGGACTTAGCAGCAACTACATTGGAAGCTCGTAGGGCTTGGAATATAATATACTGGAAGGCAAAAGAGCTTAGAATGCAGCCAAGAATGAACTACCCAGCAAGGCTGAATGTCCTCTTCCAGGGAGAAGATGGACTTTCAATGAACCAGGGGAATTTCAAATGTTCCTTTTGGAATGGCCAGAGCTGAACAGAAGGTTTGATCTTCAGATACAGGACTCAGGTGAAGCATGGAGATTGGAGGAGAGGGGGGAAATATGAGGGACTTAATGAGGATGAACTGCATGTATTCCTGCATAGAAAAATGACACTTATAATACTCATATGAACCTTCTCAGTTAATAGAGCAGGTAGAGAGAGCTTTTATAGTTGAAGCACAGGAGAAAGCTGAATTCAAAGATAAAATATGGTGTAAAAATGGAGTCAATAGAAAAAAAGGGAAATGGAATGGGAGAAAGAAAAAGGAGAGGGGGAATAGTCCAACATATTTCACATAATAAGATTTTTTTTTTATTGCAATGATATGGAAGGGGGGAGGCAAGGGGAAATGAGAGAACCTTTGCTCTCATCAGAGATGGCTAGGAGAGGAAACAGCATATATATACTCAATGGGGTATAGACAAACTGGAGTAAGAAGGAGGGGGGAACAGGGGGAAGGGGTGGGGATGTGAATAAAGGAGGAGAGGATGGACCATGGGGGGAGAGTGGTCAGATATAACACATTTTCTTTCTTCTTGCAAGGGGGCTGGGATTGAAAGGCCTGCCCAGGACCATAGGGACAGGTGGATTCTGGGCCTAAGGGGTGGTATGGGGGCTCAGGGCTTCTTGGCTCCAGGACCAAGGATCTGTCTACTGAGCCAGTCAATGACCCTACAGCAGAGTCAGAGTGAAAGGAGAGAGAAAATATAGTACATGGTAGTGGAGAAATAAGAAAGGAGGGAGTTGCGATCAGCAATGACAACATTGGAAAAATATGGAAGTAACTTTTGTGATGGACTTATCATAAAGAATGCTATCCACCCATGACAGAGTTGTTGGTGTTGGAGCAAGGACTCAAGCACATTTTTTGTTATTATTATTTGGGGGAGGGTGCAGGGCAAGTGGGGCTGGATGGCCTGCCTGGGGCCACCTAGCAGGGTGATCTTTGGGTGTTTGGGGCCGGATTTGGACCCAGTTGTTCCTGGCTCAAGGGCCAATGCTCTGTCTGCCACCCAGACACCCCTACTATTATTACTATTTTGTTTTATTTTGGGTCTTTTTTTTTTTCTTCTTTTTGGTTTTTGCAGGGCAGTGGGGATCGGGTGGCTTGCGTGTCACACGGCTGGGTGACTGTTGGGTTTATGGACCTGAATGTGGGCTCGGGTGCTTCGTCCATTGTGCCATCTGGCCATACCTACAATTATTACTATTACTTTTATTTTTATTTTTAATTTTTTTCTTTCCCCTTTACTTTTTTCGCCCAAGCAAGTCTATCTATATTCATGGGGAGGAGGGGTATTTTGTTTACTTGTAAACAAGAATATTTTATTAATGTAAAAAAAATTTGTACAAAATGAGAATAAAAAATAAATAAAAAAAAACTTAACAAAAAAGTACACATTCCCCTGGTTAAGTTAGAATATTATAAAAATTAACTAAATGCATTTGGTTTAATGATTTTAAAATATTTTTACAGTGTAATTTCAAAATGTAGTAAAAAAAAGTGTTCTGAGACTGATTTTTAAAAATCCTATTCAAGTTATAGTAGAGTTAAAGCTCATTTATTTAAAAGCAGATACATGGCACAACACCTAAGAGAATAGTTCTATTCTATAATTGCACTCTATATATAATTCTATATGCAATATATATATATTCTAAATGTAATAAAATATGATTATATTCTAACTTAGCCAGGCGAATGTGTAATTTTTTTAGTATGTTTTGGGGTCCTATGTTGTCATGTAGTAACTTGTTTGAGATAGTCCCTAATGTCTTTTTCAGCCCCATGTCAACAAATATTTATAAAGACCCTGCTATAGTAATGCTCTCTACTAGTTGCTGAGATAAAAAACATTATATTACACAGACTATGCAGATTAACATCTGATGCAGTAAAATATATACAAAAATATAGTATATGAGTAATTATGATGAGTAAAAAGGAAAGGTTCAGACAAAGTTCTTTTAAAAAACTGAGGTAGAAGATAAAATGCTCAGCTGGGTCTGTAGTAGGAGATTCAGGGCACTTCATGAAGGAAAAAACTCTTGAGGTAGGCATGATTCCTTTAATCATAATATGGTAGTTCTAGAACTAGAATGAACCTCGGAAGATCACCCTCTAGCTCTATACATATACTGAGTATCAAGAAGTTTAAGGGATTTATTCAATATTATAATAAGTGTAAGAGATAAACTATGAGCCTATGTCCCTTAATTCCAGAGACATTTATCTGAAGTAAAGGAGTTCAGTTTAAGCAGACAGAATAGTAAGGGTGGAATGACAAGGAGAAACAGAGAAAATGGAGCCAAATCTTAGCTCTGCTACTTAGTACTAGTGTGATCCTTGACAAATCATCAAATCTCTCTAGGTCTCACCTCTTCATCAGTAAAATCAGAAGACTGGACTGAGTGTTCTCTAATACATTAGCCTCACCTACTCACAAACTTTCAGTGATTTATTATTGTCCATTGAATATATTCTTGGTATTCAAGATACTAATGAAGTTTTCTTTTTAACATTAACTCTTTGTAAAATAGTTGAAGAAGAGAGGACATACACTCTAGAGAAGCGTGGAATGAGTTACAGGATCTGATGCTGAGCAAAGGGAGTAGAACCAAGAGAACAATGTATACATCAACAACACTGTGAGATGGACAACCTTGATGGAGGCAGCTCCTTTCCACAGTCCAGAGAGCTAGGACAACTGTATTTGACTGGTTTTGGACCATATTATCCCCATCTAGAGGAAGAAAAGCAAAACAAAACAAAACAAAATACACAGAAAAAAAACAACCCTTCCGAATCTGATGAACATTTTATAAAAATTATCTCATATGTATCTCCCTCAATTTGATTTCCTTATGCCAACTAATTTGTAGACATATTTAACAAAATATGTATGTAAAATGATAATCTAACTTTTCCCAATTGAGGGGAGGGGGGTGGAAGGGAGGGTGGAGTGAAATTTTGTAACTTGGAAATATACATGTGCATATGGATGAAAATAAATAAGTAAATATAAATGGAAAAAAAAGAAGAGAGTATGTTGATCAATACTTGTGAAGAATGTCTGCCTTTCAGGATGCAGGATAATGACTCTAAGCAATTTTCTGAAATAAGAATATGCTCTCTGAGCATATCTCTGAACTCTCGAATGGTTGTAAGTCCTTACAAGATTATAGAGATTTAAAGCTGGAGCTAATAAAAAAGGGCAATAGAGAGATATATGGAAAGTATAAGCAATTTCCAATGCATTAAAATGCATAATATGTATATAATACATTAAAAAGTTGAAGAAGTATATGGGAATAGTTGGGGGAAAGTGATTTAAAGGAAAGCTAGCTGGTTATATAGTTACAGCAAAAGACAATTAAAAAAAGAACCTTCATGTTTCAATGGTATCCCCACAATCTTATAATGTGAAGAATAAAATGTGTGTGCATGATGATTGCACCCCTTGTGGTAATTTTATGAAAGCACATATACAAAAGTCACAATATGAGTAATATGAATGAGTTATGTATTGCATTTTCAAAATTTGTTTTTTTAATCACTCCAAATGTTTTCCCCAAATTATATGCAAAAATCGTTGCCAATATATATCCATTGCAAGCTTTTGAGTTCTACATTTTTCTAGTACCCTGTCCTCTAATCTCCCTCCCCCTGTCAGCAAACAATCTGATATAGGTTGTATGTGCACAATTATATTTAACATATTTCCATATTAGTGATATTGTGAAAGAAGAATTACAACCAAGGAAAAAAAAACAAAACATGAAAAGAAAGTAAAACCATGAAATAACATTTTAAAAGTGAACATGGTGTGTTTTGTTCTGCTCTCAAAATCCAAATGTTTTCTTTTTTTTATTTATGTATTTTCATCCATATGCCCATGCATATTTTTAAGTTACAAAATTTCCTTTTGCTCTCTCTTCTAACTACTCAACCATACTTTTTTCTCTGAATGTAGATGGCATTTTCCTTAACAAGTCTGTCAGGATTGACCTTGATCACTGAGTTGCTGAGAAGAGCAATTGTATGGATCTTTGTTGATCAGATCACAATGTTGTCATTAGTGTGTAACATGTTCTCCTGGTTCTCTTTATTTCCACTCAGCAAAAGTTCATGTAAGTCTTTCCACTTCTGAAGTTAGGCTGCTCATGATTTCTTGTAGAAGAAAAGTACTCTATAGCATTCACATATCATAGCTTGTTCAGCCATTCCCCAATTGATAGTCATCCCCTCAAAATCTGATTCTTTGTCATTACAAAAAGAGAGATTACAAATATGAGTCTTTATCCTTTTTTTATGATCTCTTTGGGATACAGACCTAGCAGTGGTATTGATGGATCAGAAGGTATTGCCCTTTGGGAATAGTTTCAACTTGTTCTCCAGAATGGTTGGATCAGTTCACAATTCTACCAACATTGCATTAGTATCCCAGGTTTTCCATATCTTCCCCAACATTGATATTTTCCTCTTTTGGTCATTTTAGTCAATATGATACTCTGAGATTGTTTTTATTTTCTGTTCACTTTATATTTTATAATATTTTTAGGTTAAAAATGTGTAGCCGTACCTATGCCAAAATTGACCATATAAATCAAATCAAATGCAGAAAGACAGAAATAATAAATGCACGCTTCTCAGACCATAATGCAATAAAAATTACATGTTATAAAGGATCATGGAAAGATAAACCAAAATTAATTGTAAACCAAATAACTTAATTTTAAATAATGATTGGCTCAAATAGCAAATCACAGAAGTAATCAATAATTATGTCCAAGAAAAATGATAACAATGAGACATCATACCACAATTTATGGGATGTAGCCAAGGCTGTTTTGAGATGAAATTTTATATCTCTAAATGCTTATATGATTAAAATAGAGAAAGAAGAGATCACTGAACTGGGCATGCAACTAAAAAAGCTAGAAAAGGAATAAATTAAAGATCCCCAATTAAATACAAAAACTAGAAATTCTGAAAATCAAGGGAGAGATGAATTAAATTAAAAGCAAGAAAGTGTTTGAAATAAAGCTAAGAGTTGGTTTTATGAAAAAGTCAATAAAATAGATAAACCTTTGGTTTATCCAATGAAAAAAAGTAGATAAACCAAATTACCAGTATCAAAAACGGAAAGGGTGAACTAACCACTAATGAGGAAGAAATTAGAGAGACAGTTTAGAGCTACTTTGTTGAACTGTATGCCAGTAAATTTGATAACTGAGTGAAATGGATGAATATTTACAAAAATACAAATTTCCCAGAATAACAGAAGAGGAAATAAAATACCTCATTTCAGAAAAAGAAATTGAAAAAGCTATCAATAAGCTCCAAAAGAAAAAGTCTCCAGGTCCAAATGGATTTACAAGTGAATTCAACCAAACATTTAAGGAACAATTAACTCTTATTCTACATAAACTTTTTAAAAAAATAGGAGAAGGAGTTCTGCCAAATTCTTTTTATGACACCAATATGGTGCTGATACCTAAAACAGGAAAAACCAAAACAGACAAATAAATTATAGACCAATCTCCTTAATGAATATTGATGTAAAAATCTTAAGTAAAATTTTAGCAAAGAGATTATAGCAAGTTATTACTAGGATAAACACCGTGATCAGGTAGGATTAATACCAGGGGGCAGGATGGTTCAAAATTAGTAAAATACTTAACATAATTGAACATATCAAAAGCAAGACTGATAGAAATCATACAATTATCTCAATAGATGCTGAAAAAGCTTTTGATAAAATACAATACCCTTACCTATAAAAAATATTAGAAAGTATAGAAATAAAAGGAGTTTTCCTTAAAATAATAAGTAGTATCTATTTAAACAGCAACAAATATTATATGTAATGAGGATAAACCAAGAGCACTTCCAATAAGAACAGAGGTGAACAAGGATGCTCATTATCACCATTATTATTCAATACAGTGTTAGAAATGCTAGCTTTAGCAATAAGAGAAGAAAAAAGAAATTGAAGGAATCAGAAGTGGCAATGAAGAGGCAAAGTTTTTAGTCTTTGTAGATGATATGATGGTATACTTAGAGAACCTGAGAAAAATCATCTAAAAAAATACTTAACAAATTTAGTAAAGTAGCAGGATATAAAATAAACCCACACAAATCATCAGTATTTCTATATATGAAAAATAAAGTCCAAGAGCAAGAGATAAAAAAGAGAAATTCCATTTAAAGTAACTGCAGACAGCATTAAATACCTGGGAATCTGCCTCCCAAGGCAAACCCAAAAGCACAATTACAAACTAACAAATATTTATTTTACTAAGCTAGAAAAAATAATAACAAATTTCATCTGGAGCAACAAAAGGTCAAGAATAGCAAGGAATTCCATGAAAAAAAAAGTAAAGGAAAGTGACCTAGTTCTACTAGATCTAAAACTATCCTATAAAGTAGCAATCATCAAAAATGCCTGGTACTGGTTAAGAAATAGAGTAATGGGGGTGCTAGTAGCATAGTGGATAGAGCACCAGCCCTGGAGTCAGGAGGACCTGAGTTACTAATTTGGCCTCAGACAATAATTACCTAGTTGTGTGACCTTGAGCAAGTCACTTAAGCCCATTGACTTGCAAAAAACCAAACAAAAAATATAGAGCAATGGACCAGTGAATTAGTACGGGCTCAAAAGAAAACTAAAATTCCCTTCAAAATCTGATAAACACTACATTCACTTTTTTAAAAAAAATCTCATTTATTTCTTTCCCTTAATTTAATTTCTCATACTGAAAATGCCTAATTTGTATACATATTTAACACAAATGTGTATGTACACTGTTAACCTGACTGTTCACTGCTAAAGGGACGAGGCTGGGAAGGGAGGGTGTCAGGAAATTTTGTAACTTAAAAATATATATTTGCACATAGAAGAGCATTGAAAAACTTTCATAACTTATATTTGGAAAAATAAAATATCAATTAAAAAATGTGTAGCAATTAAGCACATTACTATAGTTATGTAAAAAGTAATAATTTACCCCTTTCCTCTAAGAAAGAGAAACCTCCTGAAAAACACATTGAGAGAAAAAAAGAATGTGTTTCAATCCGTATTCAGGTACCATCAGTTTTGTCTTTGGGATGGATCACATTATTTATCATAAGTCTATCAGAGAAATTGCTTCAATATTTTTTCCATAATTGCTATTGCTAATTGTATTTCCCCTCTGTCCTATTCCCCCAGACCCCCTATTTACTCTCTCTCTCTCTCTCTTCACCCTGTCTCTCCTCAAAAAGTGTGTTATATCCGATTACTTTTTCTCTTGATCCTTCCTCTTTTCTATCAACTATATTTGCCTCTCTCTCTCTCTCCCGTCCCCTTTCTCCCGTTCCTTTCCTTTCCTATTTTCCTCTAGAGTAAGATAGATTTTTATACCCAATTGACTGTGTTATTTCCTCTCTGAGCCACTTTTGATGAGAGTAAGATTCAGTCACTCCCTTCACCTTCCACACTTCCACTCTACTGCAAAAGTTTTTCCTTGACTCTTATGTGAAATATCTTACCCCAATCTAATCTCTACTTTCTCTTTCTCCCAGTACATTCTTTTTTAATCCTTTGACTCCATCTTTATAGTATATTATACCTTCATATTCAGCTCCCTCCTGTCTCTTATGTGTGCTCCTTCTAACAGCTCTAAAAATGATAAGTTTCATATGAGTTAATAGTATCATCTTCCCATGCAGGAATACACACAGAAGCCATGGCTCCCTGCTGGGTGGCTTCTGATTCCTGGGGGCTGGGTCTGCTCTGAACTGGGTTCTGCTCTCACTCTGGGGCAGTAAAGTTTTCCTGTTGCATTTTCCAATTGTCCTTGGCAATCCCTGGGCTGAGATGTCTGGAAACTGCTCCTGCTGCCAAGGACCCTGGTGCCCCCAGGTGCCCCTTAGGTATCCCTTGATTGTTAGAGCTGGTTGTTCTGGTGTAGGCCCGGGATGCACTGCAGGATTTCTAACTGTGGTTTAACAGAGTCTTCCTCTGCATGTCTTCAAAGTTATCGTGGACTGAAAATTGTTTCATTCATACATTTTATGGGTTCTACCACTTTAGCATTTGGTTAAAGTCATTATTTTTAAAGATATCGGGATTGGTCTGGGGAGAGCTTGTGGGAATTGCTGTCTTTACTCCATCATCTTGGTTCTGCCCTTCTCAGTGTTGCTTTGATTTGCATTTCTCTAATCAATAATGTCTTGAAGCATTTTTTGACTTATTGATAGTTTTAATTTCTTCAAATAAAAATTGCCTGCTCATATTCTTTGATCATTTATCAGTTGGAGAATGACTTGCATTCTTATACATTTGGCTTCATTTTATATATATATATATATTTCAGAAATAAATCCCTTGTCAGAAATACTACATGTGAAAATCATTTTCCATCTTTCTACATTCCTTTTAATCTTGATTGAATTGGTTTTATTTGCATAAAGCCTTTCTAATCTAACATAGTTGAAATTATCCACTTTGAAATTTATTTTGTTCTCTATCTCTTCTTTGGTCATAAACTTCTTCCCATTCCAAAGATCTGACAGATAGACTATTCCTTGTTCTCCTAATTGGCTTATGTACCTTGCATTTTTGAAAGGGGTATCACATCAATGAGATCAGAGATCTATTGAAGCAGTGGGGTAGTGATCAAAAGAGGAATAATGGTGAAAGGCAGCTAAATGGTTCAATGGATAGAATTCTGGAGAATAAATTAACAAGACCTTAGTTCAAAACAGGTCTCAAAGACTTACTAGATATATGACCATAAATAAGTCACACCTTTCTCTGATTTAGTTTCCTGATAGTGATGATAGATATGATAGCATCTTCCTACAAAAACTGTTTTGAGGATAGATTTAGATAATACTCATTAAATCCTTGACAAAACTCAAACTCTTTCTAGATGTTTTATACATATATATATATATATATATATATGCACATGCACACACACACACAACTACATACATACATTACCTACTTCACAACATAGTCATGAGAATCAAACAAAAATAAGATAAAGTTCTTTTCAAGATAAAAAAAAACACTATACGGGGGTGGCTATTTGGTGCAGGGTATAGAGCACCAGCCCTGGAGTCAGGAGTACCTGAGTTCAAATCTGGCCTCAGACACTTAATAATTACCTAGCTGTGTGGCCTTGGGAAAGCCATTTAACCCCACTGCCTTGCAAAGAAAAAAAAAAACTAAAAAAATCCCACTATACAATAAAAGGTTATTATTTATTTACTTTTAAAAATCTCCTTTGTTGAAACAATAAAATGAGATTTATTTTCTTGTGTTGTTTATTCAACTGACCCAAAGGCAAAACACAGATTCAAATTGAAGAAAGTAGGGAAAATCATCAGACTATATAAGCATTACCTAAACAACATCTTTTATGAACATTACTTGAAAGAGAAGAATAGATTTAAGGGATTAGAAACAGACAGACAGAAATTTATAATACTATATAAACAGCACCAAAAAAATTTTCAAAGAAAAAGAAGATCATAAAGCATCTCTGAGGTACCACCTCAGACCTCTCAGACTGACCAATATGACCAGAAAGGATCATTGTTGGAAGGGTTGTGGGAAAACTGGGATAATAATATATTGTTGGTGGAGCTGTGAACTCATCCAACCTTTCTAGAGAGCAGTCTGGAACCTATGCCCAAAGGGCAACAAAAATGTGCATACCCTTTGACCCAGCAATACCACTACAGGGCCTATACCCTGAAGAGATGATGAAAAAGGGTAAAAACATTACTTGTACAAAAATATTCATAGCAGCCCTGTTTGTGGTGGCAAAGAATTGGAAATCAAGTAAATGTCCTTCAATTGGGGAATGGCTTAGCAAACTGTGGTATATGTATGTTATGGAACACTACTGTTCTGTTAGAAACCAGGAAGGATGGGAATTCAGGGAAGCCTGATGAACTGATGCTGAAGATGAGCAGAACCAGAAAAAACATTGTACACCCTACATCAACATGGGGGTGATGATCAACCTTGATGGACATGATCATTCCATCAGTGCAACAATTTGGGGCTGTCTGCAATGGAGAATACCATCTGTATACAGAGAAAGAACTATGGAGTTTGAAAAAAGACCAAGGACTATTTCCTTTAATTTAGAAAAAAAAACTGATGGGCAGCTAGGTGGCACAGTGGATAGAGCACCAGCCCTGGGGTCAGGAGTACCTGTTCAAATCTGGCCTCAGGCACTTAATAATTACCTAGCTGTGTGGCATTGGACAAGCCACTTAACCCCACTGCCTTGCAAAAACTAAAACAAAACAAAACAAAAACAAAAACTGATATCTTATTTTCTGATCTTGTTATCTCTTTTACTTTATGTTTCTTCCTTAAGGATATGATTTCTCTCACATCACATTCAATTTGGATCAACGTATGCCATGGAAACAATTTAAAGACTAGCAAATTGCCTTCTGTGGGGGGATGGGGGGGGGAGGGAAGTAAGAATGGCGGAAAACTGTAAAACTCAAATAAAATCTTTAAGGAAAAGAAGAGCAAAAACAAAAGCAAAACAAAATGGCTCTCTGATGTGGCATTACAAATTGTTGAGGAAAGAAAGAAAGGGGAAGGGAAAAGAGAAAGGAAGAGATACATACAACTTAATGCAAAATTTCAGAGAAGAAGGAGGAGAGATAAAGTGTTGCTATGTGTTGTTTTCAATGATCTATAAAAGAAATAGATAACAATTCAATAAGAAAGGTAAGAGAACTCTTTAAGTAAATTAAAGATATAAAGAGAATGCTTTATGCGAGTATGATAAAAGACAAAATTGGTAGTGACTTAATAGAAGTAGAAGAGATTAAGGAAGAAGTAGCAAGAATATAAAGAACTATACAAGAGAGATCTTAATGCCACCAATAACCATAAGTGTGTTTATTGATCTAGAGTCAGGCAACCCAGAAAATGGAGTCAAGTAGGTCTTAGGAAGCATTGCTAACAATAAGGCTAGGGCAGATGATGGAATTCCAACTGAGTTATTAAAATACTTAAAGATTGTTCTGTTAAAGAGTTTCACTTACTATGCCACCACTCTTATTTGGAAAACTCAAAAATGACCATTAGATTGGAACAGATCAGTTTACATCACAATTCTAAAGAATGGCAATGCTGAATATTCAAATTATAAAACAACTGCTTCTGCCTAAGATTCTACAAGGGTTTGCAGTAATATATGAACTGAGATTTTCCCAAAGAGCAGGCTGGTTTTCAAAGAGGCAGAATTACAAGAGAGCTGATTGACATTTGCTCTATTTATGGAAAAAGGAAGGGAGTTCCAGGGACTAAAAATACATCTATTTCTGCTTCCATGACTTCACTAAAGTCTTTGACTTTATGGGTCATATCAGAATGTGACAAGTCCTCAAAGAGATTACCAGATCATCTTACACATCTTTTAAATAAGCTCCATGTGAGCCAAGAAGCTGCAGAACATGGAATTTCTAATGACTTAAAATTGGAAAAGAAGTATGACAAGGCTTGCCATCTTATTCATTCAACTTATGCTGATTATGTCATACAAAATGCCAGAGTAGATGAATCAAAAGTTGGAATTGTCCTTCCTTCTAGAAAAGGAGTAAAATGACATCACTATGTGTCAAACAATAAGGTGTCCTACTGTGGCTGATCAGACCAATATGAGCTTGGAACTTTCTACCATAGGTTAGACACAATAGGCCATGTGAACATTTGGGGTAGATTGTCTAAATCTGTGAATCTCTCATTTCTTCTGAGCTACCAAATTCTGCTTTGCTTATAGACCACAGCACTTCTTTGATGAGGGGTATGCCATGCTGGGCAGTCCTATTCTAGTGTCTCCAACCAATTCCATGCAATCAATTCCAGATACCTTGAGAGTATCTCTGCATCATTTTTTCTTATCACCATGTGAACCTTTGTCCTGTGTCCTTCACAAAATGGTATTTTTGGTATTCAAACAATGTGGTCAGCCCATCCTATTGACAGGGATAGCTCAGTGTTTGTGAGGTTCTAAAGGAATGTGTAGGAGAGATTGACTAGCAGGTTGAAGGTCTACAGAGTTATGCTGACTTCATTGTTGTTTGCCAGTGAAACCTGGATAGAATACCAAGGTCAATCCAGAAAACTGATTAGTCATTTGAATTGTCTTAGAAAGATTATGAAAACTATCTGGTGGGATGGGATCCCAGACACTGAGGATCCTTCTTGAGCTAAACTGCTAAGCATTCAAACTCTACTGCAAAGATACAGATGTGACAGTCTGATAAGAAAAAGTGAAGAAGAATTAAGAATTTCATGGATGAGGGGAATAAAAGATAACTTGAAATTCAACATAAAAAAACAAACAAATAAACTAAGATCTTTCCAGTAGTCCAGATGAAATAGAAATAGTATCAGATTTTTTTGTTAGACTCAAAAAATCCTGCAGATAATGAGTACAGTCATGAAATTAAAAGATGCTTGTTCCTTGGAAGGAAAACTATGACAATTATGGACAGATCTTTAAAAAAACAGAAAGTTGCCAACAAAGGTCTTTATGGCTAAAGTTGCTCCCCTGACCCTCCCAGAAATAATGTATGCCTGTGAGAGAGCAACAAGGTGATTAAATTAGTCATTACTTAAAGATATTACCTGAGACTATTCACTGAAAGTTTCAATACTGAAACTGAAGCTTAAACACTTTGGTCCTTTAATGAGAAGACTGGATTCATTGGAAGAGTTGGGAAATATTAAAGAAAAAAAGAATGGGAAGGCATAGAATGATAGAATAAACAGTCTAATGGAAATAATGAACATGAAATTGGATAGACTTCAGGAGATAGTGGAGGATAGAAGGGCCTGGCAGGATCATGAAGAGTCAGCCACAATTGAAAGATAGAACATCAAGAGCAAAAAAGAACTCTACACAGTTATTCAGTTTTATCTTTTGAAACAGTTCCTAATAAATTATGACTTGACATCTTAATAATTTAAACTTTTTTTTGTTTTTTTTAAAGTCATGTCAGCTTTCTTCATTTAAAAATTAACTCAGTTTTAAAAATCAATTCAGTTAAATTTGTTCTTTTTAAAAATTATAACAAATGTTATGAAAGCTTAAATTTATTCCTTTTTTTGTAATTAAGATTTTATTAGTTTGTTTGGTCATCAGTACATAGACACTATGAATAAATTGCACATTTAAAAAATGCTAGAAAAGTCTAAAAATTATGTAGTTGTAATCTTTTTCTAAACTGTTATTCCAGTGACTTTTCTTACTTTGTTTGGAGGCAATTCTCCCTAAAAAGAAGTCATCAAATACCAGTATCCTGAATATAGATAAGGTATTTGATTTTTTACAAACCAAGGTTCCACCAATTCTGTATTTAATAAAACTACACTCATTATAAACATTTTCCAATCTTATACAATACATTAATAAAGTTACAAGAAAAAAAAGTGTACCATTACCAAAGATGACAATGTCACTGATAGCATACAATTTTGAAAGGGAGAGCCAACACCAGGGAGCCATTTTATGTAGGAAACAATTATACTGAAAGACAAGATGGATACAGATTAATCAAAATAAGATCTTTAAATTCATGGTCACAACTCCAAATTACTATCTCTGCTTCATTTAATTTGATATAAGGACTGCCTATGGAATGTTCAGTCTATGCACAAGACATGAAACACTTTCCTAATCAACAGACTATTAATTTCTGGTTGTATTAAAACAAACAAACAAAAAACCAAACTGACAATCAGCACATGATCTCACCTTTTTAAATAGGACTCTAAATAAAGCCACTTTCGATTGGCTTCACTTATTTAAATGTTTTAAAAAATTAATGTGATGAGGTGGGACTGCCTCCTTCTTAAACATGTGTTTCTAGAGAGCTACTAAAAACTGACATTTACAAAATAGTTGATAAAAATATTCCTCTGAATTGTACAAGAAGGGAGGTTACAGGGACAATTGTTAAGATTTTTATAAGATGTTATTCAGATTTGGTTTCTTTCTCTCCTGCTGAATCAGAGACTGGAACCTCTTCACTTTTAGTTTCTCCATTTTCCATAGGCAAATCATCTTTATTCTCTTCTTGGTTGGTAGCTTCTGCTTGTTTTCCTTTTGCTCCTTTTTTCCCTTTTGTGTGAACTTTTTTGTCCTCAGATTTAGCCTGCCCAGCTGTCTTTTTGGGCTTTGGTTCCGCCTTTGCAAGGGCTGGTTTAGCTGACAATCTGGCTGCCCTCCTCTTGGGCCCCTCCCTTACATCCCCTTCTGTGGAGTTGACCTTCCTCTTTGGCATCTTGGCTGCGCGCGGGGACCGGCTCCCTCTCCCCAGGGGCGGGCGGTCACCGGGGTCTGGGGTCCAAGGCAGAGGGCCGTGGCGGCGGGAGCTTCTACTGCGGCGGCTTTCAGGGCTCGGATGCTCCTCCTCCCGCCGCGGAGCTGCTCGGAGCCGCAGCGGGAGCAGTCCCAGAAGTAGATGGAACCAGATTGGAATCCCCGCCTCCTCCCCCCTTCTTCCATCTAATTTATTCCTTCTTAAAGAAATTACTGTTTAAAAACATTACTAAACAGGAAACATTATTTTAGTATTTATCACATAAGTCTGGTGGAAATATATCAATTTTCATACTTTTGACTTGTCAATGGTAGACCAACCTTCTCACTTAAAAAAAAATCCCACAAAATATATCATCATAATAAGATTCTTTGGCAATGTGGACTACTACTGCTTATTTCCACTTATCAAATTAAGTAATTTATATGCTATTCATTGTAACCAGATGTCTGATGAATCTAAGTGACATATGTATGAGCATATTTTATTATATAGAGACAAATATATTGAAAGCGTTATATATGCCCTGCATATGTAGATATATATATATATATATATATATAGTTAAAAGTATCCCTCTAGACTCTTCCCATTGAATATAATGCTTGTTGATGGTTTCAGATAGATACTGCCAATTATTCTAAGGAACAGTCCATTTATTCCTACACTCTCTAGTGTTTTTAGTAGGAATGGATGTTGTATTTTGTCAAATGCTTTTTCAGCATCTATTGATATGATCATACAATTTCTGATAGGTTTGGTGTTGATATAATTGAGTATACTACCAGTTTTCCTAATATTGAACCAACCCTGCATTCCTGGGGTAAATCCTACTTGATCAAAATGTATTATCCTTGTGATAACTTGTAATCATTTTGCTAAGATTTTATTTAAGAATTTTGCATCTATATTCATCAGGGAGATAGGTCTATAATTTTCTTTCTCTGTTTTAACTCTTCCTGGTTTAGGTAACAGCACCATATAGAAAGGGTTAGGCAGAGTTCCATCTTTCCCTATTTTCCCAAAGAGTTTATATAGAATTGGAACCAATTGTTCCTTAAATGTTTGGTAGAATTCACTTGTGAATCCATCAGGCCCTGGAGATTTTTTCTTAGGGAGTTCAATGATGGCTTGTTGAATTTCTTTTTCTGAGATAGAGTTGTTTAGGTATTTAATCTCCTCTTCATTTAACCTGGGCAACTCATATTTTTGTAAATATTCATCCATTTCACTTAGATAATCAAATTTATTGGCATAGAGTTGGGCAAAATAATTTCAAATTATTACTTTAATTTCCCCCTCATTGGTGGTAAATTTACCTTTTTCATTTATGATACTAGCAATTTGATTTTCTTCTTTCTTTTTTTTAATGAAATTGACCCAAGGTTTATCAATTTTATTGTTTTTTTCATAATACCAACTTTTGGTTTTATTTATTATTTATACATTTTTTTATTGTGATTTTATTAATTTCTCATTTAATTTTTAGAATTTCTAATTTGCATTTAATTGGGGATTTTTAATTTGTTCTTTCTCTAATTTTTTTAGTTGCATGTTTAGTTCATTGATTTCCTCTTTCTCTAATTTATTCATGTAAGCATTTAAAGCTATAATATATCCCCTGAGAGTCACTTTGAGTGAATCCCATAGGTTTTGGTATGTTGTTTCATTTTTGTCATTATCTAGGATAAAATGGTTAATTCTTTCTATAATTTGTTTTTTGGTCCACTCATTCTTTAAAATGAGGTTATTCAGTTTCCAATTGGTTCTGGGTCTATATCTCCTTGGCCCAATACTGCATATGATTTTTATTGCATTGTGATCTGAGAAAGATGTATTCACTATTTCTGCCTTTCTGCAGTTGATCATTAGGTGTTTATGTCCTAGTACATGGTCAATTTTTGTATAAGTTTCATGTACTGCAGAGAAAAAGGTATATTCCTTTCTATCCCCATTCAATTTCCTCCATAAGTCTACCAGATCTAGTTTTTCTAACAATCTATTTACCTCCTTAACTTCTTTCTTGTTTATTTTATGATTTGATTTATCTAGATCTGATAGTGGGAGGTTGAGGTCTCCTACTAGTAGAGTTTTGCTGTCTATGTCTTCCTGTAGTTCTTTCAGCTTCTCCTCTAAGAATTTGGATGCTGTCCCATTGGGTGCATATATATTCAGTATTGAAATAACTTTATTGTCTATGGTACCTTTTAGGAAGATAAAGTTTCCTTCCTTATCTCTTTTAACACTATCAATTTTTCCTGCTGCTTTGTCTGAGATAAGGATTGCTACCCTTGCTTTTTTTACTTCAGCTGAAGCAAAATATATTTTGTTCCAACATTTTACCTTTACTCTATATGTATCTCTCTGCCTCAAAGGAGTTACAAAAGGTAAATGAAGGAAATTCTTCTTTAAAAAAAAAAGAATGGAGACTGTGGAAACTAACAACTTCATGAGACAGCAAGAGTCTGTTAAACAAAACCAACAAATACAAAAAAAATAGAAGAAAATGCAAAATACCTGTCGCATATTGTAGGATTCTGGTTTTTAATCCACTCTTCTATTCACTTATGTTTTAAGGGAGAGTTCATCCCATTCACATTCAAAGTTATGATTACTAATTCTTAATTGCTCTCCATGCTTTCTTCCCTCTGTTTGTATTTTTCCCCTTCCCCCTTTATCCATATTCCCCAGTATTTTGTTTCTGAATACCCCGCCTTCAGTGTGTTTGCCCTCCTATATCATCCCCTCCCCTTTCCCTTTTTTCCCTTTTCCCTTCCCTTCCTTTTGTTAGTTCCCCTTTTATCCTGACTCCCACTCCCTTTCTCTGTCCCCCTTCCCCTTTTCCCCTTTTAATACTTGAAAAGTAAGATTTTTTTCAAGTTAACTGAGTGTGTGTATAAGTTAACTTTAAGCTAAGTCTGATGAGACTAAGAATCAGGTATTCCTTATCTCCTCCCTTCTTCCCCTCCATTACAGTAGATCTTTTGCATTTCTTAATGTAATGAGATCTAACCCTTTCAATCCCCTCCCTCCTCCTGTCTCCTTCCTATTCCCCCCTTTTAAGGAGGAAGTGGTGTTTTTAAACCATTCTATCTAAATCCTAGAAAATCCTGAGTATCCATTACTTCTAGTTTAGTATATTCTCTCTAATAAAGTTACAATTCTTGAGAGTTATTAGAGTCTTTCTCCCAAGCAGGGATATAGCCATTTTCATTCCATTGGGTAGCAGACTCATTGCTAAGCCATGAGTGTCCATCACTTCTGGCTAAGTATATTCTCTCTGATAGAGTTGCAATTCTCAAGAGTTATGAGAATCTTTTTCCCATGCTGGGATATAGCCAATTTCAAATTATTGGAAAGCAGTTTTTTCTTTACCCCCTCCTCTCCTTTTTTAAAACCTTTATATGTGTCTCCTTTAACCTCTAGTTTGATGTCCAAATTTTCTATTTAGCTCTGGCATTTTCATCAGGAATTGTTGGGATTCTTCCATTTCTTTAAATGTTCATCTTTTCCTCTGAAAGAGAAGATTCAGTGTTGCTGGATAGTGAATTCTTGGCTGCATTCCAAGCTCCCTTACTTTCATTCCAGGCCCTTTGATCCCTTAATGTTGATGCAGCCAGGTCCTGTATAATCCTTACTGTGCTTCCTTGGTGTTTAAATTGTTTCTTTCTGGCTGCTTGCAGGATTTTCTGTTTTATCTGATAATTCTGGAATTTGGCCACAACATTCCTTGCTGTTTTCATTTTAGGTTCTCTTTCCAGAGGGAATCAATGTATTCTTTCAATAAATATTTTATCCTCTGGTTCATTTTTCCATCATTAAATCCTGTAACATCAAATCCAGGCTTTTTCCCCCTCTCCAATGTTTGCAGGAAGACCAATCATTTTCAGGCTGTCCCTTCTCAATCTATTCTCAAGGTCAGTGGTTTTATTGATGAGGTATTTTGCATTTTCTTCTATTTTTTGTATTTTTTTGGTTTTGTTTAACAGACTCTTGCTATCTCATGAAGTCATTAATTTCCACAGTCTCCATTCTTTTTTTTAAAGAAGAATTTCCTTCATTTACCTTTTGTAACCCCTTTTCCAATTGGTCAATTCTATTTCTATAAGAGTTTTCCATTTGATCAATTGAGGTTTTGAAAGAATTGTTTTCTTGTTGCAAGATGATAATTTTCTTTCCCAAAGTTTTCAATTGATTTTTAAGCTCCTTCATTATTTCTTCAAGTAAGTTTTTCTGTGCTGGAGAGCAGGTCATATTCTCCTCAGAGGTTCTAGATCTCTCTGAGTTAGTGTCTTTTCCATCCAAGAATTTTTCTATAGATCATTCTTTGCACTGGTCTTTCTCCCTTATCCTAAAAACTTGCATTGGGGTGGGGCTAGTTCAGAGAGGTTAGGTGTTGGGAAGCCTAGAGGCTTTACTCACTGAGTATAATATCTTCAGCTGCCCAGGTTGTGCTAGAGGTTTTGCTTACTGAGTGCAATATCACCAGCTGACTAGTAAGGGGTGCTGTTTGCTTTCTCTGGAGTATCTGTGACCTTGATGGATGTTCTCACCTTTGGCCTGGAGGGAGTGTTTGAAGCTGTTAAATACTTTTGTCTTTGATCAATGGTGGGCTATACCATGGGGTGAAGTGATTACTCTCCCTATTGTCAGTTGAGGTGGTTCAGCTGCTTGGCCTTAGCCTGGGTCAGAGGTAGATTGTAATTGTGTTTGTTCTGGGAAGAGGCTTCAGCTGAAATGGAGGTGTGGACTCTGAGTTCCTCCCAACCACAGGAGCCCAGGGATTATTTCTGCAGCTCTCCTGCACCAGAACTCTTCCTCTAGCCCTGCCAGCAAGCTTCCTTGGGTCAGCGCCAACACCAATACCTTTGCTCCCTAGTTGACCCAAGCTCCTGCAGTCAACCAGGCTCTAGCCCCACCACTGATCAGGCTAATCTATGGCTGATCCAGGCTCCCAGGCTCTCACAGGTCCTGTGCTCCTAGGCAGAAGCTGCCCTCTGTGTCCAGAGTCACCCATAATCTCAGAAGACTGATTCTGAGGTGGATGTTCTTCTCCTGGCTTTTCATTCTGGGTTTTGTTGATCAGATTTCTGTTAAGAGGTTTGTTTCTTATCATATATGGTAGTGGAAGATCAGGAGATTAGCACTGTACCTGTCTTCTCTCCGCCATCTTGTCTGCTTCCTTTCTAATTTTGGCAGCACTGATTTTATTAGTGCAAAATTTTTTAATTGAATACAGTCAAAATCTTTCATTTTGCAGTTTATAATGTGCTTTAATTCTTGTTTTATCATAAATTTATTCCCTTTCCATGGATTGAATAGATAGGATATTTCTTGGTCTATTAATTTATCTATGGTGTTGCCCTTTATTGTCTAAATCCTGTACCTATTTTGACCTTATATTGGTATAGACAGTGAGATGTGGATCTATGCCTAGTTTGTACCATACTATTTTACTGTTTTCCCCCAACAATTTTTGTCAGATAGTGAGTTCTTATCCCAGAAGCTGATGTCTTGGGGTATATCAAAGAGTAGATTGCTGTAGTTCTTTACTGCTGTTTCTTGACAACTGATCTATTATCCATTTCTTAACTAGTACCAACCAGTTTTGATGACTGCTGCTTTATACTATAGTTTAAGAACTGGTAGAGCTAGATCACCTTCCTTTACTTTTTTTTTTTCATCAGTTCACTTGCTATTCTTGCCCTTTTGTTGCTCCAGACAAATTTTGATACAATTTTTTCTATCTCAGTTTGATTGGTATAGCACTAATTTAATTTGGGTAGAATTGCCATTTTTATTATATTAGCTCAATCTAGCCATGAGCAATTGGCATTTTTCCAGTCGTTTAGATCTGACTTTATTTGGGTGAGGAGAGCTTTATAATTGTGCTCTTACAGTTTCTGGGTTTGTCTTGGGAGGTAGATTCCCAAGTATTTAATATTGTCTATAGTTACTGTAAATGAAATTTCTCTTTCTGTCTCTTGTTCTTGGGCTTTATTGTTTACATATAGAAATGCTGATGATTTATGTGGGTTTATTTTATTTCCTGCTACTTTGATGAATTTGTTAATTGTTTTAAAGAGTTTTTTTAGGTGATTTTCTTAGGTTCTCTAAATATACCATCATATCATCTTCAAAGAGTGAAAGCTTTGCTTCCTCATTGCCGATTATGATTCCTTCAATTTCTTTTTCTTTTCTTATTGCTATAGCCAGCATTTCTTTTTTTTAAGCCTGCACATTTATTTATTTTGAACTTCACAATTTTTCTCCCCAATCTTGCTTCCCTCCCCCACCCCCACAGAAGGCAGTCTGTTAGTCTTTACATTGTTTCCATGGTAAACATTGATCTAAATTGTGATGAGAGAGAAATCACATCCTTTAAAGATGAAAAGTGACGTATAAGAGATAGCAAAATTACATATTAAGATAATGGGTTTTTTTAAAATTAAAGATAATAGTCTTTGGTCTTTCTTCAAACTCCACAATTCTGTCTCTGAATACCGATGGTATTCTCCATCACAGATACCCCAAAATTGTGCCTGATTGTAGCACTGATGGCATGAGCAAGTCCATTAAGATTGATGATCACAAAAAAAAATCTAAAAAAAAAAAGATTGATCATCACTCCCATGTTGCTGTTAGGGTGTACAGTGTTCTTCTGATTCTGCTCATTTCACTCCACATTAGTTTTTGCAAATCCTTCCAGGCTTCCCTGAATTCCCATCCCTCCTGGTTTCTTTTCTTTTTTTTTTTTTTTGGTTTTGTTTTTTAGATTTTTCAAGGTAATGGGGTTAAGTGGCTTGCCCAAGGCCACACTTATTAAGTGCCTTAGGCCGGATTTGAACTCAGGTACTCCTGACTCCAAGGCCAGTGCTCTATCCACTGCACCACCTAGCCGCCCCTCCTGCCTGGTTTCTAATAGAATAGTAGTGTTCCATCACATACATATGCCAGTTTATTAAGTCATTCCCCAATTGATGGATATTCACTCAATTTCCAATTCTTTGCCACCACAAACAGGGCTGCTATGAATATTTTTGTACAAATGATGTTTTTACCCTTTATCATAATCTCTTCAAGCTATAGACCCGGTAGTGGTATTGTACAGCTAGCATTTCTAATGCTATATTGAATAGTAATGGTGATAATGGTTATCCTTGTTTCTCCCCTGATTTTGTTAGAAATTCTATGTTTATTCCCATTACATATAATATTTATTGATTTTTAGATAGATACTATTTTTTATTTTAAGGAAAATTCCATCTATTCCTAACTTTTCTAGTGTTTTTAATAGGAAAAAAAAAACCTTGAAAATATTTGTAGTTAATTGCCTCTCCAGGGAACCCAGACATACTAGTGAAAGTTGGAAGATGGTAAGAAAGCTGAGACAGAAAAGGAAACAAAGACCAAGATAGAGAAACAGATGCTAAGGAGAGACAGACAGAGACAGAGAAAGACAGAGAGACAAAGTGACAGAGAAAGAGAGAGAGAGAGAGAGAGAGAGAGAGAGAGAGAGAGAGAGAGGGACAGCAAGATAGTGGACAGGGAGAAGATATATGACAAATGTATAAGTACAATTATTGTTAAATTTCATGTGGCAAGTAATATTTTCTTTGTCTTTTTTTTTGTTTTAATCTTTTTAAAAGTGTGCTAAAGTGCAGGAAGCATGTGATTTGAAAGATGATAAGCATTTTTTTTTAATTTTCTGTCTACCCCTCTAACCTAATTATCTCCAAAACAACAAAATATATACCAAATAGGGAGTAATTCAAGCTGAATGCACAAGATAAGATGTAAACATTGAACAAGGTAAAGGTCTGGTGAAGTGACATCTGCTGAGAGCAGAACAGCTTGCAACCTGTAGCCTTGTGTTTAAGGATCTACTTGAAGGTTGTCTATGACAATGACAGACTTACTCTGCTCCACTAGCAAAAGGATTGATTTGAAAGAGTTTCTTCTCAAAGGAAATTAAGTACAACTGGGCCTAGGTGGGGTGAGGGGTTGTTGAAGAGAAAACTGCTAAGACTTTAAGAAATGGCATGGGAAAACCCTACAGAATTGATCCTTGAGGCCATTCTGGTCAGGGAACCAGTCTCCATAATTCCCAATTCACAGAGATTAGGAAGCCTGGCCCTAGTGTCTTTTGCAAAATAGAAGAGAAGGGTCAAAGCTTGGGGGGTGGGGGTGGGGAGCAAAAACAGAAAAGATACTGGAAATTCAGGAAAAAAGCCTATCTTCTCTAGTTTAACCCATGTAATTATTTCACCTAATACTCATATGTTATATTTTAGAGGTTCCTCCTTATCCTATTGCTTTCCTCTGGAAATTTTGTAGCTCATAGATTCATCATTTTAATCATATCACATAATCCTTTCACTTTATGGATAAAGAAATTGGAATACCAAATATATTTCATGATTTCCCAAGGTCATTACAGGTAGCAAATGGCAGAGAAGTATTCAAACTCTCATCCTCTAAAACTGTATCCATTGTTTTTTTCTTCACAATTAACTAATAGTATCAACTAGCTAAATATAACTATTATGTTCTCATTCTCAACCTTACTTTATGGGAGTTTCAGCATATACCACTCCCTGATCTTGGAATATTACTTACCACTAATATATTATATGGAATACTCCTGGAATAGCATAAATTTATTTGTATATGCGTGTATATGTATAAATATGTATAGATAGCCATGCTCACACTTTAACTAGTTTTGAAAATATTAAAATATTTCCCTAAAATAATACCTTTCTGGAATGTCAGAGAAACACACAAACTCAAAATTTAAAGAGACTTAAGCATTCTCTTGTTTGATCCATCCCCTGATCAAAAATCTCTTCTCTAAAACATCTCTGAAAATTAAAAAAAAGAAAACCTAGTGCCTTTTACTAGATATCCAGTGGATAAGTAACAGAATCACAAAGGAGAATCCCTGCTGTAATGAGATAGAAACTTCCAATTCCTTTTAAATTGGAAGGGGGAAAAATGGAATATATTGAATGGGTAAGCAGAGGGACAACATTTAGAGTCCTTATTTTATATCTGTGGCTGTAAATAAGATGAATAAGTTCATTCCCCCCGAGATACACACACACACACACACACACACACACACACACACACACACACACACATTAACAGTTCTCTCATTTCTCAATTACAGTCCTCCACTTAACTGTCTCTTAACATTTCAATTTTCTACAGTAAAAATAAGGCAGAGGTCAGTTTGAGAATGAATCCTATGGGAAGTTCCTTAGCCATATGTTGACTTCTAAAACCAGTGCTGGAATTTGATATTGACAGCCAATGAGTATACATGTTAACTGTCAGTAAAGAATAGGAAAATGATATCAAACTCAAAACAAAGTTTGTCAAAGTACTTCATAAAATGCAGCCTAAGAACTGAATTCAACATTTTGTATTTAGTTTAACCAAGGCAAGAATAATGATCATGTTCTTCACATGTCTTTTGCTCTTTATCAAGTCTAAGATTAGGTTACCCATTTTGGTTGGTGCCATTACTCACTTCAAATGTTCTGATTTTTTTCATATAACTGCTTCTTTATCAAACCTTTCACATATTTGTAAGACTGTGAGTTTAGATTTTAGATTTATACTTATTTTTTATCTTAAAAAATTCATCTTGTTTTAATGGTCTGTTTAGAATTTTTTTCATTTCATTAAATTAACTTAGAAAAGCCATCAATTATGCCTTTACACTTAAAGTTAATGATAGAAATGTTAACTAGATAAAACTAAGATAATTTTCCAGGGGTATTTACTAGTTTTCCCTCCAAATGATCAACCCATTTGTGACTGGTCTGTGTACTGTAAATATTAAATAGCTAAGTGACTGAGTAGAGGAAATGCACACTTAGCACACATTTAAGCTTATTCTGCATTATTATATTGTATCCATCACTGTCCTAAGTCTAGACAATCAAGAAAACAATAAATCAAAACCAAATTGGTAGCATTCTTATTTACAAGATATAAAACCTAGAATTAAAAACTTTTAAAACTTTTTTTCAAATCATTAAAATCTGACACCTGTACACATTTGTCCCTTTCTGGATCACAAGTCACAATGAGAGATAGTAATAAAATATATAATTTACAGAATGAATTGACAAAATCAATTTGATATGTAAGTTTAATAACTATCAAACAAGTAAATACTTTTATTCTGGCACAACCAGTTTCATGGTTTGTACAGACCTCTCTAGATATTCAATAGCTTTTCTTTTAATATTATATGTTAAAATTTTACCAGGAAGCAAACTCTAAATTAAATTATCACTGTGTTTCTTGCCTTTTAAAAAAAACCATGTCATTTTACCTTCTCTAGTCCCATTGCATATCTGCTGCTCAAGATTACTGACAATGGTACCTTTCATTCCCCCTCCCCCATTATTCTTGTATTATAGTTCATCTGGACCTGATGTCTTGAATTACTTAAAGGTAGATGTGTACTTTCTATATATTTTGCCTTTGTTCAAATTTCTAATTCTTATATCATTTTTCTTCTCAAAAAAAGAATCAAATTAAAAATCAAGGAATTTTGCCCTTTTCCCACAATTTGAACTACAACCTTATCTCACCTTTTTTTCTCTTTGCTCTAATACAGCTTTTAAAAAGTCCTCTTTGTTGTCCAAGCATTCATTTACTGCTTCAGTTTATTCTGAACTTTAAAGCTTCTGACACTCTCTATAGCACCACAGCATTTTATTGTATTCTTTCTCAGTGATAAGTTCCTGCTCACATCTTCTAGTCTCATTTTTTAAGTTCAAGTCAGTAGACTAGATTCTTGTTATCTAAAATGTCTTTTTAGACAGTTCTTTTTTGTTATCATTGAAGTTGTTTCAGTTTGGATCTTGAGAATTCATTTCTTGCACCTTGCCATCTATTTAAAGGTGTGTATATATATATATACATATATATATATATATATATATATACACACACATATATATATATATATGCCTCTGTCAAAATTTTAAAATAAATTATCTACAGTGAAATCATTAAGACACAAGTTAATTTATCATTTAAATGTAAGCATGTTCAGGGGTAGTCTGTTGTTTTATATTAAACAGCATTCTTAGAAATACATGTTAATGAACAAAATTTTTTAATGTGTTATTAATGACTAATTCTAGATGAGTATTAGAAATATCATGAAAAAAGATGGCAGAGGAACTTCCCTGAATTGTTTCCAGTTTTATCAGAAGCATTGTTAATCAAGCCTCTAATATTATGGTGGATCAGAACCCACAAAAAGCCAGAGTAGAGTAATTTTCCAGCTCTAGGTGTAGGGGAATAGGTGCTGAGAAAGGCAGTGGGAGGCTCTCAGGCACAGCCCAGATCAGTAACCAAAATACCTGGGTCTGGGCTCCACAGGTTAGCAGCAGAGCAGACCAGCTAGGAAGACTCAAGCCCCAGTGCAAACCCATAACCCATGCACAGCTGGTGTGATTAGGATGGGTAAATCCAGTGCTTTAGAAAGTCACTAAAACCTGAAGCACCAGGGCAAAAAAAAATTTGTGAATAGGTCCCTGGTTCCTAGAAAAAGAAGCTTGGAGCAGGACCCTCTGTGTCCCAGGAGCTGAGTACAACTCTAAAAAGCATTATTACTAGACTAAAATTATGAGTAAGAAACAGAAAAAAACTCTGACCAAAGAAAGCTATTATGGCAACAAGGAGGATCACAAAAACATTTCAGAAGAAGATGGTGGAGAAGGCCTCCTTGCAAAACTCAATTGCTTTTAAGTCCCAAAAGTTCTTCTTGAAGAGATCAACAAGGATTTTAAAAATCAAGTAGAAAATTTGGAAAAGAAATGAGAGTTTTGTAAAATAGATTCACTAATCATTTGGAAAAGAAAGCAAACAGATTATTTGAAGAAAATAAGTTCTTCAAAAATACAATAGACCAAATGTAAAAAAAAAAAGAAAATAAATATTTAAAAATTAGAATTGGCCAAAAGGAAAAAGAGATACAAAAACTAAGAAAATAATTCCTTCAAAATTAGAATTGGGGAAGTAGAAATGAAAGACATTATGAGACAGCAAGAATCAGTCAAGCAAAACTTAAAAAAATGAAAAAGTGTTGAGTTCCCCTGTCTACTGGCAGATCCGTTCAGCTCAGGAAAGAAAAAGAAACACATATACACTGGGATGGGGGTACTAGCAGGATGATGAGCAGAGCCATTTATTGTAAGTATCAAGCGTTCTTATAGCAAAGAAACACAAAATTAGCATGCAGGATAAAAACAATGATGTAACTCTGTTTTGGGCAGGATGCAACCTAGCAGGATATAACTCAGGTCAAGAAGTTCTGGAACAGGGTTATCTACAAGTGAGGCCACAAATGACACAGTTGTGTTATCAAATCAGAGTTCCATGGAAAGCCTTCAACTCAAGGGTCACCAAAACTTGAGTCTTTTAGTTATAATTGACCTCTAACCCAAACTCACTTTAGTATCTCTCAACATTTCCTTCTTTTCTGTTTACACAACAAACTCACAATTACCTAACCTGATGCTCAATCTGTGTAATAAGATTGTGAATTCTATTGATAGCATATATAGTAGCTTTGGTTACAGAAAAAGGAAATGCTTTGAAAAAAATCTGGTAAACAGCAAAGTTTGGCCTTACTTGAAAACTCCATTTTCCTATTTAATCATGAATGAACACTTGGAAATGGGGGATTCATAATCTCCCTTCTCAAAAGTCTCAGCAAGAGAAGAGATGGATAGAATGGCTATCTAAAAGTCATACAATTTCTAGAGGGAAATTTTCAGTTTGATCACAACTATCTCCAAGTATCCTAGCATCCATCCAGTCAGCATTTCAAAAAATAACCAAACAACATTTCAAATCCTAGTGGTTGAAACCTCATTCCACTTATTAAAGGCTTTTGTTATGGGGTCTTTAAAAATGTCACTTAGAAAATCCACTATTATAAGATTAAAGGTATCTTGGTAAATATCAAGAGAATTGATATAAGACACAATTGTATAATACTCTGGGTCTAATGCCAAAAGAGGGTAGGGATGTTGAAAGCAATTAATTATCTTATCAGTCTTCTTTTCAGGAATCAAGCTTCATGGGGAGGCTGCTTCAATGTCTTTAGACAATTTATGCAAATTATCAATACCAAAAGATAGTTTTTAAAATGAGAGACAAACAACAAATCATCTACATCATAATTACAACAAAACAAAACAGAAATAATACTAGTAACCATGTACCAATTACAGGGGAGAAGACAACAAATCATACAATTTCTTGCCCTGTATATTCTTCCCTAGCACAAATTGTTCATTACAAAAGTTTGTAATACATTTATCAAATGATAAAGATTTTCATAAAGTCTTCTTCTGGGCATTAATGCTCTGGTAACATTTTTTTTTTGGCAAGGGAATGGGGTTAAGTGACTTGCCAAAGGCCACACAGCTAGGTAATTATTAAGTGTCTGAGGCCAGATTTGAACTCAGCTACCCCTGACTCCAGGGCTGGTGCTCTATCCACTGCACCATCTAGCTGCCCCTCTATTAATATTTTCTGACAATTTGTGAGTATATTTTGCTTCTCTCTTTTCCTCATTCAGAACTTCTTTACACATACATGCTCAAATAATTCAATTGTAACAGTCAATATTATTTCCCCTCTTTTTCTCAGTAATGATCATAAATTCCTCTATATGAGGTATGATACTATTTAAGTCAAAAAAATTATATCTAACTTCTCAGCATTTCTTCTTTGATATTTCCAATAGTAACTTTGTTATATCTCAAACAACTTCAGTCATATTTTTCTCTCCATAATATAGTTTTGAATTTAAGTCCAATATTCAGTTCCTTTTGTAGTCCCCAAATTGTTCATGTTTAATGCCAGCATCACAAGTTGTTCTATAAGTCCATTTTTTTTTCTTTAGATGTCAATTTCCAGACGAGGCTATGTGGATGACCAAATGCCTTGAGTCAGATTTTATTTTTTTTACTTATTTATTTACTTTTTTAATCTATAAGTCCATTTTGTGCTTTCCTTTTGCATGGTCTGTCCTTCTTTCTCTTATGCTTTCTTTTTTGATTTCCTAAGTATAAGTTATTCATTTTCTGTATTACTTGATCATCTGGTCTGCACGGTCTGATGTTTCTTTCTGGCATCCAGACAATTTCTCAATCTGTGGACAAAATAAAGGCATACCCTTGACCCCAGTTTAGTAATTGATCAAGTCCTTTCCAATGTCTATCTTTAGTATCCTTCCATACTACTCTATGAGTTGTGTTATCAAATTAGAGTTCTGAGGAAAGCCTTCAGCTTGAGTCACCAAAACTTGAGTCTTTTAGTCATAATTGACCTCTAACCCAAATTCACTTGAGTAGCTCTCAATAAAAAAGGAGAAAAAAATGTAAAACACCTCAATGGAAAAATAACTGAGACCTGGAAAATAGATCCAGAAGAGGTAATTTAAGAATTATTGGATTAGCTAACGGCCATGATCAAAAAAAAAAATAGAGCAAGGATAACACTGTTCAAGAAATTATTAAGGAAAATTTTCCTGATATCCTAGAGCCAAAGGGCAAAATAGTTCTTAAAAGATTCTATCAATGACATCCTGAGAGGGTTCTCAAAATGAAAATTCCAAGGAATATTGTATCCGAATTCCAGAATTATCAGGTCAAGGAAAAATATTATAGGCAGTTAGAAAGAAGCAATCCATAACAAGGAGTTAAAATCAGAATTACACAGGACTTTGTAATTTCAAAATTAAAAGATCAGATGACTTAGAATATGATATTCCAGAGGAAAAAAAGACCTTGGGTTACAGCTAAGGATCAGCTTCCCTACAAAACTAAGCATATTCTTTCAGAAGAAAAGAATTGCACTAGGAAAGAGGAAAGGAGGAGGAAAAATAGGATAAATTACAACACATAAAAAGATTTGAAGAACTACTATAGTAGAGAAAAAGCAAGGAGAGGTGAGAATTGCTTGAATCTCACACTCATCACATTTACAACAAAGAGTGAATAACGTATACACTCAGTTTAGAAACTAATCTTGTAATAAACGTAATTGAGAAAGGAAAAGGGAAAGAAAAGGGAATGAGGGATTGATAGAAAAGAGGAGAAAAGGGAGGGTTAAAATAGAAAGAGAAAGGAGAAAGAAAAGGTGTGAGGTAGAAATAGAGCAGATTGAGGGGAGTAGTGATCAGAAGTAAAACACTGGTAAGGAGGGATAGGGTGTTAGGAAATAGAAAAATACAAATAGAGGGAATAGAGGGAATAGAGGATAGAGGATAATGCAGAATTAGTAACCATAACTGTCAATGTGAATGAGATGAATGCTCTTTGAAAGCAGGAAATGAAACATGACAGAGTGGACTAAAAAAACAGAATCCTACAATATGATGTTTACTAGAAGCACATTAGAAGTAGAGAGAATAAAACAGAGTAAAGATAAAAACCTGGAACAAAATATTTTATGCTTCAGTTGAGGTTTAATAAAAGAAGGGTATTAATCCTGATCTCAATAAAAGCAAAGGCAAAAACAGATCTAATTAACAGACATAAGGAAAGGAAATTACATCTTTCTAAAAACTATCATAGAAAATGAAACAATGTCAAAACCACATATAAATGCACTGAGTGGAGAATTTACATAAGTTACAGGAAGACAGACAACAAAACTATACAACTGGGGGGTGGGCTTCAACCTCTATCTCTCAGAATTAGATAAACCAAATCACAAAATAAACAAGAAAGAAGTTAAGGAGATTAATGGAATTTTAGGAAAATTAGATATAACAGACCTGTGGAGAAAATTGAATGGATAGAAAGGAATTTACATTTAATCTCAGTGGAACATTGCACTTATACAAATATTGACTAAGTATTAAGACATTAAAAACAACCTTCCAATTAAATGCAGAAAGGTAGAAATATTAAATGCATCCTTTTCAGATCATAATGCAATAAAAATTACATGCAATGAAGTGTCTTGGAAAGATAGAATAAAAATTGATTAGAAACTAAATAACCAAATTTTAAAGAATTACTGGTTCAAACAACAAACCATAGAAATAATTGATAATTTGATCCAAGACATTGACAATGATCAGAAAACATACCACAATTTATGGGTTGCAGTTAAAGAAGTTATTAGGGAAAATTTCAAATCTCTAAATGCTTACATGAATAAAATAAGGAAATGAAATCAATGAATTGGGCATGCAAATAAAAATTAAAGAAAAAGCACAAATTAAAAATCACCAATTAAATATCATAATTAGAAATTCTGAAAGTGAAAGGAGAGATTAATAAAATGGAAAGCAAGAAAAATATTGCACTAATAAATAAAACTAAGAGTTGGTTTAATGAAAAAACCAATAAGATAGATTAACCTTTGCTAAATTTGATTAGATAAAAAAAAAGCAAATTGACTGTATCAAAACATACCACTGAAGAAAAAATTAAGGTAATAATTTTACCAATCGTATGTCAATAAATCTGGCAATCTAAGTGAACAGTGTGAATGCTCACAAAAATAAATAACCCAGATTAATAGAAGAGAAAATAAAATATGTAAATAACTCCATTTCACAAAAAAGACATTTAAAAATGTCCTCAATGAACTTCCTAAAATAAATCTCCAGGTCAGATGGACTTACAAGTGAATTCTATAAACATTATAAAAAGAACTAATTTCAATTCACTATAAACTATTTGGGGAAAAAAATAAGTGGAGTTCTGCCAAGTTCCTTTTATAACACTAATATGGTACTGATACCTAAACCAGAAAGAGCCAAAAGAAAGAAAATTATAGACCAATCTCCCTAATGAGTATTGATGCAATAAATTTAGATGAAATATTAACAAAGATATACAGATGCTATAAGGAAAATAATACACTATGCTCAGGTAGAATTTATACCAAGTATGCAGGGATGATTCCAAAATTAGGAAAACAATCAGTATAATTGATATCATATAAAAAATAAAACTAACAGAAATCACATGATTATCTCAATAGCTGTAGAAAAATTGTTGAAAAATACAGCACCAATTCCCATTAAAAACAATAGAAACCATAGGAATAAATGAAGTTTTCCTTAAATTGTCAATTAGTATCTATCTAAAACCATCAGAAAGCATTATATGGAATGGGGATAAGCTAGAAGCATTCCCAATAATATCAGGGGTGAAAAAAGGATGCCCATTATCCTCTATTATCCAATATTGCATGAGACATGTTAGCTTTTAACAATGAGAAGAAAAAAATGGGAGGAATTAGAATAAGTATTGAGAAAACAAGTCTTAGTCTCTGTAGATGATATGTTTTAGCAAATCAGCTAAAAACTATATGAAATAATTAACAACTTTAGCATAGTTGCAGTATATGAAATAAACCAACATAAATCATCACCATTTAGAAGAAGCTCAGCAGCAAGTGACTGAAAGAGAAATTCTATTTAAAAATAACTGTAGACAATATATCTGTCAAGACAAACCCAGATATTATATAACATTTTTCACACAAATAAAATCAGATCTAAATAATATGAAAAATGTCATTTGCTCATGGTTTGGCTTAGCAAATATAAAAATGACAATTCCACCCAAATTAAATTACTTTTCCAGTACCATACCAATGAAATTGCCAAAAAATATTTAATAGAGCTAGGAAAATAAAGTTTTTTTGAAGAATCAAATGGTAAAGAATATCAAGAGAACTGGGGTAGCTAGGTGTGATTGTGCATAGAGCAAGTTCCCATAAAACAGACACAAATAACATGATAAATTAAAACCAGAATCCTAGAATATGTTGTTTCCAAGAAACACATTTGAAGCAGAAAGATACACACAGCATATTGATAAAATGCTGGAGCATAATATATTATGCTTCTGCTAAAGTAAAAAATAATCAGGGTTAGTGATCCTTATCTTAGACAAAGCAAAAGAGATCTCAGTAAAAGGGATAAAGAAGGGAATTACTTCTGAAAAGGCTCCATAGGCAATGAAGTTATATCATTATAAAACATATATGTACCTAGTAGTATAGCAAACAAATGGGGTGTAGGGTGTGTTCAAGGAGGACTAGTTAGTACCTTGGTTTGAGGACTGCCAAGACCTTTTCAGGCTTGCTTTCCACATCTGACATCCATTTGAGCCACATCTCACCTGTGGCTCCAAGAAGCTGTAGAATGCACAGTGACCACACCCTGTAAACTTTTTCCTGGCTAAACTAGGTTGAGGGTAATCTAGGGAGTCTCAAACTCATCTGTGAATAGTGGGAGGCATCTACCCCAAGCATGTGAAGTTTTCTACTGGTGGAATGAATGGGTGGAGAAGCACAATTCATTCCAATGACCATGAACCCAGTTTAAGCAGGTGCTGTCTAGGGCTTGGTTAGACACTGAAGACATTATGGTTATCCACAGCTTCTAAAGCTATAACAAGTTGTCTTGACTTTATCTTGCTATGCTGGATCATATGACTTTGGAAGAAAGAGTGAGGCAGTTGATTTCCTGCAGCTCTTATTTACTTAAATTTAATTTATCCAGACAGCAAAAGACATTGCTCATAACCATTCCTCAAATTCCTTTGATGACCACCAAGTGATGAAGCAGCAGGCTTGGATACACTAGTAGCTGTACTTACAGTCCTGCACACAGGCAGTCCAGGGTCATAGGGTTATTTCTCCACTGAAAGCAGCAGTAGGATTCAGCAGCCCCCTGAGTGACTGAGTAGCCCTTTAAAGATTGCACTGCTCACCTCCTGTATGAGAAAAGGTGTAGAAAAGGTGCCCTAAAAATTGTCTGTCTACCCAACCCTGACCTGATAACCACAACAGGTAAGAAATTCCTCAAATAAGGTTGAAACACCAAAAAAAATGTACAAAAACTTCTTCAAAGAAGAGTCCACTCACCATGTGTGCACTCATAGGCATCACAAGATTCAATAGACCTGAAAGACAAACAGCTCTTGTGAGAGAACTTAGCAAGTATGTTATCTAAATAAGAGCCCTTCATGAAACAAGGCTAGTAAGTGAAGGCCAGCTTACTGAAGTTGGATCTGGATACATGTTTTTCTGGAGTGGTGGCAGTGAAAGGGAATGGCAAGAAGTTGGAGTAGGTTTTGCAATCAAAACTAATTTAATCAACCTTCTTGAATAACTACTAAGAGGAATGAATGACAGGTTCATGACAATAAGATTACCACTTCCAGGAAAATGCTATGTCACCATCATAAGTGCTTATGTTCCCACCATGATGAACACTGAAAAAGTTAAAGAAAAATTTTATGTCGACCTAGAGACCCTTATCATCAATGTACCAAAAGAGGACAAGTAGGCTCAGATTACCAGACATGGCAGGGAGTTCTTGGGAGGAATGTAGTTGGAAAGAGCAACAGCAATGGTCACTTGTGCATCTCACAACCTGTCTTCCATTTACCTAAATGAAATAAAACCTGGATGCACCCTTGTAGCAAACATTGGCATCTAGTACACTATGTGATTGTAAGGAGAAGAGACCAACAAGATATGAGAGTGACAAAGACAATGTGTGGTGCAGAGTACTGGACTGATCACAGACTCATCTCTAAAAATTCATATTCAATCAAAGCAGTGGCCCCAAGGCAGGATAAATTCTAGAATTAATGTCAATAGATTAGAGTGTCTCTCTGAGCGTGAACAGGGGGAACAGTTTGTTGCTAACTTGGAGGGAAAACTGAATCAACACATAGTTGGCAACAGTAGAGCAGAAAAGGATTAGGCAGCTTTCAGAGATCTAGTGTAAACATTGCATTTGCTTATCTGGGCCAGAACACTCCTAAACACCAAGATTGGTTTGATGAAAATGATGGGGAAATACAGAAGCTGCTAAACAAAAAATGTGAATTCTACAAGATTTACCAGTAGGAGAGTTCATCTATTTCTTTTTTTCCTTATTTTTTGCAAGGCAATGGGGTTAATGACTTTCCCAAGGTCACACAGCTAGGTAATTATTAAGTGTCTGAGACCAGATTTGAACTGAATCCAAGACCAGTGCTCTATTCACTGCACAGCCTAGCTGCCCCAGTTCATCTATTTCTAAGGTAGCATTTAATTTTATCAAAAGTAACGTCCAAGCAAAATTTACAGAGATGCATGACTCTTGGCTCAGTAACAATATAGATGAAATACAATATTTGTAGACAGTAACAAACCAAAATGCTTTTATGATGCCTTAAAGTCTATTTATGGGCCAAAGACATATGGTGCACCTCAACTGCTCAGTACTGATGGGTCAACTTTCATTAATGATAGGGACATGATCCTAGAAAGCTCTATGGGCTGAACATGTCCATAGTGTTCTTAACAGATCATCATCAATCAATGCAGAAATCATTGACTGCTTACCTCAAGTTGAAGTCAATCAGTCCCTAGCTAAAATTCCAACTGAAGAAGACATTTTGAATGCCATTAGGCTCCTTCCAAGTGTCAAAGCACCAGGTGCTAATTCTATTCTAGCTGAGATCTACAGTAAAGGGTCCATTACTCATCCAAAAACTGACTGAAATTTTCCAGGTTATATGAAATAAAAAGTTTATCCCCAAAGAAATCAAGGATGCCTCATGTGTCCATCTCTATTACTGGTAAGAGTCTTGCTAGAGTCCTTCTCAATAGGCTAATCCTTCACCTGGAAGTTGGTCATCTTCCTGAGAGCCACTGTGGCTTCAGAAATGGTAGTGGTATGGTGTTTACTGCCTGACAACTCCAGAAAAAATGCCAGGAACAGAACAGAGGTCTGTATAAAACATTTCAAGATCTTACCAAGGTCTTTGATACTATCAGTCATGAGGGTTTATGGAGACTTATGTCAAAATTTGGTTGCCCAGAGAAGTTCATCAGTACTATATGTCAATTTCATGATGGTATGTATGCTGGGTCCTGGATGGTGGGCCATGCTCTCAAAAGTTCCCAGTCACCAATGGAGGAAATGGAGTAAAACAAGGATGTGATTGCCTGAGTTAGTTCAGTATTTTGGAGGCTCTGAAAGAAAGTATGGGAGAGAAGAGGTATTAGACTGATTACCAAACTGAAGGTCCAGAGCCATTTTGCTGACTATTGCTATATACCTGTGAAACTTGGATAGTCTTCCAGCTCCATGTCAGGAAACTGAATTGCTTCCTTTAAATTGTCTTAGGAAGATTCAAAGATCAACTGGCAGGAGAAGATTTCAGACACTGAGGTCCTTTCTCAAGGCAGCCTAGCATTCCAACATAACTACAGAGAGGTCAACTACAATGGGCTGGACATGTTGTTAGAATGCCAAATATATTCTGTCAAAGGAAGGGCAAAGGAAGGGAGAAAGGAAAAGAATATGAATCTCAAAATCTTATAAAAATGAATATTGAAAGCTATCTTTAAATATAATTAGAAAAAAATAAAATTAATAAAAAGTAAATTAAAAAAGAAACCTAATAAACTCCAATTGATAGACTACAACTTAAAATCTCTTTCAGAACAATTAATATCCATCAAGGTCACAACTTATCAAATGAGTTTTAAACAAATATTATTTATAAATTTTTTTTGTAGCTTAGCTTTTATTTCATAATTATAAGCTTAGCTCTGTTGTTTCTAGCCAGACTTGTGGAAGGAAAAAGGAACTAGAAAACATTTATTGTTTTAAAATTTTAGAACGTTTAAAAAACCACAAACAACTTGTTGGTAGATAGTTTTTTTGTATATTGTCTCTCTTTAATTTCTCAAGAGAAATGCAAAATATTTCTATTCAACCCCAGTGCTTAGAAGAGGATTTGACATATAATAGTTGCTTAATAAATATTTATTGACTGATTAAAAAAATCTACAAAGCAAAAATATCAAAATTCTTAATACACCTTTAATGAAACATAATAAAGTAAAAATATTCAATAAAGGATTTTCAAAAAATTTAATAATTAGTGACTCAATGAATTAATGAATTAAGTGAAACAGATAATTTTATTAAAGTAATAACAATCAGTTAGCATAAATATTTTGGTGATGTATCACATATATTCTTAGAGTAAAATTTATATTTCTAAATATATTAACAAAAAAATTAAAGATTGATAAATTATATATAGAAAAGCAGTTTTTTAAAAAAAGAAAATTAAATTTCAAAGTAGAAATACTGAAATTAAAAATGAGATTAAGAAAACTGAAAATAAAATGAAAACAATTGAATTAAGAAACATAATCAGCTGTTTTTAAAAATTCAATAGTGAAATCAATTAAATTGATTTCTTTTTTTTTTCAGGATTTTACCAGGCAATGGTTTTAAGTGGCTTGCCCAAGGCCACACAGCTAGGTAAGTGTCTGAGGCCAGATTTGAACTCAGGTACTCCTGACTCCAGGGCCAGTGCTCTAGCCACTGCGCCACCTAACCACCCCTAAATTGATTTTTTTAAAGGAAGAAAAGGAAATTAACAGTTTGAAAAATGGTGATTTCTTACTGTGGGAAAAATGATTCTATGGAAATTATGCCTTACCAAGGATAAAAATTAGAAGCATTTTTTCATTGTTTAGAAACCAGTGGACATCACGCAATGAATCAACAAGTGTGGTGAAACATTAATGATAGCCCAGTATGTATGGTGGCAAATAGGCATCATTGAAAATTTGCAGAAAAAAAGGCTGCTATGAAGGGAAATTAATTGGATATTATGTTATGAGTTTTTTTTAACTCTTAGTGCAGGAAAGTCACACTTTCTCCCTGAACCATTTCAATGGTTCCTATAGATAAGTCTCTCCCCATTCCAGTTCATCCTTCACTCAGATATTAGTCTTCTTTAAGTGCAAGTCTAAGCCATGTTACCCTCTCCTACTTAATAAGCTTCAGCAGATCTCACTCAATGCTAGAATCAAATACTAAATTCTCTCTTTTGGTGAAGAAAGTCCTTCATAACCTAGCCACTCTGTCCTTTCTAGTCTTACATCTCACACCCCATCCACACATGTATTCTTTTTTAAAAATTTATTTTATTTTCAATTCTTGGAACAAAACAAATATTACCATAGCACAGTACTATAAAAATAGATGATTGAGCGTGAAACTGCAAATCTACCATACATGGCTTGCTATTTTCTCCAAATACAGAACAAAGTTATAGTGCAAATTTCTTTTATTTTCTTTCCTCATCTCGCTCCCTACCACAGATATGGTTACCATCAGACACAAATAGGCATATATTTAGGTGTTTATATATATATATTTGTATGTATATGTATTCTGTTGGTATATAAGTACATATGTAAAATTATTCTGCATACTTCTATTGATCAGACACTGGTTTTCTTTCTATTACCTGAATGAAAAATTCCATTTTCCATCTCTTAATGTTGTCAGTGAGATGGTTAGGATGTTCTCTTTCCTCATCTCTACCTTCTAAATTCCCTAGCTTTCTTAAAATCCCAGCTAAATGCTCATCTTCTATAGTAGGGATGTGATACTTTTTTTTTTTTTGGCAAAGGTCATTTGGATAATTATCACATCATTCAAAGGCCATTCAAAATTATCAACTTAAAAATTAGTTTGCTTTATTTGGTCAAACATTTAATGAAAATTCCGCTAAAAAGTTCCAAGATTTATTGAATTTTGAGTCCCACTGTGGTTGCCATGGCAGCACCAGACCAAATGATTTCTCAGGTTTTATACAATCCATGGGCTGTAAGATACTTGCCCCTATTCTACAGGCTATCAATCTATAGATAAAAAGATCTAGATCTAGATTTAGATCTATCTATCTATATATATTACAATCACCCCTAATTCTATTGTCAGAATTCCCTATGTTGTTTATTCTTTATTTATCCTTATATAACTTTTTGTATATAATTATTTGTATGTTATCTTTCCTATTAGGGCTCCTTTTTTGCTTTCATTTTTCTTTGAGTTTATCAGATCTCAGCACAATATACAGATATAATAGGGTTTTTTCCCCTTAAATGTTTGTTGATAGAATGATTGACAGAAGAGGAAGTATGTCTAATGGAAGACAGATAACTTTCTTGAGTATATAAAGGTAAAGGAAGATAAGGTAAAAAAAATGATCAGGGGGAAATTTACCTAGAAAGTACATAAAAAGAAAAATTTTTTTAAAAACATTATAAATGATTTATTCAGTGTTTCATTCGTAGAATGTGATGAGGATTTTAATTAGTACAGACTAATTATTTTGTTATTAATTTTATGTATTACTTCCTAAAACATATCTAATATAACTTGTGCCCTTATCTCTTTAGAATACAATTATTACGGATTAATATAAATAATAGTGTATTCAAAAGGTCACAGTGTTAGATAGGTGAAGTGCAAAGGACATAACAGTATAAGAATTAAAAATGGAGGATTGAGAATATAAGAAATCTTAGTCAAGACACAAGAAAATTCAGAGCCATTCTTAAGAAGGAAGATATCAAAGCTAAAATGATATTTGATACATAAAAGTGATGCTAGATTTGTCCAGCTATTGAATGTAAAGTTATGAGCTGTAGGCAAAGCAGAAAGTAGAAATGAGAACTTTGAAATTATGTTGCTGAGATATTGACTCTCCAGAGATTCCAAAATAATGCTCTGTTAAGCTAATTTGGGAATCTTTGGTCTTAATAATAAATAGAAATGTCAGCATTTGCTTGACTTTAACGATTCAGAAAAAAATAAAACTACACTCATAGGGAATTGAATTAAAAAAATGAAAATCTTTAAAATGCTTGTAAAGATTTTGTGACTTTATTATAAAAAGATATTACAATGCTGAAGTGCAAAGTTCAGTGCTCAGAAAATCTAAATTTTCTATTGTATCATCCAGCAGTCAAAAAACTTTGCATTCTACTTATGATATTATTTTATCCTGTTTTCTAAAGGTAGCCATCTATCATCAACTATCTCAGGGAACCATCCATCAAATTTACTTGTCTTGTTTGCACTAGAAGTTGTAATTATCTTGATGTAAGAAGATACTTGGGAAAGTAATTGTAGGAATATAGCAAGACAAAAAGCTTTTAAGACTTTGTGTTTGCAAAAAATTGACTTTGTATATATGTCTTTAACCATGGGAATTTTATTCTCTCAGTTAACTAATCCATTTTCCCTATGCTCCATTTCCTATTCCAACTTTGCCTCATTGAGCAATGAGTTAAGAAAATTATGATAAATATCTATTGCTAAATAAAATAAATTCATATTGGTTATGTCAACAATGTATCTCATTCTTCTTTGTAAATCAATTTACCTTTATGTCCAAACATCGGTAACATGTTTTAATCTCAAGCTTCTGGGATCATCATTTGTCATTGCACTTATTAGAGAACTCACCAACATAGAAATTTAGTAGGTAGGTAGACAGTAGTAACATTAATCCATTTCTTCTGCCCAGAGATGCCTATAGAGATAGTTTTTCTCATATATTCATCTTTTACCAAAACAGAGTTCTGATTCGCTTGTTTGGGGCATTGTGGAGAATTGATTGTGGTTCTTGATTCAGCTTTATGTTACCATATTACTTCCTCTCTAGTTCCAAACACCAGAAATCTCTGTCTGCTTCTAAGATTTTTTTACAAATGCCTTAGGGTGTGGCCAAGTTTCTCACATAATGACTTTATTGGCAAATATACTGACTTTATTCACATTATTCCAATCAATTCAATTAAAAGCTTTTCTTCCCTAATAAAGTAACTACTTTTAAGTGAGTGAAATAATCAGTGAGGTTTCAGTATTACACATTTTTATCCACCATATGCCTTTTATTCTACTTATAATCTGTTAGCCAGAAATCTAATTTTTAAATTTTATTTATTTAAGCAATGAGGTTAAGTG
The DNA here is from genome assembly GCF_037893015.1 of Macrotis lagotis. NCBI lineage: Eukaryota > Metazoa > Chordata > Mammalia > Peramelemorphia > Peramelidae > Macrotis > Macrotis lagotis. The sequence goes on from NC_133658.1 coordinate 523,818,004, forward strand.
ACTTGCCCAATATTACACAGCTAGGCAATTATTAAGTGTCTGAGGTCAGATTTGGACTCAGGTCTTCCTGATTCCAGGGACAGCGCTCTATCCACCTAACTGCCCCCAGAAATCTTTTCTCCATATCAATTTATACAAACAACTCAGGGAATTGTTATTAAATTTAGAAGTAATGGGTGAACCTGAATGATTCAGGCAACTTTACATTCAGTAATTTGTGTTTATGAGTATTTGCCAATTATGTAGTTGTGACATATAATTACTTATGCAACAATTTGAATTTTACAGTAAACCACTTATTCTAAAATTGATTCAATATAGCATATTTAACATAAAATGTAGAAAAACAATACATATTTTTCCAATAATGTTTAAAGAAAAGAAATAGTGAAAGATTTTTGAAATTTTTCTAGTGTTTAAATTCTATTACATCACATTTCAGTTGGTTAACTATAACTATAAAATCTTTTTAAAATTTATTAATTTGGGTGGCAGCTAGGTTGCACAGTGGAGAGAGCACTGGCCCTGGAGTCAGGAGTATCTGAATTCAAATTCAGCCTCAGTCACTTAATAATTACCTAGCTGTGCCACTTAACCCCATTTGCCTTGCAAAAACCTAAAAAAAAACCCAAATTATTATTTTTTTCTAGACATATTGAAAACAATTTTTAATATTTGTTTTAAAATTTTGAGTTTCAAATGGGGAAGAGCCAAGATGGTGTCACAAAGGCAGGTTTTCCAGGAGTTCTCTCCAAAAATTTCAAAAACCTTAAAATTATGACTCTAACTAAATTTTAGAGAGACAGAAACCATAGTAAGACTCAGTGAAACAATTCTTCAGTCCAAGGTAACTTGAAAATGTTTGGGAAGGTTCTGTTGGAGGGGGCAGCAGTTCAGCCATGATTACCAGGCTGGAGGAAGGAGCTCCAGTCATCTGGAAAGAGCCCATGAGGAGCCTGAGTCCCTGGGAGCACTGGTTCCTGGCAGCAGAAGCAATTTTCTCACCTGCCAACCCAGGAAGCACCAAGCACAATTTGGAAGATCAGCGGGGAAACCTTTGCCAGACTTAATGCAGAGCCCAGGCCAGCATGGCTCTCAGCACAACATAGATCCTAGGAAGCCGTAGCAGGTGCACAGAGTTGTGCAGGAAGGAGCCACCTGACAGTTGCTCCCAGAGTGCTCAACCCATGAAAGGAAAGGGGATGGGGCAAAGTGTTGAGGTCTCTCTCCTGTCTCTGGAACAGGACTCTGGTGCTTTGTCCATATTCAGACCCTGGTCACAGTCTGGACCCCCATACAACCATAATGGAACAAGGATCCTCCTCACAGCTCCAGGGCAGAAGGGTGTGCTTGTGGTCATTAAAGATGAAAGCACAGACAGGAGAGTGGTCAGAGCCTCTCATAAGACTTGGAAGGAACTGAGGTCTTTGTGGGGGTGTCTCAATAACAACTCAAAAGCTCAGGAAACATCCCAAAACCAGGACACAGTCTGGGGAAACAAGTAAACAGAAAAAAAAAGGAACCTGACAAAAGACAATTACTTTGGTCCTATGGAGGCAATGAGGTTAAGTGACTTAACCTCATTGCCTTAAATAAATAAAATTAAAAATTAAAAGAACAGATTTGGCCAGATGGAAAAGGAGATAAGAAAGCTCCATGTAGAAAATAATTCCTTCAATTGTAGAATGGATTTAAAGGAAGCAGAGGACTTTGTGAAAAATCAAGAAACAATAAAACAATTCCCAAAGAATGAAACACTGGAAGAAAACTTGAAATATCACGTTGAAAAAGCAACTGACTAAGAAAACAGATCCAGAAAAAACAATTTAAAAATTATTGAGTCACCTGAAAGTCATCATCAGGAAAAGAGCCTTGACTTTATTTTTTGTTTGTTTCTTGTTTTTTGTTTTGCAAGGCAGTGGGGTTAAATGGCTTGCCCAAGGCCACACAGGTAATTATTAAGTGTCTGAGGCAGAATGTGAACTCAGGTATTCCTGACTCCAGGGCCAGTGCTCTATCTACTGCACAACCTAGATGCCCCCCCTTGACTTTATTTTTAAAGAATTTCTAAAGGAAAATTGCCCTTATATCCTAGAAGCAGAGGGCAAAAAAGAAATTGTGAGAATCCACCAATCTCCTCCTGAAAGAGATTAACCCCCCCCACAAGAATACATAGTCAAACCCAGAAACCCCAAGTCAAAGAGAAAGCAGCTTGAATGAAACAATTCAAATATCATGGAGCTACAGTTCAGATTACACAGGATTTAGCAGTATCTACTTTAAGGAGTCATAGAGTCCTTATATTCCAGAATGCAAAACTGAACATCCTCTTCCAGGGGAAAAGAAGAATGTTCAGTGTAATAAGGGGAATTTCAAATGTTCCTGTTGAAATGGTCAAAACTGAACAGAAAGTTTGATCTTCAACTACAGGACTCAGGTGAAGCATAGAGAGGGTGGAGAGGAAGGATTAATTATGATGAATTTAATTATGTATATCTGTGTGTATTCCTGCATGAGAAGATGATACTGATAATACTCATGAATCTTCTCATTTATTCAAGCAGTTAGAAGAAGCTTTTATAGATGAGGCATAGGAGGAAGCTGAATTTGAAGGTAGAATATATTATAAAAATGGAGTCAGAGGGTGAAAAGAGAATGTACTGGGAGAAATGAGGCAAAATGAGCTAAGATATTTTATGTAAAAGAGTCAAGAAAAAGCTTTTGCAATGGAGTAGAAGGGGGGGAAGGTGAGGGGGAATGAGTGAGCCTTTATTTTCATCAGAAATGGCTCAGAGGAAACAACATACACACTCAATAGGGTATAGAAATCAAAGGAAAAAGGAGAGAAAGGGGATGAGAGAAGGGGGACAGATGGAGGTGAGGGGAGATCTAGCTGATAGAGGAGAAGGTAGATCATGGGAGAGAGCACTCAGACACAACACATTTTCTCTTTTATATTTTGCAAGGTGGTGGGATTGGGTGGCCTGTCAGAGACCATGGGGCTGGGTGATTGCTGGGTCTCTGGCATGGGATAAGGGGTTTGGAGGCCTCCTGGCCCCAGGGTTGGTTCTCTGCTGTGCCACTCAGCCACAGCACACTTTTGAACAGGGACAGAGTGAAAGGAGAGAGAAAATATAAATGGTTGTGGGAAGGAATGGATGGAGGGAATTACAATCAGCATCAGCAGCTATGGAAAAATATGGAAGTAACTTCTCTGTTGAACTTTTTTTTAAATGTTTTTGCAAGGCAAATGGGATTAAGTGGCTTGCCCAAGGCCACACAACTAGGTAATTATTAAGTATCTGAGACCGGATTTGAACCCAGGTACTCCTGACTCCAAGGCCTGTGCTTTATCCACTACACCACCCAGGGGCCCCATCTGATGAACTTTTGATAAAGAATGCAGTCCACCCCAGAGATGGAGCTGATGGTATTTGAATACAGACTGAAGCATGTTTTTTCTCTATTTCTTTCACTTTATTTCTTGTGAGGTTTTTTATTTTTGTGGAGGTGGGAGGGGGGATTATGTTTACTCTTACAACAAGACTTTTAATAATATATAAATAAATAAAAATGTAAATTAAAAAAGAGAGAACATTAAAAGAATTGTTGAATGTTGATAGGAAAAAAAAAACTTCCCTCTCTACTCCTTATTGAGAAGGTAATCAATTTGATATAGATTATATATGTGTAATTATAGAAAATATTCCCCTACTAATTATGTTGTTGGAAGAAACTCAAGAAAAATAAGGAAAAAATATGCTTCAATCTATTCAGACTTCATCATTTCTTTCTCTAGGGATAAATAGTATTTTTCATCATAAGTGCTTCATTGTTGTCTTGTATCAATATGTTGCTGAGAATAGCTAAGTAATTTATATCTGGTCATCTTACTATATTGCTGTTAGTTGTTAACAGTACATTTCACTTTACATTAGTTCATGTTAAGTCTTATTAGATTTTTCTAAGAGCATCCTGCTTATCATTTCCCATAGCAGTATAATATTTCATCATTTTACCATAAATCACAATTTGTTCATCCATTACCCTACTGATGAGCATCCCTTCAATTTCCAATTCTTTGCCACTTGTAAAAAAGCTCCTATGAATATTTTTGTACATATAGGTCCTTATCCTTTTTTTTGTTTTTTATCTCTTTTTGAATACAAGCCAGTAATGGTATTGTTAGGTCAGAAGGTATGCATGGTTTTAAAGTCCTTAGGGCATAGATCCAAACTGTTTTATAGAATTGTTAAATCAGTTCATATCTCTACCAACTGCTCATTAATGTCTTACCTTTAGTACATTCCTTCCAACATTTGTAATTTTTTTTTGCTGTCCCATTAGCCAAACTAATAGGTTTGAGGTAATATCTTAGAATTACTTTAATTTGTATTTTTCCAATCAGTGATAATTTTTTTCATAAGACTAGAGACAACATTGATTACTTCATCTGAGAACTGTTTGTATCTTTTGATAATTTATTAACTGGGAATGGCTATTATTTTTATAAAGCTGACTCAGTTCTCCATAAATTTGAGAAATAAGTCATTTATCAATAAATTTGCTTCAAAATTTTTTCATAGTTACTACTGATAACTGAATTTTGCCTCCATTCTATTTTCCCCAGTTTATTTTACTCTCTCTTTCCTTTCACTTTGACCTTCCCCTATTTCATAGAATGTTGATTTTTTGCATGGTAGATTATAATCAGTTTTGCTGGGTAGGTGATTAATCAATCACCTTGATTGTAATCCTATTTCCTTTGTCCTAGCCCTCTGATCCTTTAATTTAAATGTTGCTAAGTTGTGTTACCTTGACTGTGTCTCAGTGATACTTGAATGGTTTCTTTCTGGTTCTTTGCAATGGAGTGCTGGAATTTTACTATGATATTCTTTGGAGTTTTCTTTTTGAGCTCTCTTTCAGGATGTGTTTGGTAGAGTCTTTTAATTCTATTTTACCCTCTGATTATAGAATAGTAGGGCAATTTTCCCTGATAATTTCATGAAAGATGATTCTAGGGGTTTTTTGTAATCCTTATTTTCAGGTTCTCCAGTAATTTTTTAAAATTATATCTCCTGGATCTATGTTCAAGGTCAGTTATTTTTCCAGTGAGATACTTCACATTGTCTTCAGTTTTTACATTCTTTTGGTTTTGTTTTATTGTTTCTTGATTTCTCACAAATCATTAACTTGCTTGGGCTCAATTTTAATTTTTAAGGAATTATTTTGTTCAGTAAGTTTTTGTACCTCCTTTTCCATTTTATCAGTTCTACTTTTTAATTTTTTCAGTTAATTTTTGTGCCTCTCCTTCTTTTTGAACAGTTATTATTTTTTAGGTATTCTTCTCCTCAATGGATTTTTGAACATTTGCCATTTGGCCCAATCTATTGATTTACTTTCTTCAAGTTTTATTTGGTTGGGTTTTTTGGTGTGTGTGTCTTCTTTTCTGAACTGTTTTCATTTCTCTTCCTAAATTTTCCATTATTTCTGTTTCTTAATCTATAAATTGTTTTTTGAACTCTTCCATGACCTGAGACCAATTAATATTTTCTTGGAGGCTTTGGATGTAAGAACTTTGGTTTTATCTTTTTCTGAGTGTGTGTTTTGATTTTCCTTGTCACCATATTACCTTTCTATGGTTAGAACTTTTTTCTCTTTTGCTCATTTTCTTGATTTTTATCTCTGTGAGTGGCAACAAATACTCTTTCCCTGAAATTGTGATGCAGGTTTCCTCTCCATTGCAGTAAAGGCTCTGGTGTGCTAATGCTCCTCCTCACCCTAGGACTACCACCTAGGGCTGTGACCCAGAAATTAGTATAGACAAAGCAACAGAGTCCTGCCTCAGTCCTAGTAAAGAGATCCCTGTAATCTCCTTCTGACCAGTTGTTTGATTCAGTGGTTTTCAAGGACTGCTTCTGATTTTATGGGGCTGTATTGTGCTCTATTCCCACTCAGGTGTGACAGACCTCTGAATTTGTCTTTTCCCAGAAAGGGATTTCATTCTATCCTTTTACAGATTGTGCTATTCTATTTGTTTTATGGCACTATTTAAAGGAATTCAGAGGGGTTTGGGGGAGGGCTCAGGTGGCTTACTGCTTTTTCTCCACCTTAGCTCTGCCCTCAGTCATTTTCAACATAGTAGTTTGTACAATGTAAGTCACTGAATTTTACTTATCACCTACCTGGCATGCCTTAATATTGTTTCATAATAACATGAGGAAAAATTGACACATTAGAAACTATATAACTTAATATTGTTTCTACTACTACTACTAACACTTTTGATTGTGTCAGAGCATTATAATACAGAATTAATTTCATATTAAATCAGGGATAAAAGGAACAATGTATTATGTAAAGGAGCAAGTTTTTTTATTATTCAATAAACGAATAGCAGGCAGAAACTAGTACTAGATATATATACCTAATAAAAATATCAGGTATAAAAACTATACTAATTTTGCCAATTGTTTAGGAGAATGAAGAAATTCATTAAGGTTCTCAGTTTCTGTGTTTACAATGCACTCAACAATTTTTAAAGTCCATTATAGAATATTTAGTTTTGCTATCAAACTTGGAATATGATAGGTGCTCCATATTTATTCTATAATGTAATTAATGTAAGCTTTTCCAAATAGAGGTAATGTAGGTGTGGCTTAGTTTATGTATATATATATATATATATATGTGTGTATATATATATATATATGTGTGTGTGTGTGTGTGTGTGTGTGTGTATAGAGATAAATATACACATATATATATGTAAACTTATATGTAATAATATTACAGAGAGAAAAAAAATTCATGGATTCTGAAAAGGCTGGGAAGACTTGTATGAACTTCTACAAGTGAAATAAGAATTACTGGGAAAATAATTCACATTATGAACGTTATATGGGCATATTAATAAAAGCAATTTTTGGACATATCATAACTATGATTAATAAAGAAACTAATCATGGTTTCAGAAGACTGATGGTGAAGGTTTCCTTCTACCTCTTGGAAAAGATATGATGAACTAAAAATGTAGGATAAAGATAAATATTTTCAGACATGACTATAAATTAATTAATTTTAAAATCATTATAAAAAAGGTGCTTCCATTGTTAGAGGTGGATTAGTATATTTTAAAAAAAGAAAAAAGAGAATAAATAAAGCTTTTAAAAACACATTGAAGAGAAAAAAGTAGTTGAGACAGCAAAACAAATAAGGCAATATTATTATTTTATTAATACAAATAAGTAATCAAATATAATATTAAAATGATACAAATAAATAACTACTACAAATAAATTAATAAACAAGTATTTAGTAAATGTTTTCTATTTTTCCAGAAATCAAGTGCCAAGTTACAAAGTAAAAATGCAATTATTCCTGCCTTTCAAATTGCTCATGTCACATTTGGGGACAAAAAACATGTATATATAGACACACATACATATACATATTTTATATATACATATACATAAATATATATTCATATATATATATGTATATATATACATATATATATATGAAGATGAGTTCAAAATGCTGTTCCCTAGCTTAATAAGAAAGGTATATTGTGTATTATATGTGATCTATACATATACTCAAGTATACATGTAATGTTACAAAATGAATACAATGAAGTTTTAGGAAGGATTTTATATAGAAATTTGTATTTGAGTTCTCTTAAAGAAAACAAGGAATTCAAAAGATGGGTGTATTAGAGTGAGCATATTCTAGATTTAGGTGACAAAATTATAAAAGCACAGAGTTGAGAGGTAGAATATCGGGTATGTTGGAGTATATGCAAGAGAATACAGATCAATATGACTAGATCATTGCATATAAGAAGTGGAACAATGTTTAAAAAAACTGGAAAGTTAGGAAGGAATCAGTTTGAGAAGATATTTAAGTGTCCATCAAAAGAATTTATATTTGATCCTTGAAGAAATAAGGAGTCTCTGGAATTAATTGTGGTGCAGGGTAGAAATAGTGATATCATCAGACCCTAGAAATTTTTCTTTAGCAACAATGCAGAGAAACTGTCCGGGGTCTTCTTCCCCGGACCCCCGAGTGAGCTCCTCAGTGGGCACTGCTTCGGGCGTCCCCGGTTTTTCCCTCCCCCGGGGATCAGCGAGGAGGGACTCAGGCAGACACATCTTCAGGAGGCATATGTTTTATTAGGTGCAGAGGGATCCCCCGAATAGCTCAGGGCGCTGGTTAATATAGGGAGTTAGTCCTGGGCTGCCACCCCAATCCGCCCCGAGGGCAGAACCTACCACCCGATTGGAGCAAGCGACACAGGCCAACCAGGCAAAGCCACTGCTCCCCTTAAGGAGCCGTGTCTTCTCTGGGTTGGTCTGACCTCACTCCCGGGGAGGTCCTATCCACCCAGGCGGTCAGGGCCGACTCCCGACAACTCCCCCTTTTTGTTTAACATGAGTATGTCTGCCTTGAGTTGCTCAAGGGCCCAACGCCCCATTTTTATAAACAGAGAAAAAAGAAGGGGAAACAGGCAACATAGCAATAAGGCCATTAAACACCAAGCACCAAGAATCAACAAATAATGCATCCAATGATTAAGGTCTATCTTATTTATCCAATCAGGGAATAGACCGTGATCATCCTCCATATCTTTCTTATACTGATCTGTGATATTCCTTATGGTGTTGATTATTTTGTCTAACTCATCTAGATAGGTAGGTAGGCTAGTATGGTCATTCAGGGTTTGTATAGCCCTGTCAAGTTGTTCGCTAGCATTTCTGACTGCAGCTGTCATGCAAGCTGGTCGTTTAAGGACGTGATGACATGGTAGCCCATCTAGTAGCATCTGGGTTCTCACTAGGGTAGACAGGGCTTGTACAGCAGAGCCTAGAGCACTCAGCTCTGTCTGGATTTCTCTATTTATTTGTTGCTGCATTGACCATGCTTGTGTAGTAGCTTGCATAAACCTCTGAAGGTCCTCTGCCAGGATGTGCATCTGGTTAGCTAGAGCCGAGATTTCTAATTGCTCCAGCACGGAAACTACAAGCTCAACTATGTCCAAAACTGGAAATTCCACATCCCTCTTATCCCTCTCCATCATAGCCATAAGAAATTCAGAATCTGCAAAGGGTTTTGACGTGCTTACAGGGAGGAAGGTTACAGGGGGTATCTGCAATAAGAAGATCAGGGTCTTATTTGACCCTACATACTCTGGCTTAAGGGTGTTAGTCATTGTTCCATTGTTACATGTAATGCTATAGCACTCATCTGTCCATTTGAAAGAAGTATTGGTGCAGATGAGGAACATATCTGAGCTCCGAACAGTCACTGCTTGTGTGGTAAAGACATTACACCAATAGTCTGTCCTCTGTCCTTCGGGGCACACCCAATATAAGTCATAAAACAGTTCAGCCCAAAGGTTCCAGATGGTGTTGTTCACTTTGGCAGGGGCAGTGTTGTCCGTAGAATGAATGATGACATCGAAGGCTGCTGCGGCTTTCCAAAGGTGCGTCTGTGGTCTGGTACTGTTGTCTTTCATCACATGCGGGACCGGAGCGGCGAAGTAGGGGCCTGGGCCGCCATCCAGGAAATACACTTGAGTGCCATTCACGTTGGGACCATAGACTGGAACTCCTGTAGAACAAACCTGTACGGCTTCAAAGATAGTTGGTGAAGGAGAGCATGGTGGTAGAGGGGAATGGGGTATTTCTTGATTAGGGGACATTCCTGCAGCCACTCTAATCCTGTCCATAAAATTACAAGGGCCATCAGTTTTGTTACTTTCCCAAGAGGCTTTAGTGGTATTGCATCTGCCTCCCAGAATCCAATGCCACGTTTTATTGAACTCGCTCAAAGCCATTCTCCCTATATAACTGTTATTGGGCAGAGGGAGTGACGGGACATAGTGTATATCTCCTTTGGTCTTATCAACTGGCGTCAGATAGGCCACAGGCATAAGATGTTGGATCATAGAAAAATGCAAGAAGTCACCATGCCCAAGATTGCTATCTGGTCCATGAGGGGTTTCTTTAAGTGTTCCATTTACCACCTGAGCACAGAGGGGGTGAGAGCCTGTAGTAAGGCATATCGGAAGATGCAAAGAAGTCAAAGTTACAGGGCTATTCAGATCATGTTTCTTTTCAGGAGGAGCCCCTTTAAGTCCTCCTAGCACTAGGTAGGCAGAGCCTGCTAACTGTAATTCCACTGGATCTCCTATCCATGTGGCCGGAACAACCGTAGGAAACCCTGGTATTACTGTCCAATAAGTAAAATGAGTGGCCTCAGTAAGATTTTTCCAATGAAGGGGAATGGATCGGGAGTCAATGGGTTTTAATCTGCTTAATATTCCTAGTATACTTAGCCATTTATGTGCCATCTTTGCTTTCTGCGTCCTGTTGAGGCGCTTCCATCTGCTTTTTTGGCGGTTTCTCTTTATCTTCTGTACAGGTCCTGGTCCACCTGGTGGGCACCCAGCGTGTCCCATCACCTGTGTGGAGACACAAGAATCCCTTTCCCCATACCATCACCTGGGCGGGACCATGCCACTGTCCTTCCTCATCTCTCCACCATACTGTCGTGGGTTTATTTTTTGTTAGGTTTTTTGTCTGTGTGTGTGTTTCTTGTGTTAGTGGAGTTTGTGGAGGTAGTATTTGTTTCATAGCAGGGGTAATGCCCTGATCATCACCGATCAAGTAATTCCTGGTGAAGACCGTAGTTGCTACCTGAACTGCAGTGAGTCTACCACACACTCCCCCTTTTTGTTTAATGAGAGTGCGCTTCAAGGACTGATTGGCACGCTCCACGATGGCTTGACCGGTGGGGTTGTAAGGGATACCGGTAACATGAGTGACACCGAATTGGTGGCAGAAGCGAGCAAAAGCAGAGGAGGTATAGGCCGGGCCGTTGTCGGTTTTTAACAACCGGGGTATCCCGTGGGTGGCAAAGCAGTGAAGACAATGAGCTATCACATGGCGTACAGCCTCACCAGGCTGCAAAGTGGCCATAATAAAGTTAGAAAAAGTGTCCACAGTGACATGAATCAAGCTGGCCTGAAAGTGGGTGACATCCATCTGCCAAATATCATTAGGGGCCAGGCCCCGGGGGTTGGTGGCACGTACAGTTGGGGCAGGGCGGAAAGGGACACAATGCTTGCATTGTCGGACAATGCGACGTGCCTCTTCCTTAGGAAGACCATAGCGCCGTGCAAATGTTTTTGCTGGGAGATGAAATGTGTCATGAACAATAGAAGGATCTGCATACATGACTACCTCACTTTTTATATCAGGGTCAAGGAGAGCCGAATCAGCTATGGCGTTCCCTGCGTAGATTGGGCCAGAAGTGGACACATGAGATCTGATATGTAAGACATAGAGGGGGTCAGAGCGGTGTAGGAGAGACCGTTGTGCTTGGTGTAAGAGATCTATTACTGCAGAATTGGACAAAGAAAGATCTGCTAGAGCTAGCTGTTGCAATAAAACAAAGCAGTAATAGCTATCAGTGATTAGGTTAAAAGGCTCATAAGCACACAGTTCTAAGGCTATCACAATGGCCTGCAATTCATTCTTTTGGGCTGAGGCATATGGAGTTTGTAACACCTTCAATATCTTCTTGTCTGGAATATAAATAGATGCTCTATGGTGTTTGGTATCATCGGTAAAAACATTGACTCCCTGTACTGGTTGAGGAACTACTGGGTTGGAGGGATACTTCAAAGGGAGTTGCAACCATCCTCATAATGAGGGAGGTGGATGGCCCTGAGAAGTGGGATAAGTAGACAATAACATGGCCCACTCCTCTGAGTTCTGTGCTAGATGAGTAAGTATTGCAGGATCTTCCTGGAGCAGTAACATAGGAATGGTGCCAAAAATAGTGATCGCAGCTTCTGCTGCTTTCAAAAGGAGTTGTGCATCCACTTCAAACCTAGAGGGTATAGACTTAATGGGTTTTGATGAATGTACCCATTGTAAAGGACCTGTAACTTGGAACACTACTCCGGCCTTACCCAATGAAGGATGACACACCAAAGTTACATAAACCAGAGCGGTTGGATCTAATCGGGCAACAGTTGATGTGGATGCTAAGTCCTGTATCTGGGTAACAGCTTCCATGGCTGCAGGGGTCCATGTACGGGGCGAGTTCAAATCAGATGAGCCTTTTAAAATATCATACAATGGATACATCATATCATTGGAAATAGGAACTACATTCCTTAGCCATTGGATTGAACCAATTAATTTCTGAAAGTCATTTAATGTAGAAACTTGAGCTGTATCAATCTTAGGATATTTCTTCACTAAATCCTTGTATACCTGATGTCCTAAATATGTGTAAGGAGGTTCTGTTTGTATCTTTTCAGGGGCAACCTGTAATCCATATGCTGCTAGGGCTGAGGTAATCTTTTGTAAAATAAGTGAGACATCAGTCCGGTGGGATGCAGAAATTAATATGTCATCCATATAATGAATAATAATGGCTCCCGAGTGTTCTCGCCTAATGGGCATCAGAATCTGTGCAACATAAACCTGACATAGAGTGGGACTGTTTGCCATGCCTTGTGGAAGGACTTTAAACTGAAAACGCTGGGCAGGTTCTTGATAATTTACAGCAGGTACACTAAAGGCGAAGCGGTGCCTATCGACAGGGTTAAGGGGTATACTATAAAAACAATCCTTTATATCTATAACAGTTATGGGCCAAGCCTTTGGAATGGCAACTGGAGAAGGTAACCCAGGCTGGGTGGTACCCATAGGTTGTAAGGTGGCATTAACCTTTCTTAGATCTACTAACATTCTCCACTTCCCACTTTTCTTTTTGATTACAAAAACTGGGGAATTCCATGGGCTGGTGGATGGCTCTACTTGTCCAGCCGATAAAAGTCCTTGTACTATATTAGCAAGGGCCTGTAATTTCTCTTTGGTGAGGGGCCACTGATCTACCCAAACTGGTTTGTCGGATCGCCACGTCAGCGGTATGGGTTGCGGCCCTCCAGTGACCCCTAGTGGTTTAAAGCTGTGTCTGTAGTTAGGGACAAGCCCAAGGTTTGCAAAACATCCCTCCCCCATAGGGACATAGGAATAGTAAGTACCAAAGGGCGAAAAGTCCCTGCCACATCATCACTTTTCCATTTTAGAAATCTTAGGGATTTTTTCGCCAAAGTTCCTCCTGAAACTCCCGTGATGTCTTGGGGAGTTTTTGAAAGTTCCCAACAGGGCTGCCAATCTTTTGTGGATATGACCGAGACATCAGCACCTGTATCAATTAAACCTACAATCTCTCTCTTCCCTCCACTATAAGTGGTAAAGTAGGACGGTGGGCTGATATAGCCTGTGTCCAGGCCACAAATGTGTCCTCATGGGTACGCTCTCTCCAATCCTTATCTATCCAGGGGAGGGAAATAACAAGAGCAACAGGCTCACCGCCTTTTAGCTCTATTGGGTAATGATGGGGATTTGTAACAGTTATAGAAGTCTGGCCTGGGCTTAGGAGCTGTGTGTGGACAATGACCTGGGGAGCGAGAGCAGTTCCAATCACTAAACGGTGGAAGTCCCTAGGGGAGGCTTTAACAGTAGTCGTAGTCCATGGGCTCAATTCTGTGCTCTCTGAGAGGGGAATAGTAACTGAGGGATTTAGCAGATCAGCCCTGGGGTCGGGCCCTCGGTTTCTCGACCCCTCTTCCCATTTCCCTGCGGCCCACCATCGCTATACTTCTGGTTCTTGTTTTTCTGCCTACAATGCTTTGCTATATGACCAGGTTTACCACAGACAAAGCACTTCATTGCACTCTTCTGGGAATTACGGCACTCAGCTTCAAAGTGACTGGTCTTTCCGCAACGGAAACAATTTCCTTTACCCTTTGATCTAGGCACTAAGTTTGTGGTTTGTAAAGCATTAGCAAGGAGGTTAATAGAGGTTTGGAGAGGGTCCGGGGGAGGTTCCTCATCTAGGGCTTTATCAATTATCTCCTCTAAGGAGGGGTCAGCAGGCAGAGTAGCTAGCAAGCCCTTTGAATGAGTTAGTCCTCCCTTTATCAACTGAATGATTAATGGTTGTGCTGCATTTCCTGTCCCGAATTTCCCTTCTACAGTAGTCTGCACTCTGCTGATAAAATCTACAGCAGACTCCCTAGTCGTTTGTTTCAACTGTTGCAAGGGGGTGGCAGCTGCTCGAGCCAATTTGTTCAAGGCGTTTAGTCCTGCTATCTGCACTGCCCTGACGATGGATTCAGAAAGTTGTAATTGAGCGTCCACAGTGTTAAATTGGCCATCTCCAGTGAGTTGGTTAGTGATTAAGTCAGAGTTATTTGGGTCTATGATCTCAGCCTGTAGCCTGGCCTCTCTCCGCCAGTAGGCAGCCCAGGCGGTGTAATGCGATGACTCCAACACCGCCTGTAAAGTTTCGTCCCAATCTGTGGGGAGCCAGGCGGCGGTCTGGATGTTAGAACTTATGAGCCGTTTTACATAGGCAGATCCTGGCCCATAATTATGGACTGCCTCTCTGAGATCTTTGATAAATTTGTACAGTATTGGGCGGCGAACTCTAACCTGTTGGCCGTTTTCTCTTTGCACAAATACTGGGTAAGCAGCTGCTGAGGAAGTAAGATAGTCTAGGTCTTCTTCCTCTACTTCCTCCCCATCCTCCAAAGCCTTATGAATGGCCTGCTGTAACCGAGTCCGGCGGGGTGTCTGGCTGGGGACGGTCGCCCCAGACCCTTCCTTTCCTGTCATCAGTGCATGTCTCCAGCCATCTGCACCCGGTCCACATATCCCTTGCTTCTCTGTGTGTATGTCCATTTGTTTCACTATCTTACTTTCACTTTTTACCGGGGCAGGCAGCCGACTCGCAGCAGCCAATTCCTCCCAAGGGTATTTGTGGGCTGGTTCCCTCAGGTCGTCAAGCCCCTCATCTGGGGGCGGGGGCCATTCAGGTTCCCCTAGTAACGAGGGCCCTGTTTGTGTTTCTCCGGGCACGGCTCCCAGTGGGGGCTGCGGGTCAAGAGCCGCGGCCACCACGGAGTAGATTACAAAGTCCGTGTCCGATAGAAAGCCAGGTTTTTCTGTATTATAAGAGGCCATTTGAGTTCCTACCACTCTCCATGTCTGAGGGTCAATGCCGGTGTGGGAGACCCAAGGGGAGACAACCAATATTTTTTCCACCCAATCCCTACAGTCTTTTATACGGACTCTTATGCCATGAGTCTTTACTAGTGCATGTACTTGACATGCTAATACTCCTGAATCCTCTGGCTGTAAATGCTTAGACATTCCTTTGCCCATGTTTACTCCCTCTAGGTGTCCCGTGGACCTAGGGTGTCTGCCTCTTCTGTTTTTACTTAAACAGGCTTACCTCACTCGGCGGGGTCTTCGGGTGTCCCTGTTCGGGGGCCAGTTCTGTCCGGGGTCTTCTTCCCCGGACCCCCGAGTGAGCTCCTCAGTGGGCACTGCTTCGGGCGTCCCCGGTTTTTCCCTCCCCCGGGGATCAGCGAGGAGGGACTCAGGCAGACACGTCTTCAGGAGACATATGTTTTATTAGGTGCAGAGGGATCCCCCGAATAGCTCAGGGCGCTGGTTAATATAGGGAGTTAGTCCTGGGCTGCCACCCCAATCTGCCCCGAGGGCAGAACCTACCACCCGATTGGAGCAAGCGACACAGGCCAACCAGGCGAAGCCACTGCTCCCCTTAAGGAGCCGTGTCTTCTCTGGGTTGGTCTGACCTCACTCCCGGGGAGGTCCTATCCACCCAGGCGGTCAGGGCCGACCCCCGACAAGAAACAATTGCAGTTTGGAGAACCTTGAGAGAACAAGACCAAAAAAAGGAGGTGGGGGAAGTGCTACTCAGTAGTCCAGAGATAAATTAAGAGTATGACTGTGTGAAATAAAGGGAAAGGGACATATGTAAGAGATGTTTTAAAGAAAAAGAATACAATTATTCAATTGATTTCCCTTGTGGGATTAGAGGGGTTAAGGGATCAAGAACAAAATTAAAAGAATAGTTTTGGGGGAAAGAGATGATGACATGTTTTTGACATATTTATTGAGATTTTTATGAAATATTAATTTTCAAATGTTCAATAAGTAGTTGATAATGTGAAATGGGAGCTCAGGAGAGAAATTATGACTGATGTATAGATTTAGAAGGTATTTTCAAAAACAAGGTATGTGAATCATTGGTTGCTTATGAGATCATCAAGAGAGAGAATATAGAAAGAACAGACCCCAAGACAGCATATAAGAGTTCCACCATAGTTAGGTGTGTGTGTGTGTGTGTGTGTGTGTGTGTGTGTGTGTGTTTGCATATTATGGTTAATTAGTCAACAAAATAGTCTGAGAAGGGTAATATAAACTCTAAAATGCAATTTCATGAAACAATTTAGATTAATAAAGTTATGTTTCCCAAAATTAAAAAAAATTCAGAAATACAAAAAGTTTTATATAAAATCATGGTTTGTTTGGTTTTGTTTTTCTTTTTTATTGAAATATTTATATAAGTGAAGTTTGTTAAATTCAAAATAAAGAAGAAAAGTTAATAATGTAGACACCATGTCTCTACAGTGCCTTTTTTCCCCCCTCAGAGAAAAGATAAATATGTATAGAAATAGTCTTCAAAAGCTTATAATCTAATAATTATAAGATGACAAATAAAGGGCTTGGGCATGTACACAACAATTTAATGTGACAAAAAATGTACAATGTAGATGTTTTCAGAGCAGAATATAATTATTACCACAAATATCACAGAATATATATTTATGATCTTTTACATTGGGCAAGTCAAACTACTACTCTATTAGATTGGTTCTTTCACTTCAATTTGTTTTCATGCTATCATGTCTACAAAATAGCATCATAGGATTATATTCAAAATCTCTACAGTGTCTAGGGGGTAAATATTGAACGCAAATATATTTTCCCCTTTCATCACTATACTTCTTGAATTCCTATCCAAAATATTTCCTAGCTATACAACTAGACCCCCAGGAAGTATGATATCCACACTTTGTGTGACATTTACACAGCCAATCATTTACAAGGATACTTTAGGTCTTAATCATAGTCATTTACCTAATGATAAGCCAAATAGTAAGATTATCAATATGGGGTAGCTAGGTGGCATAGTGGATGGAGTGCCAAACCTGGAGTTAATAAAACTCATTTTTCTTAACACAAATCTGGCTCAAGTCACTTAATCCTGTTTGACTCAGTTTCTCATTTGTAAAATGAACTGGGAAGGAAATAAATGACAAATCACTTCAACAAAGCTCCAAATGGGGTCACAAAGAATGAGATACAATTGAAAATGACAACTACAAAAAAATACAAATGTATCAATGCAAATACATAGATTATAACAAAACCACAATATTCATACAGAGATCATACTCACCCCCAAAATGCACTTAGTATCTATGGTCAAAAATGGACACACACCCATAAATACTTTATAAGGAAGCATATGAAGGAGGAAATCTATTATATGTATATATATATATATATATATATATGTGTGTGTGTGTGTGTGTGTGTGTGTGTGTGTGTGTGTGTGTGTGTGACTCATATTTTTTTCTAGGCTTCAATATAATTTATTTATTCAGGAACATTTTTTTTCTCACATATGTATTTCTCTCCTCACTGTTTGAATGCTGTTCCTCACTATTTTTCAGTTGGAAAAATCTTCTTTTGTTTTCTAGATATGGCATTGTTAAGTCTTAAGGGAATTCACCACTCAAATTGATTACTTCAAACAGTTCGCCAATAAAGGAAAACTCCTGCAGAGACCCCCTCAGTTTTTACTTCTCAAGCCTGAGGGGGCAGCAGAGAACAAAATTCCCTTATAAAATACTTCAGAAAAAGGTTATATCTGTCACCATAATTCTTGGTCAATTAATTGAATTTTCCCTCCAGCTATCAAGAATAACCCAACCAGTCTTTTTTCATATGACTGCTTGTGACTGCCACAGCTCCATCAGAACAATTTTCCATACCCCTTGGTGTGTCTTCAATTTTTCTCATCAAATTGCAAGTGTCTATGATCTCTCACATGGGGTATGCCAAACCTTTACTTCTCAATTTCACTGGCTTTCTCACTCCAATCTGCTTTCCCACTATCAGGTTTAAGATTCCAAAGATAAAATATCACCATGGGATTACATTTGGAGTCTTTACATGTCTAAGGGTAATTCTGTTAAAAGGAAATTCAATTCTTCTATTCAATACTATAGTTCTGGAGCCCCTATCCAAAGTGCTCTCAATATACACAACCATTCTTCTATTACCTGCTTCCCCTCTCTGGTTCCTGTTTTTTTTTTAATAGCTTAAATGATGTCTCCTTACTCTCAATAATTCATCTTTCACTTAAAAATCAAAAGTTTCTAAATTTTCACTATTGTCAGGAGTCTTTTCTAATCATACCTTAGTCTCAAAATATTTATATTATTAATGTCTTTTTTGTTTGTTTTTGACCACTTTAGTCATAAAATTTGTATAAACAAATTGTCTGAGGTATCAATGGGCAACTCTGAAGTCTTTGATCCATCTTTTTTGGTGTCATTGAAACTCATTTCCTTTAGGCTTGTTTTTCTCTAGTTTTTAATAAGAAAAAGATGTTTCTCTGCATCCTCACAACATAAAACTCTTCCTGAACAAGTGAAATATCATTTTATATAATTAACAAAGATATTTTAAGCTTTATGTTTTATAGTACAGATCATTTCTTTTCTCCAAAACTAAAGATTCTCTCTGAATGCTGTTTCTTCACATACATTTATTAGCAATGTATTTTAAGTCAAGGTCCTTTTCCTACTACCCTTAGGTATCAAAATGTTCATTTTTTCCATTATCAATATTTTATATATTTTGATAATTGATTTATCTTCTGTCTTTTTTCATCACTGATATATTTATATTTAAAGGATAACAGATCTTAAATTGGTATAATGAGGAGACCAAAGGAAAGCTGTATACAGACCTGGGTTAAGACAAAATAATGGGGGTGGCTAGGTGGCCAGGTGGTGTAGTGGATAAAGCACCAACCCTGGAGTCAGGAGTACCTGGGTTCAAATCCGGTCTCAGACACTTAATAATTACCTAGCTGTGTGGCCTTGGGCAAGCCACTTAACCCCGTTTGCTATCTCCTATGGGAAGTCTTTCATGATCTCCCTAAATGCTTTTGCTCTCCCTCCTGAAGGACTATGTAATTAAATGTATATTTAACCATTTTATTTTTATTTTATATCTCTGCATTAGAATCTAAGCTCAGTGTGAATAGAAAATGTTTCATTCATTGTGTCTCTACTTCTTGGTGGAGTGTCTGGCTGTAAAGGGGCCTTACCAAATAATATAATTTCATTTATTGATCAGACAAAATAAGGATAAAAACCCAAGTTTACTCTCAGAGGAAGAGAAGGATAAATCCAATATGTGTTTTTTCTTTCTTTCTTTTTTTTTTTTAGTTTTTTTGGCAAGTCAGTGGGGTTAAGTAGCTTGCCCAAGGCCACACAGCTAAGTAATTATTAAGTGTCTGAGATCGGATTTGAACTCAGGTACTCCTGACTCCAGGGCCGGTGCTCTACGTACTGCACCACCTAGTCACCCCCCCTCCCAGTATATATTTTTCTAATAGAAAATGCATATTTTTATTAATGGGGGATATTTCATTTCAAAAACTTGAATAAAAGATATTCATTTCCCTAACTTCAGTCCACTGAAAAATGTCTGTGAGACTGAGCCATTTTCCTTTGATAATAAATTGTATTCATTCTCTTTTGCTTCACTTAGATACTTCATTGTACTATATTACTAGAGGGCAGATATGAATACAACTCTACATGAAGCTATCTATATATGTTTTTATTATAGGCATTTAAAAATGAGAATATACGTGCCAGAATGTGTTTTAGGGACAAATTTTTGTTGTTGTTTTTCCTGTTATTTACTAAACAGTCATAAAGCTTGGTTTTAGAGTTATCTTTTGGTTAAATTTAGGTCCTTGTGACATCCTTCTCTAATAAGAATGTGAGTTCTTTGAGAGTAGGGGGATCTTGTTTTATGTTTTTTTAAATATTTATTCCCAGTGCTTAGTATAATGTGTTGCACATAATTTGTAATAAATGCTTATTCATTCATTATTAAGGACTTGAACTAAGATGAGATCTGTGTGGCTGAAGAGAATTGGTTTACATAATTATATTGCATAATATTGTTATATACTATTAAATATTATGAAGATAAAAATACCAAGATTTATCTCATGATCAAATATCTGTAGTGAAGGAAAATAAGGAATACTGCACAATGTCAAGATTATAAACCTTAAATAACAGATTTATAGAAATATGAAAGCTTGGAAGAGGAGCAGGTTTGTGGAAAAGAAATTGAGACTAGTTTGAGACATGTAATACATACATTTGAAAGGTATACTGGGAAATTGGTGATTGTGGATGAAAATTGGGGCAGGATCAAGAGCTGGATATGTTGGAGTCATCAGGATAGAAATGATAGCTAACCCTATGGAAGCTGTTGAGATATTGTTGGTGGAACTAAAGCAT
This sequence comes from Macrotis lagotis, assembly GCF_037893015.1. Classification (NCBI taxonomy): domain Eukaryota; kingdom Metazoa; phylum Chordata; class Mammalia; order Peramelemorphia; family Peramelidae; genus Macrotis; species Macrotis lagotis. The sequence continues at coordinate 523,838,522 of NC_133658.1, forward strand.
GCAATTTTTCTATGAAGAATATTTTAAAGTGAGCAGAAGGAGCAGCTAGATGGTGCAGTATTGTACTGTATTTAATACATGCATACATATAAGAATGCATATACATGTGTGTGTGTGTTTTGGTTCCCATAAGGTCATTTAAACTCTTTGTGATCAGGTATTGCCTCACTTTTTTTTAAATCTTTTTTTCCCCCCAAGTGCCTAATAGTGCCAGGCACATAGTAATCTCTAAACATGATAACTGAGTGATATTTATTTGTAGGGAACTAAGATGTTTCCAAAGATGAAACATGATAATTGAGTGATATTTATTTGTAGGGAACTAAGATGTTTTCAAAGATGAAATGGAAACTTACCTGAATTTTGGGAGGATGTCTCATATTTAGTTATTAAATATTCAGGGAAGCAGAAGGTATTTTTTTCCTTGCAGGAATTCAAGTTTCTGTAAGACAATTACTTGTAGGAAATGGAATGTAAGTTTTAGGCAAAGGCAAGCAAAAGAATCAAGGACATTTTTACTATGATGATACTAATAAAAATTCATAACTTATATTAAGCTTTATGGTTTACAAAGCATTTCTTCAGAAAAACACTATGAGGTAGATTGGGTGGGATTTTATCCTATAAGAAAAGATTAAGGTTCAAAGAGGTTATGAAATGAAATAAAGATTGCAAAGCATTTTGTCAACTTTAAAGCCTAATACACATTTCAGAAGTCACTGCACTTGTTAAAGTGACTTTCTTTGGTGGAAATGACAGAAGTCTTCTGACCACAAGTATAATATATATTGTATTATAAGAAACTATCTTCAGAAAAATGGCCTTCTAATTGCGCAGGTCTCAAGTCTCTCACCATCTAAGTGCTACTTAAGTGATTTTTCTTGTATACCATGGAAACAATGTAAAGACTAATAGACTACCTTCTGTGGGGGGTTGGGGAGAGGGAAGCAAGATTAGGGGAAAAGTTGTAAAACTCAAAATAAATAAAATCTCTCTTTAAAGTGATTTTTCTTAAGTGAAGATATGAGTCCCTATATTGAATAAATTTCAATGATTCCCTATTTCATCAAGAATGAAATACAAACTTCCTTGTGAACAAGCTTTTAAAGCTTTTCCTCAACCTCTCCTTCCAGGTCCATTAAATATTACTTCCCATCTCTAAATGTGATCTAGATAAATTAGTCTTCTCTCTATTCTTTATATACACTACTTCATTTCCTATCATAATCCCTTTTTTTCCTAGCCCTCCTGTATGTCTGGAATGAATTTCATCTTAATCTCTGTCTCATAGACTTTATCCTTCTCTACCAGATGCAGTAAAATGCTATCTCCTATGGGAAGTCTTTCATGATCTCCCTAAATGCTTTTGCTCTCCCTCCTGAAGGACTATGTAATTAAATGTATATTTAACCATTTTATTTTTATTTTATATCTCTGCATTAGAATCTAAGCTCAGTGTGAATAGAAAATGTTTCATTCATTGTGTCTCTACTTCTTGGTGGAGTGTCTGGCTGTAAAGGGGCCTTACCAAATAATATAATTTCATTTATTGATCAGATAGAGGTATTATGTTAAGGTATTTGAAGAATTCCAGAAACCAGATGAAGCATAAAAATAAAAAGCATAGAACACTGGGCTTTGAATAAGAACATAACCCAGTTCTGCATTTCACTACCTTAATTGTCTTTGGGATATCACTGTACTTGAGACCTCACTTTCATCAACTACAAGAGGTAGGACCAGATGATCTCTAGGCATCTCTATATCCCCAAATCCCCCTAATTATAATTGGGCCTTACATATAATTTTATCCAATTCCTTCACATGGTGAAAAGAAATATGGCATAGACTCCTTGAAAACAGGGACTATTTTCATTTTTTTTTTGCTGTTTTTGGTTAAAGAGTGAGTTCCTATCCCAAAAGCTGGAGACTTTGAGTTTATCAAATGATAGATTACTATAGTTATTTACTACTGTTTCTCATATTTTCATCTTTTTGTCATTACAACACTGTACATAGGAATAGAGACTGGATTTATAATTTAATTGGTACATGGAAATTCTGGATAAGTGATCTGCTTCTTCCACTGCAAGGAGCCACCTTATCCACCTTATGCATGGGGTATTGAGAGGATAATTTGCTTGCCCAAGGTCACATAGTTAGTATGTGTTAAATGCATGGTAGGTATTTAATAACTACTTATTTATTTATTTCATTTTATATTATATTTATATTTATTTTATTTAATAACTACTTATGACAGACTTCCAAACCAGTTTTCTGATTCTCAATATACAATAGAATGCTTCTTTCATGCAGGGGGTAGTTTTGGAGCTGAATTTTCTTTGCTTTTGTTTTTTTTTAATGGTAGAAATTTGAATAATAAAGATAAGGAATGAAGCACATTGTAGGTTAAGAAAACATCATTAACAAAGATGTTGACTTTATAGAATGAAAACAACTTAGTTTACCTGAACTCTTGAGATAAAGAACTATGATGTATTGGTAGCTCCTCATATATAGGAGGTAAGAGAGAGAGAGAGAGAGGAGTTTTGAGACTCAAACCAGGGTGAATGGAAACATAGTGGACTCATTAACAGAAACAGGCACAAGTATTTTCTGTATCAGTAAGAGCATGAGAAGAATGTCAGGCTTGATAGCTGAATTAACACATTTTCACTACTTTCTACAAAATACCTATCTTCAGGACACTCATAGCTAGCTGATTGAGTTCATTCCTGACTGTCTAGTACACCACAGCAGGAAACCACACTTTAGTTATTTCTATTTCTAACCCCTGACAGTTGCTGAAGAGCACAGACAGACCAGAAAATAAGAATCGACTCATTGTTAACTAACAGAGTATTGGAAGTATTTTAAGGCATTTCCATGAGGGTCACAATACAAAAATCATGTTCACAAATTTGTTATTTACTTGATTGTATAAGGCAGAAATGTCTTCCTTCTCACTTTGTCATAGAAAATGTACTGATATTCTTGGGTCCCTGATCTCATTGTCTAAGCTAGAATTGCTTACCCACTCATCTATGTGTTGCTTATGAATTTTAAATTGCTATGTAAATGTTGACTAGTATTATTATATCAGTTCTCTTATTGGGGTCCTACTTTCTTCCTTCCATAGTCCTTTTCTAACCTTGACCATGAATGGTAGTCCTCATAAATAGTTCTCTATCCACTATTTCTAAATGTCTCTGGTATTTAAATTTTTTTTCTCATTATCTGACATTAAACACTGTTAATGGTCCATCCACTTAGCAGGACATTGACATATTGCATATTATTTTAAACTCTTGGATACCAACTGCCTACTTTGACTTATTTCTATTGTTGGTCAATGGAAATTCCCTGGAATACCTGTCCTGCACTTGTTATTCTTTCTAATCCCTGGCTCCCAGACATCCATTTCCCACCAATCTGATGTTTCCTATCACCAATTTTTTAGGATATCTAGTTATTTAGGAGATAAACCATAAAATACAATAGTATTGAGTCTTAATTATATATATATATATATATGTATATTTATATATATATATGTATGTTTTAAATTTGATGTATATTCAAGTCATATGAGACAATCTTAAGAATGAAGTTGGGCTGATATATTTATTTCATATGAAGAAATGGAAGCATAGAGTCATTTAGACAACTAAAGAGTGGTAGAGTCATGATCAAAAGCTAAGTCTTGTGAATCTAATGCAATACTGCCACAGAAACTCAGTCATTTTTCAGTAATGTCTGACTTCAGGATTTCATCTGAATTTTCTTGGTAAAGATACTGGAATAGTTTGCTTTCCTCCTTATGTTCATTTTCAGATGAGGAGGTGAGACAAAGAGAACTAAGTGATTTGCCCAGGTTCACATAGCTAGAAAGGGTTTGAAGCCAGATTTGAACTCAGATTAACCTTCCTGATTCCATGCCCAATGCTCTTCACTGTGCAACCACCTGATATAGATAGATAAATAGAATTAAACAAATGCATTTATACATGTATTATGCATGGATATATGTATATATATGCATTATATATACATATATATGGACATGTGTATAATATTTCTCTTTTAATCCTTACCACAACCTTGTGCCACAGTTAATCATTTCCCCCATTTTATAGATGAGGAAACTGAGGTTGGTAAAGTTTAAGAGATGCGCCCAGGATCATATGTCTAGAACATGTCTAAGATTCACATTTAAGTTCTTCTTAACTCCATGACTATACTGTGCCACCTAGCTGACATTACAAAAGAGAATTCCAGAAAATATTCCAGAAAACATTAATATTATATTACTGAGAAACTGTAGTGGAAATGTGTGTAAACCCTATGAGAACTATTTTACTTTTACTTTTTCTTTTCTTATGTTTTCTAATTACATGCAAGCATAGTTTTCAATCATTGTTTTACAAATTTGGCAGACTAATCTGATATAGGTTGCACATATACAATCATGTTTAACATATTTCCTTATTAATCATGCTGTGAAAAAATAATTATAACTAAAGGAAAAAATGAGAAAGAAAGAAAAAACATAAAGAAGTTTTAAAAAGTGAAAATAGTATGCTTTTCTCTACATTCAGACTGAATAGTTTTTTCTCTGGATGCAAGGCTGAACTTTATTGTTTACCTCTTTTCATAATCACTTTCACTTTCTTGACCTTGATAATCTTACATTGAAAGTCATCCTTGTTTTCTGAAAGAAGATGGTGGGATTAAAATTCTTTTTGTTTAAAAAAAATTTTTCTTCCTGAAGATTCTCTGGTTGGCCCAATTCCCATGACTTTAAAGATCTGGGTCTGAATTTCTTAACTCAGCAACTGGTTCATATTGACTTTAAACAAAGTTCTTAGAATTGTTTTCTTGGGAATATTTTCCCAGAAACAAAAAAACACTTTTCCTGGTTATTAGTAATAAGAAAAGAATGGATACACTTCAGTTTCTGACAGCTTTATGTAGTCAAAAAGATGGAGGGCAAGTGAATGAACCAGAATATTCTTCTTTGCTATTAAATCATCTTTTCTTTCCTCCCTCAGCATATATATGACCAGAAGAAATAACACTTATAACAACAACAACAAAAAATACTTTTAAAAAAGGACCAAAACAAAATCCTCTCTGTACTAAAATAATTCATTTGCTAAAGAAGATTTTCTTTTTTTCAGTTTCTACAGAGTATTCAAAAGGGAGTTGTTTAAAACATCAAATTTAATTCTGCTTCCTTGGTTTGAAAGATATCCACCCGGTCAGAAAACTATTTTTTGGACATAAAGTTTGATACTATTTCCCACCTCAATAACTGACTTGTTTTTATATGAAACCCAAAGGAGGAAAAAAATGCTCTATTTTCCTTTTTATTATAAAAGTTAGTTTGTGTCATATGTCCTTTTATCCATTTCATTCTAGGCTCATTTCACTTAATTCTTCCCCTAAAAAAACCCGATGCAAATATGCACTTGGTCTACAAGAAAATTATTTCAAAACATTTATTCATCGTAATTATTAATTCTTTGAATTAATATAGATTCTGTGACAAAAGGATTTTGAAAATAGAATAGTGGAGTGAGAAATGTTGAAATTTCAGAAAGGCAATCTATAGAAACATTTAAGAGGAAATGTGCAATAAAAATGCTTAGGAAATATTGAGAGATTAGCAGAATACTACTTGAATTGGTAGAACCCCAGGAACTCAGTTTGTAAAAAGTTAAGAGGTACCATTGGCTTGTTACTCATGCTCTTAATGGAATCTCTAAATTTCTCCTGAAGGCTTCCACTGAAGAACCAACTTAAAGTGTGTGATTGTCCGAGTCAAAAGAAAAAATAAAATACACTGCTACTTCTGAAATGAAAGGTTAAGTAAATTTAAAGTGAGATCACTGCTTTATGTCATCAATTGAAACATGATTTGGGGGGGATTAGAGATAAGTGAACCCTGAGGCTGATTTAGATAAATGAAACTTTGGAAGGTACAGAAATTAGGAAATAGAAAGAAATATTAAAGCAATATATGTATAAAATGGAACTTGAGTTATTTTCTTCACCATTCACCTATCTCTTCCCCCAAAATCAGAGATTAAAGAGAAAAAAATCTCAGCTCAAATCTGCAATAATAATCATACTGACAAGGTATATTAATAGACAATCTCAACTCATGAGTCAGTAGATTGTTCCAAAGGCAAAAATGGGAGTACCTTTTAAGAATATTATCTATGAGTGGGTGTTTCTTTCACACCTGCTGCATGTTGTTTAGGTACAAGTTCTCACATTGTTCCATATAAGGCAAACTCTTTTGAAATATATATATATATATATATATATATATATATATATATATGTATGTATGTATGTATGTATATGAAAACAATCCTTTAATTTTACTTTGGGCTGGCAAATGAGCACTGCCTGGTTTTTGTATAACCTTTAAACCATTTTAAAAATATACTTTTAAGTATCATAAAATTTTATTTTAAAAATTTAAAATACTATCTTAGTTCGAGCTGGACAAAAACATGTGGAAGAGACCTGGTAGCAGTTGCTGATGACTATATAGATATCCTTTTTGGAAGAGAACATTAATTTTTTTAATGATATCTTTTGTTTTTACATTTTCTTCATCTCAAAATATCTGGCTCCATCAAAGGAAGGCAACAAAGACTAAAAAAAGAAAAAGAGGGGAAAATAGTGTGGCTAAATAAATTAACTTAATCTGACAGTCTTTATTCTCAAGAGGTTCAAAACTCTACAAAGAAAAATATCTATGATTTAGCTACTTTAGCAAGTGGTGAATTTTTATTGTTTCTCTTTACAGTTATTCTGTATGTACTTATTTATATACTTGTTGCCTCCTTCCTTTGGATGCAACCTCTTGATGAGAAGACAGATAGATAGGGATAGATCCTTGGTGCTTTTTCCAAGCAATTGGCACATAGTAGATGATTAATACGTGAGTGATACTTGCTTCTGCTCTGGAGGGGCACAGGCTAATGAACTAAGATAATTTTGCACAGAGTAAACAGTTAAGTTTAGACAAGGGATAAATAGGCCTTGAAAAACAAACTATTTTGCTGCAGTATTACTCTGCATAAAACCCTTATCTTAGAAATCACCAGAGCATGCTGCAGCAGGAATTCCAAAAGAACAAAACACAAGAACTCAAGGGATTGTAGTCAAGGCATTCTATCCTACCACAATGCCCTTGACAAGCAAGTTTAACAGAAATATAACAGCATCATATGACACATTGATATCCTGGGTCAACCTGGATCCAAAAGGAACAACTCTTCAAAATAAGAGAAACAAGTTGCCCAAATCCTCTCTTCCTGTGTTACTTATAGAATACAAACTCTTTGAGAATAATACCTCTTTTGTTTTTATATACAGACCTGCAGTTCTTAGACCAAAGAAGATTCTTAATAAATGACTTTGGAATTTTTACTTTTTTAAAAAAGACATTTAGAACCAAAATAGGGATAGTGCATTCTAACTTTTCTACAGTATTAGAAACAACAATACATTTATATAGAACTTTGGAATGTCAAAGCAATTACACTGTCACTGTTTTACCTACTCATGCAAATTCATGTAATGTTCCATATTTTTTCATTGACTTTATCTATTAAGATTATTGGCTTACATCAGGGTTCAGGTGTCATCTCCTGTGGCAGGCCTTTCTTAATTACTTGGTCTCCTTAATTTCTAGTGGGTTTTTTTTGTCTTTTCCAGGTTATTTTGTATTTACTTACCTGATTGCCAGTTATGTTTTCCCCATAGTATTAAGATCCTTGAGTCAGGGGTTTTTTTTGTGCTTAATTCTTTTTCTAATTCTAAGTATATTACCTCCATAAATGTTAAGTATTCAGTAAATATTTTTTTGGATTGAGCAATAATTTTGTAAGGAAAGTTAGACAAATGGAAAAAAGTGTGACATCTAGAAGTTTTGTGATTCACTTCCACACCTAGCAAACAATGAAACATGACTTGAATCCAGGTTTTCTCTAGTCTTATCCAGGGCTCTTTTTCCTATACACTGCTTATCATGATGAGGAAGACCTTTAAAAAAATAAAACATAGCTCAGGTTGTTTTGATTACTCCTCAATGAAAGACCTAATGAAATGACACCCCCCCCCCACCAGGGATCCTCTGGATTAGAATCAATACAAATTCTCCTTCCCAAATTGACTGAAAAATAAAATTTAGAGAAATCAAAATAGTATTGCAGAAATGAGACCTTATGTTGTATAGTTTAAAAAATTTATATTTTTATTTATTTACATATTACTAAAATACTCTTGTTATAAGAATAACATAATCCACCCCCCAAAAAAAATTAAAAACAAAACCTCATGAGAAGCAAAGTGAAAGAAAGAGAAAAAAAAATGTGCTTCAGTCTGTATTCAGATACCATCAGCTCTCTCTCTCTCTCTCTCTCTGGGGTGGATCACATTCTTTAACTTAAGTCCATCAGAGAAATTACTTCCATATTTTTTTCCACAGTTGGCATTGCTGGTTATAATTCCCTCTATCCATTCTTCCCCACTCTCAGTTTTTTTATTTTCTCTTCTTTCTCTCTGTCCCTCTGTGCTATGGGGCAATCGAATGGCACCGGCCCTGGGGCCAGGGAACCCTGAACCCACATCCCACTCCAGACACTCAGCAACCACCCAGGTACATGCTCCCGGGTAGGATACACAATCCCACCACCTTGCAAAAAAACAAAAAAGTGTATCTAATTGCCCGCTCCCAGGATCTACCCTCTCTTCTATCACCTACAAGCCCTCTCCTCCCCCATCTCCTTCCTCGCATCCCATTCTCTCCTTTCTCCTCTAGGGTAAAATATTTCTATACCCTATTAAGTGTGTATATATTGTTTCCTTTCTAAGCCATTGTAAAAGCTTTTTCTTGACTCTTTTTCATGAAATATCTCAGCCCATTCTACCTCTGCTTCCCCTTTGTACCATTTCATTACTTTTCCATCCATTGATTTCATCTTTATAATTATTATACCTTCATATTCAGCTCTCTCTTGTGCCTTGTCTACATATGCTCCTTCTAACTTCTCTATTAATTGAGATGGTTCATATGAATATTATCAGTATAATCTTCCCATGCAGGAATACATGCAGTTCATCATCATTAAATCCCTCATAATTTTCCCTTATCATCCACCTTCTCTATACTTCACCTGAATCCTGTTCTTGGAGAAAATAACTTTCTGTTCAGCTCTAGTAATTTCCACAGTAACATTTGAAATTCCCTTATTCCATTGAATCTCCATCATTTCCCCCGGAAGAGGATGTTCAGTTTTACTATGTAGTTCATTCTTGTTTGCATTCCAAGCTCTTTTGCCTTCTAGAGTATTATATTTCAAGTCCTACAAGCCCTTAATGTAAATGTTGCTAAGTCCTGTGCAAACATGACTGTAGTTCCATGATATCTGAATTGTTTCTTTCTGGCTGCTTGTAATAGTTTCTCTTTGACATGGGAATTCTGGAATTTGACTATAATATTCCTGGGGGCTATTTGGGGGGGATCTCTTTTAGGAGGAAATCAGTGGATTCTCTCAATTTCTATTTTGCCCTCTGCTTCTTCTAGGATATCAAGACAATTTTTCTCGTAGAAATTCTTAAAAATGAAGTCAAGGCTCTTTTTCTACTGATCATGATTTTTTAGTACCCAATGATTTTTAAATCATCTCTTCTGGATCTGTTCTCCAAGTCAGTTTTTCTAATGAGATATTTCACATTTTCTTCTAGTTTTTCATTCTTTCGATTTTGTTTTATTGTTTCTTGATTCCTCACAAAGGCATCAATTTCCTTTAGCTCCATTCTACATTTGAAAGCATTGTTTTCTTCAGAGAGCTTTCTTATTTCCTTTTCCTTATGGTCAGTTCTCCTTTTTTAAGGTATTCTTCCTCTCATTAGCTTTTTGGACTGCTTTTTCCATTTGACATAAACAGGTTTTTAACATGTTTTCTCCAGCATTTTTTTGTATCTTTTTGACTAAGCTGACTTGGCTTCAGGTTTTTCCTGCATTGCTCTCATTTCTTTTCCCAATTTTTCCTCTACCTCCCTTATTTGATTTTCAAAATCTTTTTTGAGCTCTGCCACAGCCTGAGACCAATTCCTATTAAGAAAAATAGGAAGGAGGCTTTGGATACAGAAGCTTGGATTTTGTCATCTTCTGAATGTGTGTTTTGATCCTCCATGGGACCAAAGTAATTATCTATGGTCAAGTTCCTTTTTTTGGTTTACTCATTTCCCCAGCCTATGCTTGGTTTTGGGGTGCTTACCAAGATTTTGAGTATTACTGGGATAACTTTGCAAGGACCTCAGTTCCTTCAGTGATGTATGTGATGCTCTGACTGCTCTCTTGCCTTCTCTGGTCTGTGGATGACCACAGCATTCCCCTCTGACCGCTCTCTGGCTTGCTCTGGTCTGTGGATGATCACAGTGCTCCCTTCTTCCCTGGAGCTGTGAGGAGGAGCCTTGCTTCTCTATAGTAGCATGAGGGTCTAGATGTGACCAGGGTTTGAATGTAGACAAAGCACCAGAGTCCTGTCCCAGCAATAGAAGAGGAAACCTTGACTGTCTCCCCCCACTCCCTTATCTTCCGTGTTCTGAGTTCTTTGGAAGCAGATGCCAGGTGGCTCCTGCTGGGAAGCTCTGTGGGCTTGCTTCCTTCCCAGGCTCTGGGCTGCACAGCTATGCTGAGGGCCATGCTGGCCTGGGCTTGATGCTTATTCAGGCTGAGGTTTCCTGGCTGGTCTTCCAAGTTGTGCTCAGTGTTCCCTGGGTTGGCAGGCCTAGAAACTGCTTCTTCTGTCATGAGCTGGTGCCTCAGGTACCCAGGCACCTTGTGAACTCTTCCCAGAAGGCTGGAACCTTTGCTCCCTCCTTCAGTGATCCTAGCTGCACTTTTGGCCCCTCTAACGCCATGGAACAAAGCCTTCTCAGGATCTTCCAGGCTGGATAATTGCCTCACTGGATCTTTCTCTGTTTCTCAAAAATTTAGTTAATCATAATTTTAAGGTTTTTGGAATATTTTGGAAGAGAGTTCCTGGGAAAGCTTGTCCTCATGGCCATCTTGGCTCTGCCTCCTTATGTTGTATATTTTAAACAAATATTCAGTGGTTCATTTTGAACTTTTTTTAAGTTTAGGATGAAATAAATTTTTAAAATTCTGGCTGATCAATAGACACCCAGTACTTGATTTACTGATAATATTCAAATACTTGCAATGATTATTGACTGATAGAACAACAATGTTAAAGAATTTTTTTTAAATAATAGCTAATACTAAAGGGCAATCTTGTAAAGTTGAAAGCTTATTGGTGTGAGATCCTGCAGTCAAATATTTGCTTTACTACTTATGGGTTTTGTGATTTGAACCTCCACAAAAGGTTGTGCAGTGGACAAAGTATAAGGTCTGGAGAGTCAGGAAGACCTGATTTTAAATCTGGTCTCAGATATTTCCTAACTGTATGATCCTTAGCTAATCATTTAATCACTTGCTTCAGTTTCTCCCTCTATAAAATGAATCTAACAAGGAAATGGCAAACTACTTCGGTATCTTTGGCAAGAAAACCCCAAAGAGGGTCAGAAAGAGTCAGAAACAACTGAAGCAATTAAACAACCAATACATCCAGCACTGATGTGTCTGCAATGACTACATTTGATTATCATAGCTTGATTCATTCACTGCAAAGGCCTAAAATGAAAGATATGAGAATGAATAAAGACACTTCAAATGACTTTAGGAGTTTTTTGGGGGGAGTTTTGTTTCCCTCCCCCTTCTGTTGTTAGGATTCTCAAAGACTTTTTTTTTGTTTTTATTAACTGATAAGGAACTTGGGAATAGAAGCAAAAAGTAGAGCCACTGGTTAAGACTCAAAATGAAAAAGAAATCCTCAAAATCCTTTCTGTTAATATGAATGCCATTCTGTTTAGGAACAAGATAGAGATCATAAGACAGAGAAAAACCTGATCTCCCCTGCTTTCAATGCCTGAGATTTATCCAAGTCCAATTTAAGACTTTTTTGATAAATGAGAAACAATGTTGCCTGGGACACTGAGAAAAATCAATGATACCATCTAACTACATGGAGAGAAAAATTCCTTTCTTCAGTCCCATAGCCTGTCTGATCTGACCCCTCCATTTCACTACTTTGTCCACCTACTGTCAACAATAAAATTGTTTTGAGAAAACGTAAGGCAGATATTAAGATCTGGAAGCCAATGTAGCCCCAAGAGCTGTGAAATGATGACAGTTCCAATGCAAGATAAATGGAAATGATAACTGGGGGAAAATGGTAGACACTTAAGGGATTTTCCCAAAAGAATGGAAGCCATTCAAGTAGCAGGGGAAATAAAATGAATTCCCAGCAGCAAGGATGCTACTTATAGTTATGGATCATCTCTCCAGGCAGTCAGAAATGCTTCTATGCAAGCACTGTCTATTTATAATGCCAAATCGCATATTCTTCAATGTATGCATTTGCTTTCTCTTTTGCATTTCTAGAAGCCTAGAGATTTTGGAAGAATACAATTTATAGATGTTGAGGAAAGTAATAGAAAAACTGGTCAATAAAGCACTACAGAGTCTTTGTTTAATTGTAATTATCACCAGAAAGAGTTGCAGAAGCATTTATTTGCTTTGCCAATTGATATGAATTATAAGCAGATTTTCAGATTACTTGGTGCACAAAACTATAAAGTTCCACATGTGTAAAAGTGATTGCATGTGTTATCATGCTGTCAATTCATTTGGAAAGGTTGTTGTTTTTTTAAAATTTTTATTTATTTAAGGCAATGGGGTTAAGTGACTTGTCCAAGATCACATAGCTAAGCAATTATTAAGTGTATAAGGCCAAATTTGAACTCAGGTCCTCCTGACTCAAGGGCCAGTGCTCTATCCATTGTGCCACCTAGCTGTCCCAGAAAGGATGATTTTTAAACGTTTCATTCTAAAACTCCATATACTATGAAGGTTAAGTCAAAGCTTTTGGGCAGTTTTGAGAAATAAAAGATTCCCAGACTTCAAAAAGAAAAGATAAGGGTTTGCTCAAATTTGAGCAGAACATAGAATAAAATTTCAAGTAACCCCAGAAAACACAACGCAAAAAACCCAGTAGATTGTGGGATATAAAAAGATTATGGATTCTCCTATTGCTAGAGGATATTTCCCACTTGGTGATCAGTGTAAAAGTTTTTGTGAGAGGGATATTTCCCTTCTTAAATACTAAATTATGTACTTCAGTTCTTCATAAGATCTATGATTTCATTTGTGTAAAAAGTTATTACAGTCTCTTTAAAACTTTTCCCTTTTAACAATAAATTCTCCATAAATGATCTTTTCAATTTTAGGGAACATCTGTTAAAATTTCAAAATTCTTGCTAGGTATAGTAGCTTTCAGTAAAGTTAAAATAATATTTTACCCTAAAATTCATCATAATACTTTTGTTTATTCTGAGAGGCAGAGTGATATACTGGAAGGAGACCAGTCTTAGGAGTCAGGAAGACCTGGCTGATGAAACATGCTGATTGTGTAAACTTGGTTAAACTGTTCATATTCAACATTGTCAGATATAATAGGTGACATTATGTGTCATCAATCATAAAAAATGTTGCATTAATTATGTTAGCTTAGCTCAGATTGATATTTTCAAAAGGAAACAACCTCCTTAATGCCAACACTCAACTTTACATCAGTAAAAAAATAATAGAGGAATATGTCATTTATATTGGTGGTAGCATTTGAACCATTCAAAATGGAAAACTTCATTTTTAATAATGAAGAGACAATGGAGGAGGTTGATGATAATATGATGATGATGACTATGGTGATAACAAAAACAATATTGTTATTGTTATTATAAAATTTCCAAGTCTTCTAAGTCAATATTTGTCATGTATATATCAAAAACTGAGAATATTTTTAATTGATAAACTAGTTTCCCCTATGTGGAAATGAATGTTATGCCTTTTATGTTCCTAGTTACAGAAACATCATAAATCTCATAAATATATTCATGTGATTGTTGAAATTAAAATTTACATGTATTTAGTTCATAGCTCTATTACATTCTACATTGTAAAGGTAGTCTTTGCCTTTCCATTAATAAAACATTTATTATAAGATATATAGAAAATGTCTATAAAGATACTAGAAAGAATACATCAAATGTATTTCAAATTCAGTTTTGATAGAAATACCCATAGAATTGCCCCTACAGGTAAATAGCTCAAGCTTTCATTTGGAGTTTATTTTTATTTACAGATCAATGACCATTATAAGCTTGTTTGTCACATAGCACAGATATATTAGTATTTTAAAAAATGGAAGGATAGAGAAGAGTCTCATAGAGACATCAGTGCATAGATATATCAGACATTTTCCTATATGACTGATTTTCCTTGACTAACAGCAAGGAAGGAAAGAGAAAAATTATAATTCAAAGGAAGCATAGCAGTTTCCAGTCTGTTGGGTATTGGCATAAACATTCATTTAACAAATATTTAATTATCTACTTTAGATAAGCCATGAGAGGTTGTATATCATAATGGTTAGATATCTGGTCTTGAAGTCAGGAAAGTCTAGGTTATAATCCCTCCTCTGACAGATACATATTGCCTATTTGACACTGGGGAAATTACTTAATCTTCCAGCATCTCAAGCAACTTTAAGAATATATATGCAGTGCATTCACTGATCTACAATGACAGGGAGTTACTTTAGTTGTCTCCTACACAGATTAAATCAATATTGAACAAAATACTCAAGTCAATAATTCTCTAAACGCATCATAGTAGTACAGCACAAAAGAATATGTAACATAAATCAATTGACAAGTACTTATGATATTATTAATCTATGCCAGACACTAAGCACTAATAATAAAAAGCAAACTCAAAAACAGTTCCTGCCCTTTCTAAGCTTACAATATGTGCATCTATAAGTAAATAAAAGATACATAAGATGGAAACAGAAGGTAAACTTAGAGAGAAAAATATTAATAGTTTGAGGAGATCAGGAAAAAATCCTCAAGCTTTTGAAATGAAGAGCTTTAAATAATAGATTAGCTTATATAGGATAAAGACTATCTTTTAGTCATCAAATAAAACCAAAATTTCACACACACACACACACACACACACATACACACACACACACACACACACATATATATTCACTTTAAAATATCAAGATATCATGTGATATATTCTAGAAAGATTTCATGTGTGCTTGTGCATGCTTATACGTGTGTTTCTCTGAACCTCAAAGGCTAAGCCTTACTAATATAGAAAATTCACCTAAAGAAGCATTTTATTCTGACAGATAAATCAGATGATATTTTAAATGCCTTCAACCAAATATATGCCTAGAGTTTGGGATAAGATGTTGCACTAAATAATATTTTTGTAGCTTAGATTGGTATTTTCAAAAGGAAAATTGATTCTGTCTCATTCTGTGTGGAGTGAGAAAGCTATTCTCTTTCTCCAGCTTATCAAACAATTTTGAAATGAGCAAGCAGGTTGTCTACTAAGTAAGTGAGATCCTTGCATCACAGTCTAATAGTGTACTAATAAATTCATGTTGCTAGGAAGCCAGCTTTATGAACCTTCAGAAACACTTGCAAGATATGTCACCAGTAGTTTATGAAATATAAAAAAGGAGATTTTGCTATCACTAACAACTTATATACTTTAATCTCCTATCATAAAGCCCCCAGTAATTCTTTGGAAGAGATTGAAGAATCTAGACTATTATGATCATTTAAAATGAGGTGTTGAAAAATCATAGGTATTGATTTGCCTAGCAAAGTGCCTGCCACAAAATGGTTCTTAATAAATATTGTTGACTGATTTTACATTATTAATAATCTGACAATAATAATCACATCTCATTTTTAAAAGGACATCATTCTTAGGATGTTGTGCATTTGTGATAGGTGACATTTTAAGATATTCTGAGTTAGACTGAGAAAACTGAGTTAACAATACCCTCCAGTGGAATGTCCTTCACCTCAATATCCATCCAATAACATGGAAGGATCCTTTAAGGTTCAGTTGAAATGACTTCTAAAGAAAGCCTTCCCTGGTCCTTAAAGGAGATAGGGATCCCTCCTTACCCTGATCTCATGTTTTTTCTGTAATCAATAAATCACATAATTAATGTCTACAATGGATTGTACAAAGTTCTAAGGATTCAAAGACAAAATACAACTTTTCAAGAGATTAATTTTCAAAAAAGGGATACAATGAACATTTGTAAATATTGATACAAAATGTATGCAGGTTAGAGCTTTTCCTGAAATAACTTTGAATGAACTCTCTAAACAGACTTTAAAATGACAGAACCCATAGGGGAAAAAAAACAACAACAATGAAACAAGTTTTCAACTCGACATGCCTTGGAGGAAATTCAGAAAAGATTTACCTCAAGCAGCTAGGTGGTGCAGTAGATAGAGCACTGGCCCTGGAGTAAGGAGGACCTGAGTTCAAATTTGGCCTTAGACATGCCTAGCTGTGTGACCCTGAGCAAGTCACTTAATCCTATTGCCTTAAATAAATAAAAATATAAAAAGAAAAGGTTTGTCTCATGTGGGTAAAATGGGGCTATAGTCCAGCATAGGGGGAGAGCTGGGAAGTCAGAAGAAGGCTCTTAACCCACAGCTCTGCTAATAGCTCAGCAACAGGAAAAATGAGGGTCCCAATCCCAACTAGGCAGTCAAAGTTTGAACCCCAGAATACTGGTATGGTGTTGAATTACCCTAGCACAGGCAACAAACTACCATCACTTGAAAAGCCAGAGAAGTAAGCAGGGACAGATCCCAGCTCCCAGCACAAAAAGCTTGATACTTTTCACTTCCTTCCCCAGTCACAGAGTCCAACTATCAAAATGAATAAAAAAAAAAGAGTTAACCATGGAAAGCTACTATTCCTGTTATTTTTTCCAATTTCATTCAAAGGTAGTTTTTTTTAACATTCATCTATTTGCAAGTTAATGAATTCCATATTTTTATACCACCATCCCTTTCCTCCCCCCTACCCATAGTAGCTAATAATCTGGTAAAAGTTGTACATGTACTATCATGTTTACCAAATTTCCATATTAATCATGTTGTGAAAGAGAAATTAGAGAGCAAAGGGGGGAAAAAGAACCCTGAGGAAGAAAGAAAACTCATAAAAGAAATTTTAAAAAGTGAACCATAATATGCTTTACCCTGCATTCAGATTCCATAATTTTGTTTTCATTTTGTTTTGTTTTAATGTAGATATCGTTTTTCATAACAGGTCCCTCAGGGTTGTCATTGATCATAAAACTATTGAGAGGAATTGCATCCCTCCTAACTGATCCATCTCACAATCTTGCTGTTAATGTTTATAATCTTCTGGTTCTTCTCATTTCATTCCACATCAGTTTATACAAATCTTTCCAGGAAAAGCTACTTGCTTGATGAAATGCTATTTCAGAAGAGGAAAGCAGTGACAAAATGCTTACATGGAAGCCTCAAAGGGCTTTATGAATTGGTCTCAAATTCAAAAATGTCTCTTAGAAGAGCTAAAAATGAATTTTAAAAGCCAAAGGAAGAAGAAAAATGTAGAAAAGAAATGAATCATACAGGAGAATTATAAAAAAATTGACGGAAGGAAGCAAAGTATATGCAGGATAACTGTATATGGTAGTCAGATGTTAGCTTGAATTTTCAATAAATAGGGATTCTAAAAGATTGGAATGACTAAAGAATACTTTTCATTTCATGAGAGACAAGTAGTACAAATACAGAGAGAAGGAAAATGGACCAAATAAGACAGTTTGACTCTAATATAAGATGCAAAAGGGAATAAAAATGTTCACATAATTCAAGTTATGAAGGGCTTTAAACATCAAATAATATTTGCTTCCTCTGTCAAGAGAGAGCTATGTCAGTTTATTAAATAAGTGGATGGGATGAGTCTAACAGCAAAGTAGTATAGCATAAAGAAGAGACATATTTGAGGCAGAAAGAATAGTTAAATGGCTTTCTCAATAGTTGAGAACCACACATAATGAGGCCCTAAACAAGATAAGTAGAGGGAAGAGAACACAAGCAAAATGTAATGTAGAGAGAAACAGCAATATCTAGCAAGACAGAATCTGTCTTCTTTACTTAGAAATTTATCATATTCTATTTTGTAATCCAGATTATGTATGACTTATAAACAAGCAAGAATTTTAGCTCCTTGAAGGTAGGACTCATGCCTTTTTGGTCTTATTTATCTTTGTAAAGACAATGTGCATACTTCATTGACTCAGAAGGCAAAAACCATAGAATGTTAGAGTTCAGAGAAAGTATAGAGACCATCTATTGTAACCTATTCTTGAACAATTAACTCTCTCCAAAATACTTCACAACTTGTCATCCAGACTTGCTTAACATCCTGTAATAGTAGGGAACCCTCCACCTCCCAAAGACACATTTTTATCTTTGAACAAGTTTTAATATTTAGAAAGTTGTTACTTACGTTACTTTATCCCTATGTCCCTCAACACAAGAGCCCCCCTTTCCCACAACCACCCATTTAAAAATGACTCAACCTTTATCCTATATTTTCTGGCTCCACTGGTGACAAATTACATTTCATTTTAAAACTTTTATCTTTCTTTCTCTCTTCACTTTCTAATTCATACTATCAGAATCACTCCCCATGATGGAGGAATTAAATTACTCCTTGCTCCTCATTGCTATTTCTAAGGTCTCCCTCTCTATCAACTAATGGTAGTAACTTCTCCATGTAAGAGGTTCATTCAAACCATGGTTATCACAATATTAAGAATTTGATAGAGGTTACCTAAAAACCTCTAGGATATTCTCTTTCAGTCCCCAATGTGTTCAAAGCTTATGGGGTTCATGGTTTTTGTCTCCATTCCTCAAATTAGAGGACTTCAACATATGTATTTATGCATTAGCAAACATCCTACCTTTCATTTCCTCAATTTACTCAGTTCTCATAATCCACTCTTCAACTCCATCACAATTACTTAGACGTACTTACCTTGCCATCACCAATATCACTTCATGATGTTCATGAACTCTGAAATTCCTTTATATAGTCAAAATCTATTATCATTTTACCTCTCTGCTTTTGCATCTAAACTCCCTTTTAAAAATTTATTTAGTATTTTCTATTTGCCCACTTATATGAAAAAGCAATATTCAACATTCATTTTTACAATTCTGAGTACCCTCTTTCTTTTCCTTCCTCCTTCCTCATATTCCTCAATGAAAAGACAAGCAATTAAATATAGATTATACATATTTAGTCATGCAAAACATATTTCCACATTAGTAATTTTGTGAAAGAAAGTGACCAAAATAGACCAAAAAGTAAAAAGTATGCTTCAGTCTGTAATGACACTACTGGTTCTTTCTCTGGGAATAGATAGCATTATTTATCATAAACTCTTCAGAGCTGTAATGGATCATGGTATTGCTGAGAATAGGTAAGTCATTCACACATCATCTCACTATATTGCTGTTACTCTGTACACAGTCCATTTCACTTAGCATCAACTCATATGAGTGTTTCCAGGTTTGTCTAAGAGTATCCTGGTCTACATTTCTTTTAGCACAATAGCATTCCATCTCAATCCCATAGTACTACTTCCAAATTGATGACATCCCTTTAATTTCCAATTCTTGTCCACAAGAGCTGCTGTAAATATTTTTTCTACATATAAATCCCTTTCCTTTTCACTTTTTATCTCTTTTTTTGATACAAATCTGGTAAGGGTAGGCATGGTTTATAACCCTTTGGCCACAGTTCCAAATTGCTCTAAAGAATGGTTGAATCAGTTCACAACTCAATCAACAATGCATTACTGTCCCCATTAATCCCCTACATGTTGTTCATTTTCTTTGTCTATCCTATTAGGTAATACTTCAGAAGTATTTAATTTGCATTTCTCCAATCAGTAATGATTTAGAACACTATTTTTATATGGCTAAGGATGACTTTAATTACTTCATCAGAAAACTTTTCATATCTTTTGCTCTTTTATCAACTGAGAAATGGTTCTTATTTTTATAAATTTGTCTTAGTTCTCTATATATTTGAGAAATGAGGTCTTCATCGAAGAAAATGGCTTGGAAAATTTTTTTCACAGTTATGATTGCTAAATTTATTTCCTTCCTCCTATTCTGTCAGTTTATTCTGTTCTCTATCTCTGTCTCTGTCTCTCTCTCTCTCTCTCAACTTGTCCCTCTCTGTCTCTCTCTCTCTCAACTTGTCCCTCCTCAAAACTGTTTTGCTTCTGGCATTCACTTCCCCCAATATTCCCTCCCTCTATCACCTCCCACCCCTTCTCTTACTCACTTCCCCTCTGACTTTTCTGTAAAGTAAGATCTATTTCTATTCCCAATTGAATGTGTATGATTTTCTCTCTTTAAGTCAATTTCCTTTTTTTTTAGGTTTTTGCAAGGCAAATGGGGTTAAGTGACTTGCCCAAGGCCACACAACTAGGTAATTATTAAGTGTCTGAGGCTGAATTTGAACTCAGGTACCCCTGACTCCAGGGCCTGTGCTCTATCCACTGTACCACCTAGCCACCCTTAAGTCAATTTCAATGACAGTAAGGTTCACTTACTCCCCAGAAACCATCTTCTTCTCTAATGTAAAAGCTTTTTCCTTGACTCTTTTTGTTAGATAGCTTACCTCATTCTTTCTATTTCACTTTCTCCTAGTGCATTAATCTTTCTAATCCTTTAATTTTATTTTTAGTTATCTTTTCATATTCAACTTACACCTGACCCTATATATGTGTATAGCTATTTTCAGCAATATTTCTAAGGACCTGTAAGTGGAAAATTATTTCACTTTTTCAAGTTCTACTACTCCATTATTTGTTTTATGCATTATTTAAAAATATTCAAAGGGATTTTGGGGAAGAGCTCGAGTGATTCACTGCCTTTTTTTCCGCCATCTTCTTTATGTTTTCCTCCAAATCCTTTTATTAAGCTTCACTTAATTAAGTTTCACTGGAAAAGAAGTGAGGGGTGGAAAGACTGAAAATCTAGAATGACCTCTGTGATGAGGAGGGCCATGAAGTTGGTATAGATTTTGCACTCAAATCTCATCTAGTCAGGAATCTTGTATGCCTTATGAAAGAAGTGAATAATAGGTTCATAACAAGGCAACTGTCACTTGAGGAAAAGTTCCATGACACCATGAAGAGTATAAATATTTCCACCATGACAAATCCTGATACTTTCAAAGAAAAAATTAATGTTTGGAGTGTGTCATATTAAATGGACATAAAAAGGACAAATTTTTAATTTTGGTTGACTTGAAGTAGGCACAGACTATCAGGTATGACAATGAAGTCCTTGGGAGGAGCATAGTAAAAGCAATGGTTACTAAAGACTTCTGTTTCTCATGACCTTCTCATCCCCAACACTATTTTGCACTTAAACATACCAAAACAACATGGATGCACCTTCATAGTAAGTACTGAAATTTAATAGACTGTGTCATTATGTCATTATGAGGAGGAGAGGCAAAAAGGATTTGAGAATACTAAAGGTGATGGCATAGAGTGCTGGATTGACAATAGACTTATCCTCTCCAAGCTAAATATTATATTCAAAAAAAAATTGCAGACCCAAGAAAAAAAGACACTCTGGAAAATGCATCAACAGATTAAAACACTTCTTCCTGTATAAACAGTTTATTGTTGACCTGGAGAAAAAGCTGCATCATCAGAGAAGGTGTGGGCAGTAATGAGAGACTCAGTGAACCACACCAGTACCACATATGCTCATCTAGATCAGAACACTAGCATCAGTGTTGTTTTGATAAAAATACTGGAGAAATTCAGGAATTACAATTTCAAGAGCAAGTTCAGAATTTGGGATGCCTGAAAGAAAGTGTAGGAGTGAAGAGGTATTCTACTGCACACCAAACTAAACTTCTATGGAGCCTTTATACTGACCTCATTGTTGTATGCCTGTGAAACCTAGAGAGTCTATCAGTTACCTGCCAAAAAGAATTGAAGTGCTTTTATTTGAATTATCTTAGGAAAATTCTAAAAATTACCCAGCAGACACTGAGGTTCTCTTTCAGACTTAACTTCCAAGCTTTTAAATTCTACTGCAGAGAGTATAACTCCTATGGGCTGGCCTCATATCTTAAATGGCAAAAATATGTTTAAGTAAAATGCTATTTTAAAGAGAACTTGCACATGGGAGGGCAGAAACAGCAGTACAAAAACACTATGAATGTCTCTCTGAAGAACTTTAGTATCAATTGTTAAACATAGGAGACACCAGCACAGGAGCAGACAGCTTGGTATGCCTACATCAAAGAGCATGAGCGAATAAGAATCACTGTAGTATGAAGAGATAAAAAGTACAAATCTAGAAACATCTCTTTATACCAAAGGTTCTAGTAGATTTTGTGCCTATCCTGTAGTATATCCTTCTATGCTCATATTGAACATATTGAACAGCCAGAATCAAACACACTATTTCCAGACCCCTATATCATGTCATTGGTCCTCTTTGAGTACAAACAACAGTTAAAAGAAGCATATAGATGTGCTCATGTATCCCCCATTTTCTAGACCTCACATACATTTCCACTGACTTTCCTATGTCTCTCCATCATTTTGTGGCTAGACTATACTTCCTAAGAAGCCTATCTATAATAGATTTCCCAGTTTTTGTTTCTCTCACTCTCTACTCTTTTCAATCTTCTTTTGACTTAATCATTCAATCAAAACTATTGTCTCCAAAGACAGTAAGGATATCTTATATTAATCATATTTAATATATATTCATATTAGTCATGCTGTGAAAAAAGAATAAAAACTAAAGGGGAAATCATGAGAAAGAAAAATAAAACTTAAAACAAATTTTTAAAAGTGAAAATAATATGCTTTGATATAATTAAGACTCCATAATATTTTCTTTGAATGTAGATGGATTTTCTATCAGAAGTCTTTTATAATAGCCCTTGATTTTTGAGCTGCTGAAAGGAGCTAAGTCCATCATAGTTCATCATCACACAATATTACTTTTGGTTATTGATTATTTTTGGCAAGGCAATGGAGTTATGTGACTTGCCCAAAGTCACACGGTTAGGCAATTATTAAGTGTCTGAGCACAGATTTGAACTCAGGTCCTCTTGACTCACTCCAGGGCTGGTGCTCTAACCACTGCACCACTTAGCTGCACCTTTCAATGTGTACAATGTTCTCCATGATGTGTTCATTTCTGAAATGAAAAAGTTTTTAAATCTTTCCAGGTTTTATTGAGAGCATCCTGTTCATTATTTCTTCTAGCAGAATAGCATTCCAGGATTTCTGGGGTGAAGCCAAGATGGCAGTGTGAAGCTAGGAAACTCCCAGAGCTTTTCCCAGAACAACTTTAAATGAGCCTCTAAACAAATCCTAAAGCCACAACCACCCACTCCCTCTAAAAAACCCAAACAATGATGCAACTTGTCAGTAAGATATCTTGGAGAAATTTCAAGAAAAGGTCTGTCTCATGTGGGTAAAAGAGTTGTGGAATCCAGTGTGAGTAGAAGAGCTGGGAAGCCAGTGAGAGGCTCTTAGCCACAGCACAGCTCAGCTCCTGTCAGGGTCCTAGTCTAGCTCAGTTCCCAGTATGGCTCAGGTCCCGTTAAAGTTCAGATCCAGGCTCAGAATAGGTCCCAGCTTAGTAGGCCAAGAATGAGAGTCTAAACCATAATTTGGAGAGTAAGGATTGCACAAGGTGTGACTTTGGGGTATTCTAGTCCAGGGAGCAAACCTCAGACCCCAGGATCCCAAAACAAAAGCCTTGAGTTTATTTATCCTATGCCACAGGAACAGAACTCAGTTATCAAAATGAGCAAAACAAGCAAACAAAAAATGCTAATTGTTGAAAGATACTATTCTTATAAGGACAGTAAAAAATGTCATTTCATACTAAGATATGTGTAGCCTCAAGGGAGTTTAGAAAACCTGAGTAAATCATCTAAAAACTTCCTTGAAACAATTGAGAAATTTTTAGCAAAGTAGCAGGATATAACATAAACCCACATAAATCATCAGCATTTCTATTTGTAAACAATAAAGCCCAAGAGTAAGAGATAGAAAGAAAAATTCCATTTAAAGTAACTATAGACAACATTAAATACTTGGGAATCTACTTCCCAAGACAAACACAGAAACTTTATGGACACAATCATAAACACTTATCATCAAATAAAATCACATCTGAACTGGAAAAAATGTCAATTGCTCATTACTAAGTTGAATTAATATAATCAAAATGACAATTATTCCAAAATTAAATTACTTATCCAGTGCATAACAATCAAACTAACAAATAATTATTTTCTGAGCTAGAAAAAATAAATACAAAATTCACCTGGAGCAACAAAAGGTCAAGAATATCAAACTAACTGATGAACAAAAATGTAAGTGAAGGTGTCCTGCCTCTACCAGGTCTAAAACTATACTATAAAGCAGCAGTCAACAAAAATATTTGGTACTGGTTAAGAAACAGAGCAATGGATCAGTGGATTAGGATAGGTCCAAAAGAAACAGTAGTAAATCACTGCAGTCATCTATTATTTGACAAACCCAAAGATATTAGCTTCTGGGATAAGAACTCACTATTTGACAAAAATTGTTGGGAAAACTGGAAAACAGTATGGCAAAAACTTGGTATAGATCCACATCTCACACCCTATACCAAAATAAGGACAAAATGGGTACAGGATAATGAGTGACACCACAGATAAATTAATAGATCAAGAAATGTTCTATTTATTATATCTATGGAAAGGGAACACATTTATGACCAAACAAGAAATAGAGTACATTATAAATTGTAAAATGATTGAGTTTGACTATATAAAATTAAGAAATTTTTTCACTAATAGAAACAATGTTGCCAAAATTAGAGGGAAAGTAGAAAGCTGGGAAACAATCTTCACAACTAAGCATTCTGATAAAAGTCTCAATTATAAAATATATAGAGAACTGTATCAAAGTTATAAGGTTATAAGGTATTCCCCAAGTTATCACTAGGATAATATAATATGACCCAGCAATATTTATTCCAGGAATGCAGGATTGCTTCACTATTAAGTAAGCTGTCAGTATAATTGATTATATCAATAACAAACCTAACTGAAATTATAAAATTATCTCAATAGATGCTGAAAATAAATTTGACAAAATACAGCACCCATTTCTACTAAAAACACTAGAGAGCATAGGAATAAATGTTTCTTCCAGTGATAAGCAGTATCTATCTGAAACCATCAGCAAGCACTATATACAATGGGAATAGGCTAGAGGCATTCCCAACAAGATAGGGGTGAAACAAGGATGCCCATTATCTCCACTACTATTCAGTATTGTATTAGAAATGTTAACTTTGCAATAAGAGGAGAAAAAGAAATTGAAGGAATTAGAATTGAGAAGAAAAAAACTCTCATTCTTTGCAGATGAAATGATGGTATACCTAGAGAACCCTAAAAACTCATTTAAAAAAGCTACTGGAACTTGGGGGAGGAGCCAAGATGACGACATGAAGGGATCAAGTCTTAGGAGCTCTCTGATAAAAACTCATAAACTAAGGACTTTAACTAAACTTTCCAGAGACAGAACCCACAAAGGGACCCAGTGAGGCAGTTCTCCTACTCAAAGTAACCTGGAAAAGAGCAGAAAGGCTCTGCTCCCCAGGGTTGGAGAGTCAGCCTGCCAGAGGGGTGGCCCACCAGAACGAAAGAACTTCAGCCTCCCAGAGGAAGCCCCAGGGCGCTGGGAGCCTCAGCTCACAGCAGCAGGGTAGTCTCCTGAGCTGCACCCCAGGGAGCACTGGCACAAAGTGGGGGAACAGCAGGGGACCTCTGTCAGAGCAAACACGTGGAGCCCAGCCCTCAGGGCACACAGCCAGCAGCCTGTTCTTTTGGCAGCCTAGACCCGGAAACAGAAGCAGGTGAAGCCAGCTAGCAGGAGCCCCCAGGGCATGAGCCCATTGAGCTGAGGGAGGGGAGTGAAGAGAGACTGCAGAGCTCTGTCCTCTGCCCCTGGAACAGGACTCTGGGGCTCTGACCACATTCAGATCCTGATCGCAGTCTAGGCCCCCCCATAGAACAGCAGGGCCCCCCCCACCTCAGCCCCGTGGCAGAGGGGGGCTCTTATGGTCATTCACAGACCAGGAGGGAGGACAGAACCTCACACACTGAGACCCTTGTGGGAGTGTCCCAAAAGCTCAGGAAGCACCCCCAAAAAACAGGCTTAGGCTGGGAAAATGAACAAACAAAGAAACAAGAGGAAGACCATTGAGAAATATTTTGCAAATGAGCCCAAGAAGGATCAAAATACTCAGTCTGAAGATGAGGAAGCACAAGCTCCTGCATCTAAAGACTCCAAGAAAAAACAGAAATTGGGCTCAGGCTATGATAGAGCTCAAGAAAGACTTTGAAGATCAAATGAGGGAGTTAGAAGAAAAACTGGGAAAAGAAAGGAGAGAGATGCAGGAAAAACATGAAAATGAAGTCAGCAGCTTAGTCAAGGAAATCCAAAAACATGCTGAAGAAAATATGCTAAAAACCAGCTTAGGTCAAATGGATAAAGCAGTTCAAAAAGTTATTGAGGAGAAGAATGCTTTAAAAAGCAAAATTGGCCAGATGGAAAAAGAGATAAGAAAACTCTCTGAGGAGAATAAATCCTTCAGACAAAGAATAGAATTCAGGGAGATTGATGAATTTAACAGAAATCAGGAATCAATACTTCAAAACCAAAAAAATGAAAAATTAGAAGAAAATGTGAAATATTTCATTGAAAAAACAACTGATATGGAAAACAGACTTAGGAAAGATAATTTGAAAATTATTGGAATACCTGAAAGTCATGATCAGGAAAAGAGCCTTAACATCATTTTCAAAGAATTACTACAGGAAAATCGCCCTGATATTCTAGAAGCAGAGGGCAAAATAGAAATGGAGAGAATCCACTGATCCCCCTGAGAAAGAGATCCCAAAAAACCAACCCCTAGGAATATTATAGCCAAGTTCCAGAACTCCCAAGTCAAAGAGAAAATATTACAAGCAGCCAGAAGGACACATTTCAAATATCGTGTGGAGCTGCAGGCAGGACCACACAGGACTTAGCAGCAGCTACATTGGAAGCTCGTAGGGCTTGGAATACAATATACTGGAAGGCAAAAGAGCTTAGAATGAAGCCAAGAATGAACTACCCAGCAAGGCTGAATGTCCTCTTCCAGGGAAAAAGATGGACTTTCAATGAACCAGGGGAATTTCAGATGTTTGTTTTGGAATGGCCAGAGCTGAACAGAAGGTTTGATCTTCAGATACAGGACTCAGGTGAAGCATGGTGATTGGAGGAGAGGGGGGAAATATGAGGGACTTAATGAGGATGAACTGCATGTATAGAAAAATGATACTGATAATATTCATTTGAACCATCTCAGTTAATAGAGCAGGTAGAGGGAGCTTTTATAATTGAAGCACAGGAGAAAGCTGAATTTGAAGATAAAATATGGTGAAAAAAATGTAGTCAATAAGAAAAAAAGGGAAATGCAATGGGAGAAAGAAAAAGGAGAGGGGGGGAATAGTCCAAGCTATTTCACATAATAATATTTTTTTTTATTACAATGAGCTATTGCAATGATATGGAAGGGGGGGAGGCAAGGGGGAATGAGGGGAACCTTTGCTCTCATCAGAGGTGGCTAGGAGAGGAAGCAGCAAATATACTCAATGGGGTATAGACAACTGGAGTAAGAAGGAGGGGGGAGCAGGGGGAAGGGGTGGGGATGTGAATAAAGGAGGAGAGGATGGACCATGGGGGGAAAGTGGTCAGATATAACACATTTTCTTTTTTTACTTCTTGCAAGGGGCTGGGATTGGACGGCCTGCCCGGGACCATAGAGCCAGGTGGATTCTGGGACTAAGGGGTGGTATGGGGGCTCAGGGCTTCTTGGCCCCAGGACCAGGGATCTGTCTGCTGTGCCACTCAGCAACCCTACAGCAGAGTCAGAGTGAAAGGAGAGAGAAAATAGAGTACATGGTAGTGGAGAAATACGAAAGGAGGGAGTTGTGATCAGCAATGGCAACATTGGAAAAATATGGAAGTAACTTTTGTGATGGACTTATCATAAAGAATGTGATCCATTCACGACAGAGTTGATGGTGTTGGAACAAAGACTGAAACACATTTTTTGTTATTATTATTTGGGAGAGGGTGCAGGGCAAATGGGGCTGGGTGGCCTGCCTGGGGCCACATAGCAGGGTGATCATTGGGTGTCTGGGGCCAGATTCGGACCCAGGTGCTCCTGGCTCAAGGACCAATGCTCTGTCTGCCACCCAGCCACCCCTACTATTATTACTATTTTATTTTATTTTGGGTCTTTTTTTTTCTTCTTCTTTTTGGTTTTTGCAGGGCAGTGGAGATCGGGGGCTTGCATGTCACATGGCTGGGTGATTATTGGGTTTACGAGGCTGGATATGGACTCGGGTGCTCGTGGCTCCAGGACTGGTGCTTCGTCCATTGCATCACCTCACCATTCCTACAATTATTACTATTATTTTTTTTTAATTTTAATTTTTTTCTCCCCCTTTACTTTTTTGCCCAAGCAAGTCTATCTATATTCATGGGGGGAGGGGTATTTTGTTTACTTGTAAACAAGTATATTTTATTAATGTAAAGAAAAACATTTGTACAAAATGAGAATAAAAATAAATTTTAAAAAAAAGCTACTGGAAACAATTAGCAACTTTAGAAAAGTTGTAGGATATAAAATAAACCCCACATAAATCCTCAGCATTTCTATATATTACTAGCAAGATATAGAAGCAAGAGCTAAAAAGAGAAATCCCATTTAAAATAACTTCAGACAATATAAAATACTTGAGAGTCTACCTGCCAAGGCTGACTCAGAAACTCTATGAAAACAACTATAAAATTTTTACACAAATAATATCATATCTAAATAACTGGGCAAATATCAACTGCTCATGGATAGGCCAAGCTAATTTAATAAAAATGACAATTCTGCCTGAATTAAACTACTTATTTAGTGCCATGTGAATGAAACTTCCAAAAATTTACTTTAATGATCTACAAAAAATAGTAACTAAATTCATAAGGAGAAACAAAATATCAAAAATATCAAGGGATGTAATTTTTAAAAGTGCAAAAAAAAGGTGGTTTTTAGCTTTATCAGGTCTAAAATCATATTATAAAGCATCAGTCATCAAAACTTAATGGTATTGGCTCAGAAATAGTCATTGATTAGTGGAATCGACTAGGTCAAAAGAGACAGCAGGAAATTATTATAGTTATCTGCTATTTGATAAACCCAAAGAGTCCAGCTTCTGGGATAAGAACAAACTTTGATAATAATTGCTGGGAAAATTGGAATGTAGTATGTATGGCAGAAACTTGGATTAGACCAACACCTCACACCCTATACCAAGACCAGATTAAAATCGGTGCAGGATTTAGATGTAAAAGTCAATATCATATGTAAACTAGGAGACCAAGGAATAGTTTACCTGTCAGATCAATGGAAAGGGGATCAAGTTTATCACCAAGGAAGAGATCTATCTATATATTGTCAACATAACCCAAGCTCAAAAGGTAGAAAATATATTTAATTTAAAGAAACAATACATTACATATAATAATAATAATTACTCCTAAGACAAACCCAGAAATTATATGAACACAATTACAGGACAGTTTTAACCAAAATATAGTCAAACCTAAACAATTGGAAAAATGTCTATGGTTCATGTTTAGGCTAAGCTAATATAATAAAATGACAATTCAACCTAAATCAAATTACATGTGTATATATATACATGTAATTTAATGTATATAATTTAACATATATATATATATAAAATTTAATGTAATACATGTATATGTAATTTAATGTAATACTATATAAATGCATTTATATAGTACAATAATATTCAAAGTACCAAAAATATTTTAAAGAGCTAGAAAAAAATAATAAAAAAATTCATTCAAAATTCATCAAAATTCACTCATTCAAGAATATCAAAGGAAATGATGAAAAAATGCAAAGGAAGGTGGCCTTGCCAAGCCAGATCTAAAACTATATTACAAAGCATCAGTTTTCAAAACTGTCTTGTGGATAAAAAGAGAGAAATGAGATCAATGAAATAGATTAAATAAAAAGAAACAGTAGTAAGATACTATGGAAATCTGCTGATTCATAACCTGAAAGACTAACTTATGAATGAAAACTCACTATTTGACAAAAAATGCTTGAAAAACAGTTGGCAAAATCTAGGCATAGAGCAATATATCACACCCTATACCAAGATAAGGTCAAAATGGGTACAGGATTTAAACATAAAGGGTGATCCCATAAACCAATTAGGTTAATCCCTCTCTGTTATGGAGAAGTTCATGATCAAAGAGGAGACAGCATAATAAATTGCAAAATGGATAATTCCAATCACATTAAATTAAAAAAGGTTTTGCACAAATAAAACCAATGCAACCAAGATTATAAGGAATGCAGAAAGTAGTAAATAATGTTCACAGTTAGTGTTTCTGATAAAAGACTCATATCTAAAATATATAGAGAACGCAATCACATTTATATGAAAACAAGTCATTCTCCAATTGAAGAAATAATTAAATATATGAATGGGAAGTTTCCAGATGAAATCAAAACTATCAATAGTCATATGAGAAAGTGTTCTAAATCACTGATAAGGGAGATACAAATTAAAACAACTCTGAGATACTATCTCACCTATCAGAATGTTTAACATGACAAAAAATGAAAATGATCAATTTTGGAGAGGATGTAGGAAAACTAGGGCACTAGTGCATTTTGGTGGAGTTGTAAACTGATCCAACTATTCTGGAACTATGGTTAAAGGGCAATAAAACTG
Organism: Macrotis lagotis; assembly: GCF_037893015.1. Taxonomy (NCBI): domain Eukaryota; kingdom Metazoa; phylum Chordata; class Mammalia; order Peramelemorphia; family Peramelidae; genus Macrotis; species Macrotis lagotis. Next base: position 523,869,474 of record NC_133658.1, read on the forward strand.
TGCATATGTGCATTTGAATCAACAATAACGCTACTAGGTATATATCCCCAAAAGATTATGAAAAAGGGGAAATGACCCACATGTATATGAGTATTTGTAGTACATCTTTTCATAGTGGAAAAGGATTCAAAATTGAGGGAATGCACATCAAATGGAGGAATGGTTGTTATGGAGTACAGTTATGTAAGAAATCATGAGAGCTAGGATTTTAGAAAAGTTTAAAAAGATTTGCATGAATTGATACAGAGTGAAATGAGCAGGAACAGGTGAACATTATATACACCAATAGGAACATTGTGAGATGATCAATCATGCTCTATTCATCCTCTCAGCAGTTCAAGGATCAAGAAGAATATTTTAAGGTAAATGTCATTCAAATTGAGCATGGGGTCAGGGGGAGACTTATGGATACTAGATGTAGAGCAAAACATCTTACATTCACTTTTTAAAACAACTCTTACGTGTTTTCTTTCCTTTTCCCCCCTTAGTTCTCATTCTTTTCTCACAGTTTGATTAATGTAGAAATATGTTAAAATGATTTTACACGTACAATTTATATTAGATTATTTGCTGCCATGGGGAAGGATTGGGGAGGGAGGGAGGATGGTAGAAAAAATGTGGAATTCAAAAGCATGCACAAGAATGAAAACTGTTGGGGAATGTAATTGGAAAACAAATGAATGAATGAATGAATAAGGAAAAACAAGAATAGCATTCCATCCTAATCACATACAATTTGCTCAGCCATTATCCAAATCATGGGTATCCCCATAATCTCCAATTCTTTGCCACTGAAAAAGAGCTGCTCTAGATTTCCTTGAAGATATGGGTCCTTTCTCTTTTTTAAAAATTTGTTTAGAATAGAGTGGATTGCTAGGTCAAAGGTTATATATAGATTTATAGCCCTTTAGACATAGCTTCAAAATTCTCTAGATTGATTAAATCAATTAACGATTCCTCCAATAGTGCATTAATGTCTCTTTTTTCCTACATCCCCTCTAATATTTGTCATTTTCCTTCTCTGTTTTCTATTAGTCAATCTAATATTGTAGAAAAAGGTAGCATTTCAAGATTATTTTTTAAAATTTTCATTTCTTCAATCAAAGGTGAGTTAGAATATTCTTAATATGACATCAGATAATATTGATAACATCATCCAAAAACTGTTCATAACTCCGATAACTGAATAATTGGGAATGGTTCTTATTTTTGATAAATTTGACTCAGTTCTCAATTTGAGAAATGGAGTCTTCATCAGAGAAATTTGTATCAATTTTTTTTCACAGTTCCAATTCCTAATTGTATTTCCTTCATCTATTTCTCTGGCAGCATTTATTCTACTCTCCTTTTCTTTTCAAACTGTCCTTCCTCAAAAATATTTTGCTTCTACTTAGCCCTTCCCCCCAACCTGTCCTTCCTTTAATCATCTTTCCCCCTTTTTTTTTGCCCTTTTAACTTTTCCTTTCCTGTAGGGTAAGATTTCTATACCCAATTGAATGTATTTGTTATTTCCTCTTTGATCTAATTCTGATGAAAGTAAGGTTCATTCACTCCCACTCATTACCTCCCTCTTCCATTCCACTATAAAAACTTTTTCTTGCCTCTTATGTGAAATAATTTACTCCCTTCTACTTCCTCCTTTCCTTTCTTTTCTCCCAGTATATTCTTTTCTCATCTTCTAATTTTTCTTTTTTAAGATATAGCTCATTCATATTTAACTTGTACCTATGCCTTGTCTATAGTTGCTCCTTCAAAATACCCTGATAAATGAGAATATTCATATGAGTTGTCATTATCATCTTCCTATGTAGGATTATAAACAGTACAACATCATTAAGTCCCTTGTGATTTCCTTTTCCTATTTACCTTTTAATGCTTCAATTGAGTCTCATATTTGAAAATCCAGCCTTCTGTTCAGTTTTGGTATTTTCATCAGGAAAGTTTGAAAGTACCTTATTTCATTGAATGTCTTTACCTTTTATCCTGAAAGTGTATGCTAAATTGTTTTGGATAGTTGATTCTTAGTTGCAATCCAAGCTATCTTGCCTTCCTGAATATCGTATTCCAGGTCCTATGAACCTTTAATATAGAAGCTGCAAATTTTTTTTCCTGATTGTGATTCCAAGATAAATGAATTGTTTTTTTCTTGTTCCTTACAATATTTTGTCCTTGACTTAGGAGTTCTCAAATTTGTCCATAAAATTCCTAGGAGTTTTCATTTAGGGATCTTGTTCAGGACATAATTTGGTGAATTTTTCAATTTCTGTTTTATTTTGGTTTTAGAATATCATGGCAAGATTCCTTGATAATTTCTTGAAATATGATGTCTGAACTTTTTTAATGATCAAGGCTTTCAGATTGTCCAATTTTTTTTTGGCAAGGCAGTGGGGTTAAGTGACTTGCCCACATCTAGTAAGTGTATGAGTCTGGATTTGAGCTCAAGTCCTCCTGACTCCAGGTCTGGTGCTCTTTTCACTGTGCCACCTAGCTGCCCCTATATCCAATAATTTTTAAAAGCTCTCTTCTTGATCGATTTTCCAGGTCAGTTTTGTTTTATGAAATAGTTCACATTACAATCTATTTTTTCATTTTATTGGTTTAGTTTTTTTGTTCCTTTATTTCTCATAAAGTTATAAACTTCCATTTATTCAGTTCTAAATTTCAAGGAATTCTTTTCTTCAGTGAGCTTTTGTATCTTCTTTTTCATTTGACCTATTGCACTTTTTAAGGATCTTAATTTATTCAATGAATTCTGCCTTTTAAGTCATTTCATTGGATTTTAGTACCTCCTTTTACATTTGGCATAATATGTTTTTCAAGATGTTCTTTTCTTTAGCATTTTAGGGGGTTTCCTTTCCCAAGCTGCTAACTCATTTTTCATGATTTTCTTGCATCACTCTCATTTTCCCCCAAATTTTCCTCTTCCTCTCTTTTTTCATTTTCCAAATCCTTTTTGAGCTCTTCCATGTTCTAAGACCACTTCATATTTTTTTTTGGAGACTTTGAATATAGGAGCTTTGCCTTTATCTTCTTCCGAGTGTATGTTTTGATCTATCTCATTACTATAGTAACTTTCTTTGATCAGTTTTATTTTTTTTTGACTTGTTAATTTATCAGGCTTTTGAATTGATTTTATTTATTTTATTTGTTTACTGATTCCAAACATTTTCCCCAATTACATTCAAAGATAGTGATCAATATTTATCCTTTTGAAAGTTTTTGAGCTCCACATTTTTCTTCCACCCTCCCTTTCTGAACCCCCTTGCCATTACAGTACACATTCTAACAGAGCTTGTACATGTACCCTTGTGTTTAATATATTTTCATAATAGTATAATAGTCATGCTATGAAAGAAGAAGTAGACTAAAGCAGAAAAATAAAAAAAATGAGAAAGAGAGAAAAATATGAGAAGTTTTAAAAAGTGAACATAGGATGCTTTATTCTGCATTCAGAATCCATAGTTTATTTTCTGAATGTGAATGGCATTTTCCTTAACAGATCTCTCAGGATTGTCCTTAATCATAAAACTGCTGAGAGGAGTTGCATTCATTATAGTTGATCATCTTGCAATGGTACTGTTAATGTGTATAATGTTCTCTTGATTTTGTTTACGTCATTCAGTATCAATTCATGTAAGTGTTTCCATGCTTCTAAAAAGTCAGGTCAGTCAATTTAAAAAAAAATGTTACCTCAGCTACATGCAAAAACATGTTTCAAAACCTTGATTTGAAACTCTCTCCCTTCCTCCCACCAAACTCCCCATATTGAGAAAGCAAGTTACTTGGTATAGGTTAAAAATGTGTAGTCATAAAACACATTACCACACTAGTCATGTGGCATCCCCAAAGGAAGAAATCTCAAAAAATATAAAATGAGAAAAAAAAAGTCTGCTTCAGTCTGCATTTAGACACCATCAGTTCTGTCTTTGGGATCGATAACATTCTTTATCATAAGTTCATCAGAGAAATTGTTTTAATATTTTTCCCTCCATCCTATCCCCTCCTATCTTCATTCTCTCTCTCTCCATTCGCTTGACCCTTCTCAAAAGTGTGTAGTATCTGATCCTCTCCCATAATCTTTCTTCTCTTCTATCACTTACACCCCATCCTCTTCCCTTATTGCCTTTACTCTCCTAATTTCCTTTAGTGTAAGATCCTTATACCCAATTGAGTGTGTATATTATTTCCTCTGAGCTACTTCTGATGAGAGTAAAATTTCAATCACTCCCCTTCCTCTTCTTCTATTCCACTGGACAAGCTTTTCCTTGCCTCTTTTATGTGAAATAACTTATCCTATCTTCTTTCCTTATCTCCCAATGCATTCCTTTCTGACCCATTAACTTCATCTTTTTTAAAATATTGTACTTCAAATTCATCTGCCCTCCCCCCTCCCTTTCTCTCTCTCTCTCTCTCTCTCTCTCTCTCTCTCTCTCTCTCTCTCTGTACACACACACACACACACACACACACACACACACACACACACACATATATATATATATATATATATATATATATATATATATATGTATATATCATATCATCTTCCCATGCAGGAGTTTAAGCAGTTCAACATCATTAAATCCCTCATGATTGCTCTTTCCATCCACCCTCGCTATGTTTCATCTGAGTCCAGTATTTGAATATAAAACTATGTGTTCAGTTAGGGTCATTTCATCAGGAAAGTTTGAAAGCCCCCTATTTCATTGAATTTCCATCTTTCTCCCTGAAAGGGCATGTTCAATTTTGCTGGGTAGTTGATTCTTAGTTGTAATCGAAGCTTTCTGGAGTATCATATTCCAAATCCTATGATCCCTTAATGTAGAGAGTGTTAAATTTTGTGTTATCCTGATTGTAGCTCCACAATATTTGCATTGTTTCTTTCTGGCTGCCTGTGATATTTTCTCTTTGACTTGGGAGTTCTGGAATTTGACTATAATATTCCTGGAAGTTTTCATTTGGGTTCCCTTTCAGGAAGTGATTGGTGGATTCCCTCCTTCTGCTTCTAGGATATCAGGGAAATTTTCCTTGAGAATTTCTTGAAAAAGGAAGTCTAGGATCTTCTTTTGATCATGAGTATAATAATTTTTTTTTGCAAGGCAGTGGGTTTAAGTGGCTTGCTCAAGGCCACACAGCTATTTAATTATTAAGTGTCTGAGGCTGAATTTGAACTCAGTACTCCTGACGCCAGGGCCAGTGCTCTATCCACTGCACCACCTAACCACCCCCAAGTCTAATAATTTTTAAATTTTTTTCTCCTGAATCTATTTTCCAGGTTAGTTATTTTTCCAATGAGATATTTCACATTTTCTTCTAGTTTTCCATTTTTTGATTTTGTTTTATTGTTTCTTGATTTCTCACAAAGTCATCAGCTTCCCTTAGCTTCATTCCACATTTAAAGGAGTTATTTTCTTCAGAGACTTTTTGATACAACTTTTCCATCTGGTCAGTTCTGCTTTTTAAAACATTCTTCTCCTCAGTGACCTTTTGGACTGCTTTTTCCATTTTACCCAAACTAGTTTTTAAAATGATGTTTGCTTCAGTATATTTTTTGTTATTACTTCACCAAACTCCTGACTTGATTTTCATGAATTTTCCACATTGATCTGATTTCTATTCCCAATTTTTACTCTATCTCCTTTTTTTTGATTTTCAAATTATTTCAAAATTGTTTTTGAATTCTTCTATAACCTGCGACCAATTCATATTTTTCTTGGAGATTTTGGACACAGAATCAATGACCTTATTATCTTCTGAATGTGTATTTTGATCCTCCATAGGACCAAAGTAATAATCTATGGTCAGATTTTTTTTCTTCTATTGTATGCACATTTCCCCAGCTATGACTTGATTTTAACCTTTTGTTAAGGTGGGGCTCTGCTTCAAGTGGGCAGGGGACATTATTTTGAAGTTGCTTTCAGGGACACTTCCCTCACCCCCTAGGGACCTCAATTCCTCCAAGGTCTTATGAGAGGCTATAACTCCTCTCCTGATCTGTGGTATGTGGTTGACCATGAGCACTCCCTTCTGCCCTGGAACCATGAGGAGAGTGCCTGTTCTGCTAAGATAGTAAAGCTCCTTTTCCTGAGACTGAGACCCCAAACTGTGATCTGGATCTGAGTATAGGCAAATCCCACAGAGTCTTGCCTCAGGGATAGCAGAAATACTTCTGTGATCTCCTCTGACTCCCTGACTTTCCATGGAAAACATGATCTGTAAGCAGATGCTGGTTGGCTCCATGCTGAATGGCTCCTCAGACCTGCTCTTGGTTCCCAGGGCTGGGACTGTGCTGAGGTCTGTGCTGCACTGGGCTCCACTCTCACCCTGGTGTGTCAGACCTTGCCTATAGACTTTGTTGTCTGATGTCTCTGGGGTGAGAGTTCTGGAAGCCATCACAGCTGCCCTCGATTCAGTACCCATGAGTCCTATTTCTGAATTACTGCAGTCTGTATTGGTGCTACCAGAGCTGCATTACACACCTGTCTCATTCTGATCTTTCCTCTCACTCTTCTAAGTTTCTTGGGCTGGAAAATTGTTTTAACTCTGTCTTGGAGGGTTCTCTAGAATTAATTATAAAGTCATTATTCAAAGGCATTTGGTGATGTTTTGGGGGAGAATATTAGTAAATCCCTGCCTTTCCTTTTGCCATCCCCCTTTTGACTCCATCCCCCTAGAGACTGTCTTTCAAACTGATAAAGGGAATAAGCATTTGCTTAGGCCTTTTACCATGTGTCAGTCACTAAACTAAGAGATGTTTAAAAATCATGTTTCATTTCACCCTCCTAATAAGGTGCTGAGGTAACCCCTATTATCCCCACTTTGTATTTGAAAAGAGTGAGGCAAATAGAGATAAAATGACTTGCCCAGATCACAATGCTAAACATCTAAGGCTGGATCTGATTTCAATTTTTGTGGTTTCCAGGTTTACTTCTCCATCAACTGAACTACCAGATGCCTTTAAGTTGATTTCAATTAATTAATGACTATTCTTTGAGAATAGTCATATAATCCATTTTAAATCCACTTAATTGTATTATACTCCTGCACATATAATGTTCATTTTCTTTCCCATTGGAATGTTAGCTTGTTTGCTTTCTGACTTTTCCATAAGAATTATATTAGAAAACTCATCAGATTCTCTGGTAAAATCTAGATCAACTGTATTTATAATAAGCATCCATTCATGTATTAGAGGTCATTCTGCAATGACCTTTTTATGGAGAAACCCTGATATCTTTAAGTTTATTCCTGCTTTCTTTTCTAATCACTTTAGAAAATTCTAGAATATTTCCCTGTTTATGAAGTTAAACACACACATATAGACCCCACTACTTGTCCTTTTTCCTATAACAAAACTAGAGTATTAAACCTTAAAACAGTTGGGTTCTTACCTCAAGCAACTAAACAAGCAATAAGTATTTATTAACTAATATATTCCAGGTCTTGTACAAGTTTCTTGGGATAAAAATACAAAGGTGCAACAGCTCTTGTCCACAAGGACCCAACATTCTAAGTGGAGCCATTCTTGTATTCCACTGTCTTTTAAAGATAACTGATAGGGCTTTCTTTATCATGGAATGGAGTTCATCGGGATCAGACAAGCTGAAATTATGAAATCCACGTACGTATTCCCTTAATAGCTTTCTTAACTTGGTCATTATAAGCTCCTTTTGAGCTAATATGCTATCTCTTTTCCAGTCCAACAATCAGTATTCTTGGGGAAATATTTTGCCATCATCACCTACTCCTAAAATGACAGTGATAATTCTTCTTTGATCCTTTTTTCCTAATTAAACAATAAGAACAAAATCCTTTATGTTTTACTGACCACCCCAGTCTAGCCTTAATTTATCCTGCTCTTCCTCACTTTAGCCCCATTCTTATAGGATTATGCCATATTTGTATTATATCCTCTATTACCAGTCCTTGCTCCCATTTTATATACAATCCTTTTTTAAAATCTAAATTATGGAGTTCATCTTGCATCATATCAGTCTCTCTAGAAAACACATTTAAATATTTCTTGAATGAGTGCTATATAAACATTATGTTATAGATAAAGCTTATTTTAAATATCTTTTCCCTTTGGGCAATAGGACTTAAAAGGCTAGAATCACATTTTAGAGTAAGATATTTATTGCTATCAGAGTCAGAGTTAAATGGATTTATTTCTAAGTATTATTACATCATGTTATCATCATATGTCAGTAGGAGCTGTACTTCTTTAATTTTCTAGTGCGGGAATAAAGAAATGTTTCCTTTCAAATCATAGTTTATGTCTTCTGGCCTAAGGCCACTACAAGTCTTACATATCAAAGAGTAGAGATATCATTTTCTTCAGAGTAATCACTATTAGAATGTGTATCTGAGCAAGGTAGAATTGAGTATTTCAGAAGTAATTTCCCTAAAAATGATTTTCAAATTGATGGAGCTAATTCTAAAATATCTTCAGGTCTGGGTAAGATTGCTGATTTATATTTGAAGACAAGCATAGTTTGCAAACTTATTAGATGACACAAATTTGAGAGTGTGTATTAACATAGAGCATGAAGTATCAAAATCAATAATAAACTTTGACAGGTTATAACATTGGTCTGAATCTAATGAGATTATAAATATTTGGGTTAAAATTTGAATTCACAAGTACAGATAAAGTAATCATGTCTGGACATCAGTTCATTTGAAAAAATGAGGATTTTACTAGACTGGAAACAATAAAATGTGAAGTTTTATTTCCTTTTTAATATTATATTATCAGTATTTAGCCCAATACTTCATGTAAAGTAGAGATTTTATAGATGATTATTGGACAAAAATAAATGCATTTCAGAGGTTGCTGTACCAATGTATTCTACTCTAGTAAGTAAAGTATGATGTTTACTTCTTAGTTCCCCATTGTAGGACAAAAATTGATAAACTAGATGCAAGGATATACGATGAAGGGGCAATAGGTGAGGCAGATCTAAACTTCATTTCTGATTCTAAAGGGTTGAGCATGTACACCTCGTCTAACTTAGGATATGTGCCAGATGTATATAAGCAAAACCCTTCAGAATCAGAGATGAGGTTCAGTTCTGCCTCACCTGCTGGCCCCTTTCCACATGTCCCTGAGTGTAGAGGATATCTAGAAGAGAGTAACCAAAATGGTAAAAAATCTTATTATCATGTTATATGAGGATCACTTCTAAGAAGTGATGCTGTTTATCAAAGAGAAGTTCAGACTCAGGGAGGATATTATAGCTATCTCCAAGTGTTTGAAGCTATTTTTGCAGAACAGGTACTCTTTCACCTTGAGGACAGAATCAGGATCAATGTTGAGTAGGTTTTCTTTCAAGATAGTATGTTAACTATGACTGAAACTTTTAAAGGGCAAGATGAATGCTATTCATCTGATATGTTGTAGAAGAATTCAGGTATCAGATGAATTACTCTGTTCCTAAGATCTCTCTCAACTCTGGAAGTTAAGGAATTTCAATTTCATTTGGAGAAGAAAAATGCATTATTTTAAAAGACATTTTTAGAAGTTCAATACAGGAAAGAATTTCTTGAGGAATAATTGTTTTTTCTCCTAGTATTCCTAGAATCTAGTACAGTACCTAGCACCTAGGTACATTATCGTTTGTTTAATTGGAAAGTGAGCACTCCAAAAGCCCTTTGATTCTACAATTTTTAACTTTCTGTTCAGTAGAAAAAATAGAATCATGCCACAGCTTATTTCTTTTGTTTTTAAAGAATGAAGAGAATTAGCTACATATACCTCTATCCTTCCCATACATAGAGAGCAACCATTATCCTGTGGAGGCACTGCATTAAATATTAGATGAAAGGCATAAGACAAAGTAGTCACAGGGAAACAAAGTCTACAAATGGGACTTAGCAATGAAGTTACCCAAAGCTCAACCTAAGGTTTTCCCAATGGCAGGTGAAAGAATATCCTAGAAATAGATTACCTCACTGGGAAGGTTCAAATCCCATGAGGAACTATAAGAATGAAATTTGGAATAAAATAAGTAAACAAAAGCATGTCTTTTAAGAATCTTGATATTTTTGAAGATAATAGAAAAATTCAAATCTGACAGATGACCTAAAGGTAGATTCTTTCTACTTTGATCTTAAGAGGACAGAAATGGGGAAAAAATAGGTGACTGCTGGTGAAAAAAGAAAGAAAGGAAAATAAATCTCTAGCACATTAAAGGAATCCATAATATCAAGAATGTATGAACATGAGGAAAACTGTTGTTGATACATAACCCCTATTGTCACAAGAACCAGATAAAGGAAGATTAAATACAACTATAAACACACTGTTCTAAGGGTGAAAGCGTGCCTCTGTCGAATCATACTTGTTTGGTACAAAGAGGGTGTTATGAGCAAAGAGCTAAAAAAAATGGGTGCCCATTTAAGAGTGAGTGTTTCAGTTTTCCTGGACTTCATCACTCAACAAAATTGTCAAGGTTTGCATATATAATATAATATTTATTTATGACTACAATGTATCTGATTTACCAATGAGTATAATAATAAAAAGTAATAAGGTCCCCATGAATAGTTTTGAGGATTGGACACAACTGCAAGAAGACAGGATAAAAAAATACTCAATTAATAAAGGTTACTCTGAAATTAATAGAAAGAGTTTAATTCTTATCAAAAAATGACAGAGGAATGGAATGAAATAATTGAACTGCAATAGTGTGTTTCTGACATTGTCTGAAACTAATATGATGAAGTCTCAGGACTGGGGTGCTATCAAGTTGCTTAAGATGGGATAAACTGACCTTAGTGACAAATAATCAAAAGTGGAATCAGCTCCATCCCTTGTTGCTAGACTTCCAATCTATAAGAATAAGATAGGGAATCACTCTTTAAAAAAGGAGCAGAGGAGAAAAAAGAAAAGAGAGCAAAAGTGGGAAAAAGTGGAGAATCAGAGAGGAAGAGGAAATAATAATTATGCAATAAAAATAAGGGAATAGGGCAAAATCTATTAGACTCCAGCCAAACTTAAAAAAAGTATCAGGATTAAAAAAAATCAGAATCCCATATAAGGAATCCCACTATCTGTACAATAAGGATAGAAATGACAAAAAGAGAAAGTTAGGAAATTATACTGTGCAAAAAACACAATTGATCATAAATCAATACTATTTAATGTATAATAGCTATCATTTATATAGCACTGAGTTTTTTCAAAGTTTTCTATGTGTGAAATTTCATTTGTTTCTCAGAGCAACATAGAAAGGTGGGTAATATTTCCAAACCCTATTATAGAGTTAAGGGAAGTCAGGTTTAGAGAGGTATAATACTTCCACCATTTACAGAACCAATAATTGTCTATGGTAGGTTTTGAATTCTGAGGTGAACTTTGAACTCTTTAGTATTTAAATATTTAAAGGAAAACAATAATTGAATTAGATGAATAGAAAATATAAATGAAATACAAATCAAAAGAAGAAAATAAAAATCCATTTAAAATAATGAGGGAAGTTATGGGACTTCTGAGAGTCTATCAACTATAACATACAAAATCACTATATGAGTCCAACTACAAAATATTTTTATAAAAATACAGAGAAATAATTAGAGAAACATTGATCTAAAAGATAAAGCTGTCTAAATTACTGTGACAGCAATCAAATTACCAAAGAAGAAAAACTCAGAGGATGTCTTCCTGACTCTAGGCTCCTTTTCATTTCGAATCAGTTTTCTCCAGAGAGGTATCATATCTAACTTTTCTAAAATTCATTTTTGTCTCCTTCAGTTATTTCTTATTTAATTTTGGATTAGAATTCTTTATTCCTGAGAAGGAGAGATTGAAGTTCCCTTCTTTCTTTTTGTAACTCATTTAATTTTTCATTTAAGAATTTAGACACTATGACATTTGTGGGTATGTGTTCAGCTCTGATGTGACTACATTGTTTGATACCTTTTTTTCCCCAAAATGTAATTTTGATTCTCTCTTTATGTTAGGTTTGCTTTCTTTTTTTTGGCTGAGATTATGCACCCAACTTGTATATTAGATTCAGTATATAGAGAAGAGAAAAGCTGATGCTGAAAGACTTACTACTTTCCATGTAACTCTGACTATGGAAGATTATCTCAGTTTTATTCTCTTATGTTGTCATTGTGATGTCTGATTCTCAGAGGTATAGCGTCTGTGTGGGTCTATAGTTCTGAATGTTCAACAGTTTCAAGAATTTGCACAAAAACTGGGTAAGCAATCAATCATATATGCATCTAATCCAATCTTTCTTATCAAAATTGTACTATTTGAGTCCAGTCACCACAGTAGGGAGCCTAGCAGTATGTAGTTGAAAATAGTCATAAATAATAAAAGTAGTTGTAGTTTTCATTTTAATTATCCAACATCACATGGAAACTGTTTTCCTAATGTATCCAATTCCAAATGGCTTGAGATATTATAAAATGATAGAATATTTTGTTTGAAGATGGAATTAAATATATTGATAAATATTATCCCAATTAGTATGTTCTGTAAAGTTTAATTGAGACTATGTTTAAGATTTCAGATAGTAGCAAGATTTTACTTCCAATTGAACAAGTTATGGTATATGAATGCTATGGAGTACTATTGTTCTATAGGAAGCTGTAAATGGTGGGATTCTAGAGAAGGAAGCATGGAAAAGATTACAGGAACCAGAGAACATTGTACACATCAACAACATTGTGAGTTGGTCAACTTTGATTGACCAACTCTCAGCAGTTCAGAGAGCTAGGACAAAAACAAACCAAAACAAAATAAGAAAACTACATAATCTGAATGAATTCTATGTTAACTTTTAAAACATTTATCTGTTTTTCCTTTCTATCCCATGGTTTTCTTTCTTTTCCCTTAGTCCTATTTCCTCATACAGAAAATGACTAATCTGTAAACATGTTAAACACAAATGTACATGTATAAAGTTCACTAGACAGTTTGTCGCTAAGGGGAGGGGTATGGGTCTGTGTGTTACTTATAAATATGCATGTCGATGAATGTTGAAAATCTTTCATAACATGTAATTGGAAAAAATAAAATATCGATAAAAAAGATTTTATTTCCTTTCAAATAAATACCACATCCAAAAGGGGGGGTAAAACTCATAGCAAAACATGCACTTGGAAGAATCATATAATAGAACTATCCAGGGTTAACTTTGATCCATTTCACTGTTATACTTCTGATAGGAATTTCTCTTTTTTTTAATTCTTTCATATTATATTTGTTTTATCACATTTTTAAAAAATTTTCTGAAATAAAGCCTTGAATGTTTCTTATTTCCTCCTCACTATTCTCTTCCCCTTCTACCTCCCTTCTTTCTCAATTCCTCTTTATTCTCTTCCTTTTTCTCCTCCTCATTTCTATCATTAATCTTTTTTCCTCTCTTCTCTTCTTTTTCTTTTTTCTTTTTTCTTTTACTATTACTATTACTATTACTGCTACTGCTTCTGCTGCTTCTGCTGCCACTGCTACTATTACTAATCTGTCTTCTTTCTTCCTGTTTCATTTCTGAAGCAAATTCAACATTATTCCTTTCAAAAGTCTGATAGTAATGTCTTTACTTACTTGTCATCATGAAAGAAGATTTTTTTTCTGGCTCATGGTCCTCATCCAATTATTTTTTTCTGAAACCTTGTCAATGTTGTGACATCTCTCCAATCTTAAATTCTAGTTTTGACACCAATAGCTTATTATATGCCCAAATCACTGTCTAATAATCCAGTGAATATTTCATTTCATTAAGATATTTTCTTTCTTGAGATTTCTCAAATAGGAAGGTGTAAATAGAATTCTATCAATCTTTTTAAATAAAATGGAGTAGATTTGGAGAGAGATAAAGGGGATTTTGAAAACAGAGAATGAGAACGACAAAAATAAAGAAAAATAAATTTAGTATAGAAGTTTAACATCAAGGGTGGTAGAATGAAGCAAACAATAAACTCCTCTTCACTTAAGGCAATTAATAAAATGTTCTCCACCCTGATACTCATAAGGTGAAAATATCTATTTGGTTGGATTATACAATGTTCAATTAAATGGGGCCTTTGAGTACAAACATAAAAAGTATATTGGGATTGGTTAAAGAATAGAGCTTATTTTGATTTAAAAGGAAAAAAAAGAAAAACTATCTTAGACTCAGTAATCTTAGTCATGGGTTAATTTTATGGTACAGCAGTTTCAACAAGTTACTCAGAGAGACTACTTGATGTGGTAGGAGATAAGTAAGAAGCCAACCTTTAGCTCCTCCCCTATTATGTGTGGCCCAGGGAACAAGTTTGCAAACTTTAAAAGAAAATAAGAATTAGGATTTCACATCCATGGCAATCAAAAATGCCTGATCATATATGTTCTCTAAACTCGAACTCATGCTCTAATCTAAATGTACTTACAAAAACATGTACATTCTGAATGAATGGGGGATGTGTTTGTAACATTATTTATTAATTATGATATTGTAATAATAAATACCTGCCTCTAAAAACTATCTAGCTGGACATCAGGTATCATCTGATAATACATGAGAAGCCTATATTTGGATATTCATAGGAGTTCAAGGTCCCCCCAAGATCCTTCAAAGTTACTATTAAATTCTGAAGTTAGGGATAGGTAGGTAGGTGACCTCAAGGATTTATTTGTCCATGTGTTTTTTTTTTTTAATTTAAGAAAATAAGGTTAAGTGACTTGCGTCTTGAGTGAGGTAATCATTAAGTGTCTGAGACTGGCTTTGAATTCAGGTCCTCCTGACTCCAAGGCTGGTGCTCTATCCATGGAACCACCTAGTTGCCCCATGTCCAAGTGGTATTGAAAGATTGAAGCCAAAAGTTTAACAATAGCCTATTAACATATGGGAAAACTTAGGACTTCTCTGTTGGTGTTGTTGCTGTTTTTTTTTTTTAATTGTTTTGCTTGTTGTTCTTTTTTCTTTATTCTGAACTTTTAGAAAACAAAGTTTACATAGAAATAAAAATGGAAGCCTGCTCTTCCAACAGTGATTATCACATTAAACTGTTTTCTCAACATTGTAATCATTGTGAACTTTACTATCCTGTGGTATGAGACTCTTATTGTAGGCGCTACCTTTAAAACACCAACATAAAAATCATCACCTTATTAAACTATTATATCACACTGCAAGTGCATTTCCTGATCTTTCAGTTCATGAAAACTTAAATCTTCTTGCACCGATTATGTTTGTTAGATAATTATCATTATTAGCAAAATCCTTATAGTTTAAATCCAAATATAGGGAAGATCCCAAGAGTGAAGGCAGATATTATTATGGTAATAATTTCTACATATGTGGCTGGAACTTTAGAAGCTTTGGGACCATGCATAATCCAATGAGCATCAAATATACATAGCTGATGTAAGAATAAATAGACAATCTAAGCAGTACTCTTCTAGGGCATTTGGGATCATGATTGCTTTTCCTTCCTCCTAAAGACACCAGCTATTAGAGAGATGAGATGGCATTGTTCTAGTTTTATTGCTGATAACACATATTAGATTAAAAAATGAGAGCAAATGTCTTTGAGTCTTTACCATATGGATTACTTACTGCATACATCACAATTACTTTTTTTGTTTTGTTTTGTTTTTGTGAGGCAAGGGATGCTGGTCCAAGGTCACATAGCTAATTATCAAGTGTTTGAGGCCAAATTTGAACTCAGGCTCTCCTGACTCCAGAGCTCTATCCACAGTAACACCTAGCTGCCCAAAATATGTTGAATAGTCATTAAAATAGTTCATGTTGCAAAGTTATATATTCATACACACTTTATCAAACCTAAGACAATAGTTTCCCTGTACGTTACACTTGACTCTAGATTCACTAACTGAATTCTAGGTTGAGAACCTCCTTGCTAGCTATATAATGGAGCAAAAAATAAACTCAAATACCTTGTGTTCTAACCTTTAAATGAGGTGTCCATGAAGACAAATTAAGCTAGAAAAAAGGTTCAGGGTGTGAGTATGCAATAGATGATTGTATTGAAGACACAATTGATACATGAGTTTTGTAGTTTATTTTTCTTCTTTTCAGTTTTCTTAAAAATTGATTTCTCAATTCATCTTTCTCTTGAAGAAAATTGTTGTGATAAGGAAAAAATGTTATGCCTAGTTGTCAAGTTGTTAAGGGTTTTAAAAAAAAGCTACTGATGTCTTAATGTAAAGTTTAAAAGTTGAAGTATAAATGCTCAAAAGTAGCTCAAAAAACAGTGCTTTGAATCACAATCAATAAGAGAATAATGAATTTTGCAGTGAATTATACCTTGTGAGAGAGATAGCATATTCGTTGGTAGAGAGTTTACCATGAAGTTAAAAACATATATATTTAAATCCTACATCTGAAGTACTGGATCTATGACCACTTGACAAGTTCTTTAACTTTCTGGATGCTAGGTAATTGTATGAAATTACAAGTGGCAAAGAAAGTACCAAATGGCATTGCTGTTTCTTCATCAGGGGTTTCCTATACCTTTGAAATAACCAGTCGGATAGTGTTCCCTGTCTGGTGATAAACTTGCATATGTGCAATAGAGAAGTGACTACTATTAATGTTTCCAATATTGTCTGCTCTCTCTAATAGTGGGGGATGTGAAAAGGTTCAACATCTCTCTACAGAGAGGAAACAAGAAGAAACAAGAGAAATCAAAAAGAAACAGATATTTCTATACAATCAATACAAGCAGGACTTGGGTGAAGAAAAAATTATCTAATATAGGATAAGGAAAAGTTAACTTGTGTCAAAAGATTGAAGAACTGAAGGATGCTACTTTATTTTATAAAAGGAAAGAAAAGTAAAAGTATACACTTGTACTTAAAAAAAATTTCAGCATCTTTAAGAAGACAGAGGAGATAGATGTTTTACAGAGGAAACAATTTTATATCTCTCAGAGAATGATAAAATAAATCCACAGACACTATAAAGAAAGATATTCAGTATGGCTCAGAAAAAGGGGAAAAAATTACAGTGTTTGGTAATTCTCCTCTCAAAAGAACAGACCTAGGTATTTGGCAATCTAGTAACAACAATAAAGAGGTCTGTTGTGTTCCTGGGGCAAATATCAATGACATAACAGAAACACTACAGAAACTGTTAGAAATAGGGGACTATTACCAATTCTTTCTGATTTATGAGGGCATAAATGGTACTGTAAGAAGAAACCTTTCAAATCTTGCTAAATATGACTGTATTGGGAAAGAAACTGAAAACTATAAGAGCAAAAGGTTGCCTCACTATTATCCAGTGAAAGTAAGGGATATATAGAAGAGAAAAACTGATTTAAGAAATGAGAAATTTAAAAGCTGTAGTTTGAGAAAGGAATTTAAATTTTTATGACACCTTAAGATAAAAAGAATGATAGGCTCTTATCCAGGAATAGGGTGCTTGTTAAAAACAAAGTATATAAAATATATATTTACTATTCTCCTGAAAATGAAATCAAAGGGACTTTTATATTAAATGTAGGGAGGAGAAACTTATTTGCATATAAGAAGACTAATAACTTACACACTCAGATATTCATAATTGACAAAATACAAGAAAGAGATGGTACTAAAAAAGTAGGAGGAAGGAAAGAAAAGGAAAAACATGGCTTAAAATTACTATATTCAAATGCCAGTATTTAGACAACAGACATGATGAAGTGGAGGTTCTAATACTAAAAGCTATTTTGACCTCACAAGTATCATTGAGACATCAAGATCAAACTCATGAATGGAATATGATCCTATATATGAAAATTGAGGGGGCATTTGGATGAAGATCAAAGAAAGGAGAAACAAAAGCAATTTTTGTCATATAAACTACTTGGACAGAAAAATAGCATTATATTCTTGGCAAAGGTACCTGACATAATGGCAGTGGGGAACTTCAATTATCCAGACATCTGTTGAGTCTTTCTTTGCCAAAAACTATGAAACTATTAACTTCTTTTATTTCCCTTAATGATAATATTATCTTTTAAAAATGGAGGAGAGCATGAGACTATATTCTGAATACAACTTTCACTAATAGGGAGGAATATATTGCAAGTGCGAAAGTAATAAAAAGCTAGGCAGAAGTTTTTAGTGTTCACTCTATCCTAGAGTTTACAACAGAAATAGAGGAAAGCTGAGGATAATATGCCATAGACTCTTGATTTGGGAGCAATAAATTCTAAAGCCTTCAGAATGATGTTAGGTAGGATCTTATGTCACAAAGTTGTACAGAGGAAGTCAACACAGGATTAATGGAAAAGTCGATTAGGTCCCAATCAGTGCAAATAATGTTTTGCAGAAGTAGTTGAATCATTTTAATTTGCAGTATATATTTTCTTTGGGCTGGAAACAATTAACACATTTTATATGATTAAAACTTCAAATAGAATTAATTCAAATACATAGAATTCATTATTTTCACTGAGTGTTAGATGAATTTCTTTTTTGTTATTTTTTGGTGAAAATTAGATAATTATCAGTAAAGAAATAGTTCAATATACTATATTTCCCTCATGTATAAGATGCAACCTTTTTTGAAAAATTTGAAGTCTAAAAAGTGAGAGTATCTTATACAGTGGTTGTACATTTTTTCCTTGCATTTCCCGCTTCTTCGTGCTTCTATTTGCACTTGTTTCACATTTGTTACCAGTATTAGGTTATGCTTTTCCACGTTTTGTACAAAGATGACTCAGAAAAGATTTTCATACAGGAATAATAGCAAGACTGGGATAATATCAAGACTGAGATCATGAAGTCATATAAAAAATATGGCATTTCAAATGCCGTAAGATGGAACTGAGGATGAGGCAATATATGAAGACAGTGATTCACCATCAAACATGAATGAGGACAGTCTAAAGGATGGGAGTTTTGGCAGTGATGAGTTGTAAGAATTTTATGATGAATAAAACTTGAGTTCAATAATTTTATGTAATACTTTTTTTTTCAAATTTCAAATCCCCCAAATTATGCATGGGAGCATGTTATACATGGGGAAATATAGTACAAAGAAAAATATATTTAATAAGAAAAGGTGAGCTTCTCTTGAAAATATCTGAGGATATGAATGTAGATGAACATTAGATTTTTTTCTAGATTTTTCTTTTTGCAGGGCAATGAGGTTAATGACTTGCTCAAGATCACATAGGTAATTGTTAAGTGTCTGAGGCCAGATTTGAACTTAGGTCCTCCTGACTTCAGGTCTGGAACTCTATTCACTGTGTCACCTGGGTGTCCCTGATAAATGTTATATTTTTTTTTTAGGTTTTTTGCAAGGCAAATGGGGTTAAGTGGCTTGCCCAAGGCCACACGGCTAGGTAATTATTAAGTGTCTGAGAGCAGATTTGAACCCAGGTACTCCTGACTCCAAGGCCAGTGCTTTATCCACTATGCCACCTAGCCACCCTAAATGTTATATTTTAAAAATATATGTTGAGAAGTTCAAAGACAAGTAAAGTCCTGTCAAACTGGCAGCATGAGAAAAAAGTGCAGAGAAGGAGAAAGACAGAGATAAGAGACAAAGACAGAGACAGAGATAGGAAGAGAGAGAGAAAGACAGAGATGGAGCAGAGAAAGAGAGAGAGGCAGAGAAAGACAGAGAGAGTCAGAGAAAGAGAGAGAGATTCTGAAAATTATAGACCAGTTAGAAGTCATGATTCAAAAAAATAGGAATAGACTCCTTCCATTTCAAAATTCTGGGTTTCTGTGAAGTGACATACTTTACTTCCCAAATCCAAATGGACCACGACCTTGTTTTGATAGCAAAAAGGGTGCGAAAATCATACTTACCTTAAAGTCCTTTAAGGAAGGGATAACAAATGAAAAAGAATTCCCACAACAAATGGAAATGTACTGTTGCAATGAGAAGAATATAAACAGGATATCTGGTCTAGCTTTCTTTCTAATGCGTTCTACTTTAGACATCTCTGTCAAGACATGACAAAGTAATAAAAATCATTTTGACTGGTTGACTGGCAAGTATAAGAATTATTCTTTTAGAAAACTTGGAGACAGTAAACTAGCTTTCATTAAACACCTACTCGTCATTGGGTAATATACTAAGTGCTAGAGATACAAAAAAAGGTAAAAACATATCTCTGCTATCTAATATTTGTATAGAATTCTGAGGAATCCTGGAAGACTAGAGATGGGAAGTTATATTAGCTTTCAGAAAACCCTTTAGCTTAAAAATGAACTTTCAGGACATAAAACTATTTTCTATTATCCAAATTGTTGTATAAGAAGATTTCAAAATATCAAGCCACAAGGAAATGAGTGATATAAATGATCAGGAAATTATTGCATTGGAAAATAAGGTTTCCAGTCTCTTGATGATTCAGCAGTGTCCCAAGTTGAGATCTGTGGCAAGAATAATAAGCTTTTATTCTACATTCATAGTCACATCTAGTGGCCTTGAGGATATTTGTTGATTGAAACAATATCTCATGATATCTGTATTGCAAAGCAATTGGTAACAGCAGCTGTAATTTAGTTTCAGTTCAGATTGGAGGAGAAATAGCATGAGTCTAAGATTATGAAAGTTATTAGGCATGATAAGTGGATAAAATTATAAGTTTAAGTAAGGAAAAAGAAAAGTTTCAGTAAAGAAAAGTCTCAGTAAAATAAGTCACAATAAAATCAGCTTATTACAATACATCATAAAATGCCACAATAAAGTTATCTTACCACAATCAATCCACAACTTTGAATGACCAGTAACATTTGGATTCAAACAGCTGGGGAGCCCCTGGAACAGCCCTTCAGAGTTCCCCAGAGACAAATGTTCTGGGCAATGGGTCCATACCTCAGGGGAGGCTTCAAAGAATGGTCCCTGGGTCTCCAGCTTAAATCAGTTTCCAAACAAGAAGGCTTTGAGTCAGGTCCTATGATTTGCTTTAGGTGATGCTTTCATGATCTCAGGAACTGGATGTCTGAAAAATATCTCAAGGGAACATTTACACTTAGGGAGGATGACCAGTTGTCCCCAAGTGAAATCATTTCCCAACCCACTTACATATTCATGCTTGGGCTTATCATGTTGTTTGGAGATTAGGAGATGAACAACTTTTAGTGAGGACAATATGATTTTCTATATTCTTAATACATATCTTAAATGAACTTTTCTTCCTATGCAGTTATAGACGATACTAGATAAAGAAAATGGAACAAAAAGAGCAAAGACCATTAAATGCTGAATCAGCAAGCATACTAGTTTAGGCTAGGTTCTAATAAAAGAAAGTGCCCATCAATATAGTCTGTCAGTCAGCCTTTTACATTTTTCACCATTAGTAAAATGAAATAACTTCATTCTGTAAACATAGACACATAGAAAAACATAAAAGAACACACATCAACTAAAGGTGTTTGCTAAAGGCAAGGAATATATCTTTCATAAAGTAAAGAAGAATTCTCTTTAAAAGGACAAGTTTCCCTAAAATTCTTCCATTCACAGATCACATTAAATCAGTTTCACTTAGACTCCAAAAGTCTACTCAATGAAAGCCATAATTTTAGTTACAATTGAAAAAAAACAAGCAAATGAAAACATGTATTTCTCATATCATGACATATGGGTGATTGAATAACCTGGTGATTTATTCAAATACACACACAGTCCATCTGTCATATACAAGTTAAGCATATACATACATGACACATTTGCACATGTGCAGATATGTATTATAAAGATCATATATTATATACATACACATATATATTCACATACATATACATATACACACAGAAACATAACTATACCTATACATACATATCTGGGTGTGTATGTATATGGAGGTATAATGGTTAGAACACTGGTTTTTGTTGTTTTTAAAGATGGATGGTGAACTGGTTTGAATACTGAAAAGGAGAATATCGAACTGAATTAAATTTTTATAAGTATATGATCTTTTCAATGATTCTATGCTATTGGCTACCCAAAAGAGCCAAACTCTTTAATTTCAATATTACATATGTAATGTTACATGAATGAGAACAATGAAACACCAGACTTTCAAAGAATCAAAATTTCACGAAATCTAAAAGGCAATGAAAATAAATGGAGTATGAATTAATATTACATGCAAATTTTGTTTAAGACATCATTTAAATTGAGTACCCTTCTTACTCTAAGCACCCCAATCATTATTACACTATGATGCCACACCCAAAAATTCATTAGGGATCATTTCTCAAAATTCTTCTCCCCTTAGGAATGATTTTAAAATAAGTGGAAAATGTCACAGTAATTCCCCTTCTCCCCCACCCCCAATCCATAAGCAAAGACATTGACATTCTGGACATATATGATTCCTTTGTATTGAATTGAAGATAATTACTTAAAAGAATGCACAGGCATCAAGCGGGATTTTGAAAGGTCATTTGTAGAAAGCTTAATTTTAGTTGGGATATAAGAGAAGCCAAGGAATAAATCATTTAGATTTTTTTTAATTTAAAATTTAAATTTTATTTAGCTTTTTAGCTTGTGGGAAGGATGGATATGTTTACAAGCAATAGGGATGCAATCAGTAGAGAGGGAGAAATTAAACAAAAGAGAATGGTGAAAATAGAGAGGGCAGTCAATTGGAGCTGACAGGATAAAAAGGGATCATGTAGGGGATTTGAAGGTAACATTTATATGGTGTTTACTATGTACTAGGAACTTTTGAAAACACTTCACTATTATAATAATAATGTTTTGTTTTGTTTTTTGACCTTCATTTTTAAAGAAGATGACTTCAGTGAGGTGAGGTCATGAGAAGCACATGAATTGGATTTAAGGGAGGGGGTGCTATGGTAGATCAGCAGCCTCATTTTCTCCTCCAGGGGCATCTGGGGCCAGTGACCAGTTATGAATTCGGATGACTGGAGAGGGTCCTAGATGCGAAGCAATCAGGATTAAGTGACTTGCCCAGCTAGGAAGAGTCAAGTGTCTGAGGCTGGATTCTAAATACTATCCTCTGATTCCAAGGCCAGTCACTGAGTCAACCAGTTGCCCCTCACTTCACAGTCATTATCTTATTTGACTTTTAAAACTATCTTGTGAGGCAGATACTATTATGATCTGTATTTTACAGATGAGGAACCTGAGGCAAACCAAGTTGAGTGACTTTCCCAGAGTCATACAGTAAGGAAGTATCTGAAATTCAATTTGAATATTAGTCTTCCTGACTAAAGGCCTGGAACTCTCTATACTACATATAAAACTTTTCTATACTTTGGCAGCCTTTGGACTAGAGATCTGTTCAAGAAAATTAGAGATATCAAGAGAACATTTTATGTAAAAATGAACCTGATTTAAGTTAAAAATTAGAGGGACTTAACAGTAGCAGAAGGGATTAAGAAGACAAGAGTACACAAAACAACTGTACAAGAATGATTTAAACAACACCAATAAGCATGATGTTGTAGTTACTGATCTAGAGCCAGAAATAATCTTAGAGAATAAAGTCAAATGGACTTTAGGAAGCATTACTAACAATAAGGATAGTGGAGGTGAAGGAATTCCAATTTAACTATTTGAAATCCTAAAAGATTATGTTGGCAAAGTGCTGTACTCCATATGCCAGCAGATTTGGAAAACACAACAATGGTCAGTGCATTAAAAAAGATCAATTTATATCTCAATCCCAAAGAAGGGCAATGACAAGAATATTCAAATTATACATGCCAGCAAGATTATGCTTAAGATTCTGAAGCTAGGCAAGTAAAAGTAAGTGAACTGAGAATTATCATAAGAACAACTTAATTTTTTTGTTTTTGTTTTTTGCAGGGCAGTGAGGTTAAGTGACTTGCCCAAGGACACACAGTTAAGTAAATATCAAGTGTCTGAAGTCAGATTTGAACTCAGGTCCTCCTGATTCCAGGGTCCATCCTCTCTATACACTTCGCCTCCTAGCTGCCTCAGAACAGTCTCATTTTTAAAGAGAGGGAACAACTAGAGATCAAATTCCAACATTAAGTGAATTATGGAAATTTTTTAAAAATTTTCTTTTGCTTCATTGATTTCACTTTAGGCCTTTAGTATGTTGATCCCCCCAAAAAACATGGTTAGTCTTTAAAAGATGAGAATATTGCATCACCTTACTTTTCTTCTGAAGAATCTGTATATAGGTCTAGAAAGAAAAGTTAGAACATAGTATGAAATAATTATTTCAATATTGGAAAAAGGTATAATAAGACTGTATATTGTCACTTTATTTATTTAATTCATATGCAGAGTACATCATGTATAATGCAAGGTTGGACAAATAAAAAACTGGAATTCAAGTGGTCAGGAAATACATCAACAATGTCAGATGTACAGATAATACCATTCTAATGGCAAGAAGTAAAGAAGAATTAAACTTTTAGCGAGAGTCAAAAAGGAAAGTATAAAAGCTGAATTGAAACTTCATATATAAAAAACAAAAAAAAACTAAGATCCTGGCAATTTGTCCTATCACTTCCTGACAAATAGAAAAAGAAGAAATAAAATCAGTGCCAGATTTTATATTCTTGGTCTCACTGCAGATAGCTACTAGATCCATGAAAGCGAAAGGCATTTTTTTCCTTAGAAGAAAAGCCATGGAAAATCTGGACCTTATGCTAAAATGCAGAGACATCACCTTATCAACCAAGGTTATGTTTTCTAGTAGCAGTATATGGTTGTAAGAGTTGAGCTATAAGGAAAGTTAAACACTACAGAATTAATACTTTTGACTTATAGTGCAGAGACAACTTTGGAGAATTCAATATCAGTCAATACTTAAAAGATTTAATTCAGGCTATTAACTAGTAGAATAAATACTATACATTTCTTATTTGTCCTTTCAATTAGTCATAAAAATACTCTCCAGTAAAAACGTTACAATCCATCTAGGTATTTGACATAATTAGTAATGTTGTCATTACTAATGCCAATGTTTGAAGAGGTAGCAGACATGGAAGTGACGGAAGTTGTTGTCTGTCTCTTCTGTAAATAAATGTAATGTTCAGAGTATAAATTCCATCCTTGTTTTTCAAATCTCTTCCTGAACAAATATCTATGAAACTATCTAATCTAAACATATGTATGTGTGTGTATATATATATATATATATATATATATATATATATATATATCCACCAGTCTGTCTTTTATTCTGCGTTGCTCTATTATCTGAAGTTTCTTTGTTGTTTTGTCACTGTCTGTTGCTCTATCAATCAAGTCATCATATTTTATATAAATATGGGACATTTACATTGATATAGGGAAGGATCATCAGTTAGATTGTGCAGGTGCCACACAGAGAAACTTCAGTTACTACCAATTTAAGGTAATCTAGTATAGGATTTATGAAAAGAAGTCATGCAGTTAAGACATAGTAGTAGATTGAACATTTGCTCCATGTTGATTGGGATTTCCTTAGCGTCATTCTCAGAGGGTTCTTGAGAGGATCAAATGAAATACTCACTAATATTATGGGTTTTTCATTTATTTTACTTAATGTATTAATGAATAATAATAACATACTATGACAATATAATTATACAAATTATTATAATTGATATAATTTATATGTTATTTTATGTATTTATATATTTATTTAAATATATATTAGTTATAATAACTACTACTAATAATAATAACAGAAAAATGCAAAGTCCATAGTAGGCACTTAATAAATTCTTCCTCTATTCAAAGAATACCATGACACCATGGAGGTGATGCTATGACAAGCACATGAATTGGATTTGAGCTGAGGAGGTGCTGTGCTAAGTCATGAGTCTCACTTTCTCTTCCAGAGCCATCTGAGTCCAGGGGTTATATATGAATCAGGACAACTGGAGATGTTCTGGAAAAAAATAACTCCTAATAATTCTTTCTCAGATTTTCCTATCAGATTTTTTATACTTTCTAGATCTGTTTAATTTTTTTTTTTTGGAAAGGGAAGGGAAACAAAGAAGGCTCACTGTTTTCTTTTCGTAATTCTCTGCCATCTTGTCTCCACACCCTCTAACAAATTTATGAGTAGTCATGGACAAGAGTTTGCAGAGGGCAAAAAAAAAGAAGGATCATGATCTCCATTGTTGCGGTTGAAATATTAAAGATTACATATAAGTTACATCCAATTAATTGCATACAATTATAAGTCTTTTTACTTTGACAAATATAATTGATATACCCTATTTGAGAAAAAGTTAAAAATGACAAAATATGTTAATGTCTCATGGCTTATTTCAAGAATAAGATAGTTATTTTATTTTGTTTTCTTAATTCAGTTTAAATCAGATATATATATATATTTATGCATATGTATGTATCAATCTAAACACTCTCCAAATTTAAGGATTGTACATGGACTTAATATTAATTAGAACATCTGTAATTCTCTAAAACAAATTAATGAGTTGAATAGTCACATATCTTGAGCATAGATGTATTTATACTTGCTTGTGTTTATGAGCCTTACTAGAATGTGAACTTCCACTCCCAATGAATACAAGAAGACAAGTTAGCCAAACTAAAAGGTGTTTCACCACTATGTAGCATACTGTATAATCATACAGTCTGCCTTTTGCCTTCTGCATATAACACAACTTAACAGTCAACTTAATTCCTTACCACTGCTACAATCAGGAAGATAGAGGAAAAGAAGGGTAGAGTTTGACAGATATTTAATTTGAGAGGAGTTATTTTAGGTTAAAATTTTGACTAAGAAAGAATTGAGTTCAAAATAAGTAATTGTAAGAAACAATGATTAATATTTTTATTGTTGTTCAGTCATTTCAGTTATTTCTGAATCTTTGAGTCCCTCTGAAGAATTTTCTTGACAAAGATCATGGAAATGGTTTGTCATTTCTTTTCTAGCTCATTTTACAGAAAAAGAATCAGGAGCAAGTCGGATTAAGTGACTTATGCAGGATCACCAGGCTAGTAAGAGTCCAAGGTCAGATTTGAACTCAGGTCATCCTAATTACTGGTTCAGTACTGACCCATTGATTCATATAAATCAATGTAATTCTGTTATATTAATAAATATTGATTATATGATATTACATATATTAAGATATTATATTTTAACAATAATTTGTTGTATGTTCCTACATTAGGAAACAAACATTTTCTAAAAGATGATGTCTTATTTTCTGACTTCTACAAAATGACTTTTATTTTTCATTAATCTCTGATAATTTTTTCATATAACATCAAATGTTTATTGAGAAGAAAGGCAAATGTTAAACTATTTCTCTTTCTGAGGCAAAATGATGTGTTAAGTCTTCCCTGTCCATGACATTTCATCTCCTTCTATTTCTTTGCACATTTCCTTTCATTTCTGGAATTACTCCTTCCTTTCCTAGTTTTCATTGAAGTATTGACCTTTACAAAGTGGAGTTGAAGTGCCAACAACACATGAGACTTTTTGTGATCATCAACGGGCACCCCAGAGATTCTTATTCCTCTTGAATCTGATTTGGATTTACAGTAATTTGATTATGTAAATGTAAAATAGAATGGAAGCCTCTCCTAAAGCAGGAAGTGTTTTATTATCTTTCGTGCTCAGCACCTATCTCAGCTTTTTGCACATAGTAGGCATTTAATATTAGTTGAATTGAACTAAATCTCATTTTCAGAACAATTTCTAAGAAGATTAAGACCACCTCTGAGGCTTTGAAATCAGAATGCTAAATAGGGTTATTGGTTATATGGACAATATTCCCATTTAATGTAAAATTTTTTGGACAGTTAATTCAACTACTTTTCACACATCATTTTCAGCTTTATGGACATGGGTCTAATAATTTTGCACATGAGCACGTTTACTCATCTCTTCTGCTCCATTTCTTTCTCACATATTTGCTTGGAGAAATTAAATGATTTGGTCCAAATTTATGCAGTTTTATCAGAGGGCCTAGTCTTTCTATGTATGTCCAATAATTTTAGTTTCTATCAGAATATTTATAGTTTTGCTTTCTCAAACAATTAAAGATTTATAAAAGCAACAGTTTAAAAAAAGATAGTCAGTAAATATATTTCTAACTAAATGTCTTAAATTTAACTTGCAAATTCAGGTAGCATATACGGTAAGGATTTTGGTTAATGGATATTAAAACTTTACATGTATTCATTTCTTCTAATACAGCAATGAGGTCTTTTCAAATTATCATGACTTGATGTAATAAAGATAATTTTCTCAACAAGAATAATGCAATTTGTTGTTTATGTTACTTGATGGTATATCAAAGTTTGCCATTAGAAAAGATTAATTTGTGGATGAAAATGATTCTTCATCTTCTTCCCATTGATAATGTGAAAGAAGACTCTGAAAAGTACTGCTCTCATTTAAATATCATTGATTACATTTAATTTTTGTTCACTGAGTGAAGCAACTGTTAGTAAAGACTTCTAAAATTGGACAGACAGAGAATGTGTTTAGAAGGACTGGAGAATATTTTATGATAGTATCTTGTGTGTATGTTTGAGTTTGAGTCAATATGTATTTTGTTAAGCATTTAATATATTTCAGGTATTGTGATATAAACTGAGAATGCAAAGAAATGCAAAAACATGGTTCC
Source organism: Macrotis lagotis (assembly GCF_037893015.1). Classification (NCBI taxonomy): domain Eukaryota; kingdom Metazoa; phylum Chordata; class Mammalia; order Peramelemorphia; family Peramelidae; genus Macrotis; species Macrotis lagotis. The sequence continues at coordinate 523,897,984 of NC_133658.1, forward strand.
TGCCTTCAAGGAGCATTTATCTTCCCAATTATTTTGTGAGCTCCTTGAAAACAGGACCTATCTTTTGACTTTTTTGTATTTTTTTTTCAGATCTTTTCAGCAGTAATTGACTCTTCATGACCCATTTAAGATTTTCTTGGCAAAGATACTAAAGTAGCTTTTCATTTCCTTCTCCAGGTCCATTTGACAGATGAGAAAACTAAAGAAAATAGAATTGGGTGACTTGTTTAGGGTCACACAGCTAATAAGTTTCTGAAGTCATATTTGAACTCAAGTTTTGACTCCAGGCCCTACGCTCCCTGCACTATGGCACCATCTAGCTACAACTTATTTTTTCTAGTACTTAAGCACAGTTCCTGGAATACTCTGCTTAATTATTGTTTCTTGATGATTTATTGATTGTGATGTGAGAGACAACATGCAATTAATTATGCATATATAAGATAGATGTTGTGAAAATGGAAGCCAGTCTCAGAGGTCAATCACTAGAAGCTAAGAGCCTCAGAACAGTTTCCCAGCAGAAGGTAGAATTTCAACTGAGTCTGGAAAGAAGTAAGAGAAGTTGAGAGAGGAAGATGAGCTGAGAAAGTCTTCAAGCATGGGTGATATCTGGTGGAAATGTGAAGAAGTAGGTCATGGTTATTTGCACACAGAGTATGGGGAAGGAAGAAAAATATGAGAAAATTTAGAACCTAGGAAAGGGCTCCTTTATTATTATTGGTTTTTCTGTTTGAGTCTCACATTTTGAATGAAAACTATAACAAGGATAATATGTGCACTGTGATTATTATAACAGAATCCCAGACCTAGGAAGGATTTTAGAAGTAATCTAGTCTGATGCATACATGAAGAGAAGACTTTTTCAGTATCCCTTGTCATCCACTTTTTGTTTGAACTCAAATAAGGGGAATCCACCAGCTCCTGAGATAGGTCATCCTACTTTTAGAAGATTTTCCTTATGGGAAACCTAAAACTTTCTTTGAAACATTCACTCTTTTCTCCTAGTTTTGATCTATAAGTATAAGCAGAACACTTATATTCATTCCAACTTTTCAAACATCTTAGATCAGGTAAAATGTACCCTTAATGAATTTCCTTCACCAGGACAAATAATCTAAATTTTTTTAAAGTGATGGTCATAAACTAGAGTCTTGAATCCCCTTCCCCCAACCCCTCTCATGGATGTTCTCCTTAAGACATATTCTTGCCAATCCTCTTCCAAATGTGATTCCCCATACTGAATATATTATTGCAGAAATGTTTTGACCAGGGAAAAGTACAATAGAATGCCCAAATCACTTGTTCCAGACCTTTATGCTCCTCTTTTTTATTTTAAAGATTTTGCAAGGCAAATGGAGTTAAGTGCAAGGCCACACAGCTAGATAATTATTAAGTGTCGGAGGCTGGATTTGAACTCAGGTACTCCTGACATCAGGGCCGGTGCTCTATCCACTGCACCACCCAGTCACCACTATGCTCCTCTTAATAAAGTCAAAAGTCATGTTACATTTGTAGCTGAATATCAATTATTGACTCATATTGAGCTAGAAGATTAATCAACCCTGATACTTTTTTCATTTATTCATACCCACCTATACTAAACTGTTTAGTTTTTTTAATTCAAAGTATAAATCGTAGATCAATACCTCTCTATTAAATTTTACCTCATTAAATTTGGTCCAATTTTCTAGTCATTTAAGTTTTTTTGTATGCTGATTGTCTCATAACATCTATAAGGTATGCCTCCTAGACTTGTGATCTCCTAAAAATTTAAAAAGTGGAACATTTATGTCTTCAACTATCATTTGTAGAAATGTTGAGCAGCATAAACATAAGATACTCAAGTACATTTTTCTCTTATATTCGATATTATCCTTATAATTGCTAGTCATTCAAACAGCTCTAAATCTACCTAGCTATACTATCATATTTTTCAGATCTTTTCATCTTGAGCTTTTGCACAGAGATATTTTTTCCGCAGCTTTGTTGAAATATATGTAGCCTATTTCTATAAGCATTTCCCTGATCTACCAGATAATAACTCTATCATGAAAAAGAAATAAACTTGATTTGAATAAAGTCTCCTTAGTGATCATTATTTCTCTTTTAAAATGTTCACAAAACATTTTTTTTGTTTGTTCTAGAACATTCTATACAGAATGTCAACCTCAAGTTACTTTCCAATTCTTAAGGCTGTGATTGTAAAAGAAAAGGGGAAACAGATATTTTAATGACTTAAGGACAAGATCAAACTTATTTCATCAATGTCTCCTACAATTCCAAGAAGTTACCCAGTGTCAGATTCTCCCTGTTTAACTGTTTCTGTCTCTGTTTCAGTCTTTCTGACTGCCTCTGTCTGTATATCTCTGTCTCAGTCTCTCTGTCTCTGTCTGTGACTGCCTCTGTCTCTCTTTGTCTGTCTCTCAGACTGTCTCTGTTTCTCTGTCTCTCTGAATCTGGCTGTCTCTCTGCCTCTGTCTCTCTAATTGTCTCTGTCTGTCTTTGTCTATTTCACACACACACACACACACACACACACACACACACACAAACACAATCCTGCACAAAGTTCTGAGTCCCTTAGAAGAAATATTTTGACGTTTTAACTTTGTAATTACTTAAATACAATTCATTTCTTCAATATGTCACTTCCATTGAAGTGTTTAACTACAAAATGAACTTTCTCCCTTATCTGTGAATAATTAAAAAATATAACAATTTTGAGTGGTAACTAGGTATGTGATATTTAAAAAACTTGAGAGGCATAATTTCTGGGTAATTAATCAGTTCTGATATTACCAGAATCTTAAATAAAAAGACATTAATACTCTTGAATCCTAAAGACTCTCATGATAGCTAGCTCACTGCTTATATGTTTTTGGAAAAGGAATGTTTCTGAGGATGGCAATCATCTATGATTGGTTAACAATTAATATGAGTTGGATTTTATCAAAGAGACATGAACTCACTCCAATAAGGGACTGAAAGTGATATCACATCACTCTTGGGCAAAGAAACTATGCTAAGACAAACACCAGTCTTGGGCAATCCATACAAAGAATCCATATTGCCCCATCCAAAGAAATTAGTTAGGGAGTAAACCCTTGAGAGATTGGACAAGGAAATAGGTCAGGGGGAATAAAAAAGCTGGGGTATTCCAATTTTAATAATTAGTAATTAATAGGAAAGAAAAAATAATCATTTCTCTCAAGTGGCATAGTGGATAGCTTGCCAGTCTTGGAGTTAGAGAGAGTTGAGTTCAAATCTAGTTTAAGATGCTTGCTAGCTAATGATTCTGATCAGTCCCTTAATTCTCCTTGTCTCAGTTAATTATCTATAAAATAATCTGGGGAAGAAAATGGCAAACTACTCCTGTATCTTTGCCACGAAAACCTCAGATGGGGTCACATATGACTGAAAGGACTGAACAACAAAAAACAAATCTGCAATAAAAATCTTGAAATCAATTTAAAATAAATGAATCCAGTTTATTTTAGGAATGTCATAGATTGAAGTTTAACTTATTTCATCATTCCTAAATGTTCAATGGATAAAGTCATGAGTGTGTTATGAATCCATGGTACTAGGAACTTCAGCTAATTAAAGGATTAAGTGTTCTATCTTCCTATGCAATGAATTCTTTTTTCAAATAAAGGAAAGGTATACCTGATAATCATCACTGTTTGTGCACTACTATATTTCTTTATGACGGACTTTGGCGAGTAAAGTTTTTATTTTGGTTAAATTTAAACAGATGAAATATGGCTTATCAAATATAATTGTGGTTAATGGATGAATGACCATATTATAGGATAGCTTTATGATGACAAGGAGATATGAAAATAGACATGATAGTCGTTAAATTAGCTGATAATTTAAAATATGATTTTGGTCACCTGTGCTTTTTTTTCTTGTCAGATTTTAAAGATTTGTTTAAAACAAAATATCCATACTCATCCTTTTGAAACAAATATATGTCTTCTCAATGACAAAGTCTCTATATGTACATTTTTCAAAAGGTAACATAATACTCAAACACTGATACCTACAATTATGTCAGTGTCCTTAACCCTGCTCTTATCTTCAAATATATTCAATTAGGACACAGACTATGGTTCTTAACTTTTGAAGTCTATGCAGAATGAAAAGAAGAAAAACAAACCCAGCAGCACTACTGTTAAATAAAGTAGGGACAAAACCCTTACTTTTTTTTCTTCTATTGGATATCTGGAAAACAGTAGAAACAGGCATAACATTTTCTACATATTAAGAACTTGGCTTTCTGGTTTCATTTTCAAACTTTCTTTGTTTGAATCTACATGTGAAGAAAGAACTTCAAGTGTTTGCTGGAGTTTCAACACCTGATTAATAAAGCCAGGCTTTTTGTACAATTCCACCTAATTTTTAGCCTCAACTATATCTATGTCAATATTCATCATTCTAGAAATACAATTTTCTGTTGAATCTAATATCCTTGATGAATATTCTATCCCATGAGGTCAGAAGGGAGATATCAGTAATTTTTCAACATGATGCTTTTATTTCTGAAAGGTTTTTCCCTTTTCTTTTAAACTTTTTTTTCAAGAAATAGTGACTAAGTTTAAGAGAGAAGTTTGTTTAGAAATTATTGTGGTGTCACAACAAAAGTATCACCATAAAAACAAATTTTAAAAATTCTAATTATTAGCAAAGATATAGCAGCATGCTTAAATGACAAAATCAATCCTGAGTTTCCACAGTTCCTATTCTCTGCTGGGGTCATTATGTAGCACCATCACAGTGGAGAACAATGAATGGGGAAATGGATCTCTTTCTGGTTACAATTCCAAATGAAGACGTGAAAGCAGTCAGGAGCTATGTGGTCTAGAAATACTTGATGGTAAGTTTGGGGGATAAAATAAAAGCAAGAAACTTCAAGAAACTTAAAATCTAATAAAGGAAGATAGCATATAAAAAACATCAGGAAATCAGGGGAGATACTTGTTGAGGAAATGGAGAAGTATAAAGAGTGAATTGAACTATGATACTCATCATAAAGACAAATAAACAGACAGACAGACAGATGCTCATCAAAGAGCAGAGCTCAAGTCTGTGGTATCTCCTGAATGGAAAGGCAAAAGTACAAAGAATGTTTTGTTTTTTTTAAGATGGAAGAGTGCTTGGAGGAGGTCAATGAGTCTAACTCCTTCATTTTACAATCCTTAAATAGTATTGAAGCAATAACCTCAATACAGGTATTAGGCAATTAGGGGAAAAAATACCTTGGAGGATTGTTGAAGGTTTATTGTGTGGGCTATTTATAGCTCCAAAGTCATCTTTTGTTAATCAAGATTTAAAAAGAGACTGCTGTTCAGAGTAGCAAATAAAAGTAGATTCTAAAGGGCAAGAGAATTTTAGAGAATCAACATGCAGCACTATCAAGACCTGGAGCTTTAGTAACAAGAAAATGAATAAGTGAGAAGCTCCATTGTGGGGGGTATTTTAAATAAAAAGACATTGACAGTCTTGAATCCTAAAGACCCTCATGATAGCTGACTCATTGCTTATGTTGTTGGAAAAGGAGTGTTTCTGAGGATGGCAATCAACTATGATTGGTTAACAACTAAAATATCACAAATAGAAAAGCACACTGAAAGCCTGGCCAGACACTCTCTTTATTGTTCAAAAAATATGAGAAGCAAGTTTCTCACCTTCCTGTAGTTTCCCCTAGGAAAGGAGCTCCTGGGAAACAAGGGGATATAAACTTAGGTGTGGGTGAGAACAATGTCACTGAAAGTGATAGTTTGGTGACATAATATTATTCTTCATATTAGTTATTTTTAGTGGTACAATAAATTTGTCATGTTTGCATAGTACAGTTTACTAATTTATTCCTCAGGTGTTGGAAACATGAAAAGTTACTGGGAATTTTTTTGGAATTGTGAATTATGCTATTTTTGAGTATTTTGGTAAACATTGGTATATTCTTCCTCACCCCTCCACCCTTTTCAATAACATTTTTTTTAGAAAATAGTCCTAACCCTAGGATCTCTTAGTTAATGGCCACTGAACAGTTTTATAGGTCCTATTGCATAATGCTTTTCAAAACATTTATATTGATTTAAAATTTCACAAATATTTAATAGAGACCATGTCAAATATACACTCCATTTCCTTTCAATAAACTCCATTGGCTTCCTATTACCACTAACATCATGGGGGAAAGTGGCTTCCTATTACCACTAACATCATGGTGGATAGCAATCTAAGAACTTGGAGGCATATTCCCTTTGGTGAGCAGTGAAAATAATTCAGCCTTTGCCATTCTTCACACTGATCTTCATCTCCAGACTCAAGACATTTTTACAGTTTATCCTCCATGACAGGAACTTTCTCTCACCTCATCTCTGACTCCTAACTTTCCTGGCTTACTTTAGGGCTCAGGTAAAAATCTCACTTTCAATAAAGAAGCCTTTTTGGACCTTGTTCAATCTTAAGCCCTTCCCTGTGAGATCATCTCCAATTTATCCTGCATATATTGTATGCGTATAGTTTTCAGAGAACTAGTTCCTTCATTTATGTCAAGATTGTATAACTCCCAGTCATGGTATTAATATTTCAAATCATTCTTATATGTGGTCAAAATGTGTGAACTATCTGAATTTATTATTCATAAAAGTGAAGCTATGTAAAATTTTTTTATACTTGTTTATATTTATACTTTTATATTTTATTTTCATATTATATTATATATTTACATTTTGTTCTTATGCTATTGCTTCAAAAGAATTTATCAATTACTCCTGAGTTTGTGAGTGATGGCCCTTTCTATAATTAAGTAGACTGGTGTTAGGAAAGAAGACACAGTCCAGCACTATGCTCAAGCTTTCCATCTGCTATCCCTAGCAGAATCTTTTAGAACCAGATCTGACCTCCATGTGATACTGAAGCTTCAAAATAATATTTGAGGAAGAATAACTATTTAAAATATTAAATACACTAAATATTAGCAAAGGAATTCTTATATGTATGATATAGTAAAGAAAGACTTTCCATTCTTCTTCACAATTCACTCTTCTTATTCCATAAGAAGTCACAGAAATAATTGAAATATGTATAAATATGGACTATGTCTTCTTTCCTAACGTGAGCCTACCTAATTATACAAAAAGTCATCACCCACAGGCTCGTGAATAGTTGGTAAATTCTTTTAATGAATAACATAAAAACACATTGTGTTATAAAAACACAATTTGACTATCTATATTTAATATAAATATGTACAAATATAAATAAAAATATAAAATGGTCTTTACTTTTAGAGCCAAACTAAATGCACTAATTCATTTTCTTTGGTTAGGGAAAATGTGCTCAATTTTGTTTTCCTATAGACTTGATTTTCTTTTCATGGTTATGTTTTACTTGTAAAAAAAATAAAGATAGATTAAATTTTGTCAAACTAATACATAGATTCTAATGACTTTCATAGCCTAAGAATTATCTTGTAGCTAGAGCTCATTTATCACTCTTAGTCATGGAAGCCCAAATACTAACCATCCATGGAAGACAGTGCATCCATGCAATAAAATTCATTAACATGTTCATCACTGTTAAATAAATAGACTGCTTTTCTTAGTTGAATTCTTTATAAATATAGGCTCATCTCTTACATTAAGACACTTAAAAATCCCCATAGTATTTCAAGATATGGAGTGTGTGTGTGTGTGTGTGTGTATGTGTGTGTACTTTATTTACTCACACAGATTCTCTTTCTTCCCTTTATGTCATTCATTCTTATAAAAGCCAGGAGAAATCATGTAAACATCTAGGTTAAGCAACTTTCATTAATTTTGGAATTCTTATTTCTATTTACTAAGCCATAATGACTTATTCAAAATTAATATTGGCAGGGGAGCTAGAGCACCAGCCTTGGAGTCAGGAGTACCTGAGTTCAAATCTGACCTCAGACACTTAATAATTACCTAGCTGTGAGGCACTTAACCCCATTGTCTTGCCAAAAAATAAAAAACCCTAATAAAAAATTAATATAGGCAATCTGAAAAGTGACATAGATTAAAACAAAACAAAAAGTTAAATAAGGAATTAACAAAGATATTGGTTGATAATGTTGCTGTTTGGCAAACTATTTGTAAAAAAGACACAGAGATAAAAATCCAAAGTAACAATAGCAGCATAAAATGTGTCTTCACCTCAACTTTGTAAGACCATGTCATAGGTGGCAGGAGAGACAGTTCTTTGGGAAGAAATCAGAATTGGTCCCAGGTAGGGATATCACCAAACATGCATGGAAAGAGATAGATGATATTTTACACTGTGAGGTCACTGCTAGGGTAGCCAAAGCAGACCTGGGAGGAATTCTTCTGGGATGTAGCTATTGAAGGAAGAAATACATGACTGATAGATTATAATTTCTAAGTAATTATTTTAGCTTCTAAGAGATTATGATATTGTAAATAGAGAACTGGCCTCAAATTCTGGAAAATCTGGGTTCAGTGCTTCCATTCACTTTTCTTAGATATGTGATCCAATAGGTAAAACTTCTAACTACTAAAAGTCTTAGGTGCCCAAGGTCACACAGTTAAGTGGTTTTTGAGTGATGAAGGCTGGATTTGAACTCTGGTCCATCTGACTCCAGGAATGGTGCTCTGTCTACTGCACCACCTAGTTGTCCCACCACTCCTTGATTTGAAGCCATTTGAAAGAATAATGTTATGAAAATGTTTGCGCGTGTGCACGTGTGTGTGTGTGTGTGTGTGTGTGTGTGTGTGTGTGAGACTCTTAGCATCCTGAGATTGACATAATATTGTTATCCTATTTCCTTATGCTTAATTTTGAGATTAGTTCAGTTCACTCACCACAAGTAGCATTCATAAAAAAGAGTAATGGTCTAACTCAAGAAGTAGATTGTTCAAATGTGGCATTTAATCTATATAGACTGTATTTTGCAATTAAAAAAAATAAATACCACACTTTTATCCAAAAAAAGTTTCAGGCAACTGCATTAGAGGTAGAGCTATCCTTTGGTAGAGAAATTTTCATCACCATTAAATATCTATTCCAATAAAATCACAAGTCTATTTCTTTTTCTAAGAGAAAAGGTTAGTTTTTCTACCTCTTTTCAGATCATAAAATGATAGATTTAACTTTAAAGAAAACTTAGAGGTCACTGAGTACAACTCATTCATTTTACAAATGAAGAAAGTGAGGAGAAATAAAGAAACTTGCTCAAGGTCACAAGAATAGAAATGATAACATAATCTTATACATTTTGGAGCCTTGGAAAAAATCCCCTATTGCCTATCCTAGTTATGAATCTTCAAGGAGAAGAAAAGAAAACTGCTGTTGTTGCTATTGAGGTTACCTTTAAATAAATGGGTGAAAGGATAGCTTTTATTTGAAAGATTCATTTTGAGGGCATTTGAGTTTTCTGTTGAGGGAAAAATATGTAACTGAAACTATGATCCTATATCTTCTTAGAATTAGAAAAACACTAGAACCTCAAATATATTTTCTTTGGTTCTAGTATTGCTACATTTCATCATTGTTCATTACTTTATGCTCTAATATCAACCAATATTGACACTAATTAGTTTTGGGACTTTTAGGTAACATCTAAGTTTCCTGGCACACCAGTGTAGTAGATATTGTCTGTGGTCCCCACAGTGCTAACACTGAGTTTATGCTGAGAGCAATGGACTTCCAGCCAAGGAAAGGTAGAAAGAAATGACAAAAAATGCAGGAAAAAAAGTGTGTTGTAATATAGTCCCTCCTTTCCCATACTTTCCATTCAGAAGAAAAAAGGTGAGAACTGAAGGATGAAAAACTTTAAATGCTTTAGAAACAATGCAGGGAACAGTAGGATTTACAGTATACTGCAGTGGAGCTAAATAAAAGGACAAATCATTTCATTATAATGTGCTTGTAATGTAATATAATGTAATGCAAAAACAAGATGGTTTCAAACCTCAGGGCTTTCACCCAGTTTCCCCGGGGCAGTGAAAGGAGGCAAGGGGCAAAACAAAGGAAGAATTTACAAGAAATGCCCTTTGGTTACTAGTAAGGATAATACAGATGTTGAAAATCAGAGCCTATGTGAGACAGATACTGTATAATCTGTTGAAAACTAGGACCAGGAGTGAAAATTTCATTTGCAGATAATTTGGAGCCAGTGAAGTTTTATGTGTCTAGGAATGACATGATTAGAACAGTAAATTAGGAAGTTGAGTTCAGCAACAGTGTAAAGGGGTAGAATCATGAGGAGTTAAAAGGCAATTACAACAGCTGAGAAGAAAAGAAGGCCTAAAAGGAGAAGGTGTTATAGAAGGAGATATAAAGAGATAGAATTGATAGATCTAGGAAACTGGCTAAATATTTCATGTGAAGAAAAGGGAAGAGTTGCTGATTACTCTATTATCAGTCTGAGTAACTGGTATCATGGTGTATCATCAAGATAGAGCACTGACAAATTTTTTTTTGGAGATGGTGAGATCATTTTTCTGTTATATTAAGAGTGAAGAGCCACTTAAGCATATCCTGGTAGAAATATACAGCAAACAAGTGGGAAAAGGGGGTTAAATTTATGGCAAGAAATTGAGAGACAAGAAATGGATTGGAGACTCATCTATAAAAATGTGATAGATGAAGCTCCAAGACTGAATAAAATCACAGGAGGAATTAATGGGATTTGTTATTCTGGTTAGAAGTCCAAGGATTGAACTTTAAGGGTATCCTTTTTTAAGGGGCCAACAGGCTTTTTTTTTTTTAACTATTATATTGTCTTGAGCAGAGCTCCAAACAAAATAGTCACTATGTTTCTCAAAAAGTGAAATGAATTGTAAAAATTATTATTACTGAGTTTTAGGATGATTAAGGCTTTATTAAAACAGTCAAAGGAACTAACTTTTCTTGTATGAACTGGAGCAAGTTTTCAATAGGGGAGAGAACATAAGAATCTAGCTCAAGAAGGCTTATTCCTAGCCTATATTCTGATTGTTATTATTTTTCAAAAGTTCATTCCTCATCTAAGCTTCTCAGATAAAAAGAAATTTATTATTTGAATTCAGTAAAATCATAGTAATTTTTGAACTATCAGATAAAAAATCAGTGTAGAATTTAGAATTATGTGGAAAAGTGGCATATAACCCTATTGGGAATATTCTAGAAAGAAGTCAAAGACTGAAATAAAGGATTTGTATTTACCAAAATGTTAGGAGCAACTCTTTTAAAACAAACTTTTCTATATAAACTTAAATATAAAAATGAACATTTTAAAGAAAAAAATAGAAAAAACTTTATATCTTACTGTGACTTTCTATTATTTCTCTTTTTAAAAAAAAGTATATTCTTAACATGGTTCATACATAGAAAATGGGCAAAAATAATCAGAATAGCTCTTGATGAAAGCATTGTTGAAAGTCAACTTAATGCACTTTCAATAGAGTAATGATGTGCTATATCCATTCTGTAAAGCAATTTGAAATTATGCAAATAAAATGACTAAAATATTTACTCTAGAGAGTCTACTGCCAGGCATATAACCAGAAGAAGTCAATGATAAAAAAAGAATGCTTCCAGGAATACCTATAAAATACACAACAGCAGTTTTTATAGTAGAAAAGAACTGGAAGGAAGTAGAGGTCCATTAACTGTAGAATTACTAAACAAATCATGGAACATGAATATAGTAGAATATTCTATGCTGAAGGAAACTGCAAAAATTATGGATACAGAGAAGCATGGAAAGTCATATGAACTGATGCAGAGTAATCAGACTGGGAAAAATATGTACCCAATGAAATTTAAGTGGAAGAAATGTTTCATATACAAAACAATGAAAATTGAACATTAAGAAATAATGAACAGGGGCAGCTAGGTGGGGCAGTGGATAAAGCACAGGCCCTGGAGTCAGGAGTACCTGGGTTCAAATGCGGTCTCAGACAATTGATAATTACCTAGCTGTGTGGCCTTCGGCAAGCCACTTAACCCCATTTGCCTTGGGAAAATCCTAAAAAAAAAAATAATGACCAAGTCTGGCTTCTAACAATAAGCATAAAGAATATATATCCTAGGGCCCATGAATGGGGAAACTTACATCAACTATATTACATGTGTTGATTTGTTTTCCTGATTTTTATCCACTGCTCTTTGTTTAGCTAAACAAAACTATTGTCATAAGGAAAAGCTCTCTGAGAGGAGAAAGGAAAGAGACATAGAAGAAAATGCAGGTGATTATAAAAATGAAAGAAATTTCAAAATCTATTAAAACATAAAATAGTACTACCAAAACTGTTCTTGCCTGTGTTTCCCTTTGGCTTACCACTGAGATATTATGTGTGTCTGTGTGTTTGTGTGTGTGTGTGTGTGTGTGTGTGTGTGTGTGTGTGTGATTGACACCCTTTTCTTTCTTTTCATTTTCTATCAATATCCTTTTATCAACTTACATAACCTTCCTTCTAACACTTTCACTTCTCTGCAAAAGTGTCTTTTTGACAATAGATTTGGTCAAATAGAGCAGAGTCCCACATTAAGTCCTTTGGAAAGCATGTCCGATTCTATACCTATACCCCATTACTTTCTTGCCAAGATTATACATCATCTGTCTTCTCTAACTGTGAAACCTGCTTCGCTTCATCATTAGCATTCTGGAATTGTAAGTGATCATTACAATGATTAGAGCTTTTAAATATTTCAAAGCTACTTTATTTTATAATATTAAGATATTTTTGATCACTGTTTTTGACCATTCTCTATATCCAAGTGATCCCATGTTTCTTTAAATATGTCACATAATAATTTATTTCATGTTATATTATATTGCCTTACTTTCATTACCATAGTTTGTTCAGCCAGTTCCCAATTAATTAATAACTACTTAAAAATCAAGTCTGATACAATAAAATACAATATATAATCACATGTAATTTATAATCAAACATTAATATAATATATATATTTTTAGGCTATTTCTGCTATATATATATATATATATATATATATATACATATACATATATATATCTTCTTTTCCTAGATGTGATATCACCATTACAAAGGTATAGGTAAATCATATATTTGTGATTTGTATTTAGTCCAAATTACTTTTCAGAATTCTTTGATCAATTCGCATTTCCTTTAGTAGTTGCACTATTGAATGTTTTCTTCCATACTTTTGGGGTATAGCCAAACAAATTGTGATATACATATATCATAAAATATTGTTTATGTTATTAATTTCTGGGCATACAAACACATATGATACTGTTCCTTACCTCAGATGCTTACAATTCCATAGTGAGAGAGAAAATATATGCAAAGAAGTGATGTCCAAAGAAGGGTGATTTTGTTTAGGAGGTCAGAAGTGATTTGAGTGAAAAGATAGAAAAATAACTACAATGCCATTTCAAGTCCAAAAGCAAGAAATAGGAGTTCATGTATATATGCATGTATGTGCACAGAAACATACATACACACACATACAAACACACTAGCAGGAGGAGATAGCTGGAAACCTGTTCTAGTAGGTTATGGGCAACATAAATTTGAATTCAATGACTCCACAATCGGGATAGCTCCTGATTAAGAATAGTACACAAAAATTAATTACTTTGGATGTACAATGGGGCTGAGGCCACAGCTGCACATGGAATACTAAAAAGATGGCTGGAATATTGACTAAGAGTATTCTGTAGTAGAAAATTTAAGGGCTTATCCAATCCTCATATTGTAAATCTATATTATGAATAAAAATATGTATTTTGTGATATTACTATATCTTATTAGTTGTTTTTGTTTTTGTTTTTTAGGTTTTGCAAGGCAAATGGGGTTAAGTGGCTTGCCCAAGGCCACACAGCTAGGTAATTATTGAGTGTCTGAGACCGGATTTGAATCCAGGTACTCCTGACTCCAGGGCTGGTGCATCATCCACTGTGCCACCTAGCTGCCCACATCTTATTAGTTTTACTGTGTTTATTTTCATTGTTAGAAGAGAGAGTTTGTCATGGCTTATGCTAGGGAGAAGGGTTATTACTGTCATATAAAATAAAGACACTAATAAATGGATTGTCATCTTGGAATCCCTTCTACTCCCACCCTTGTTCCCATGTTCAATGGGAGCTATTCAATGACATCCTCCCAAGGATGATTGCTGCTACAAAGTCCTGGCCATCATGTTTTACTTTACTTCCTAACTTTCCAGTCATCTCTTCTTCTTCCAAGGTCTTGCCCTAGATGTGAGTGACCTTTCCCTTTTCCAAACCCCCAGTCACATACTCCTGCTGTTATAGAACCTTGAACTAAGATCAAATAACTTTGCATCTGAATTTTTTTCCTTTATTGAGTTAGGGGTTTTTATCTATTACATCACTTACCCATTCCTATAACTTTCTGGATCACTCCCCTTTTTTTATATTATCTCCTTGAGGGGAAGAATTATCTTGATTTTTGCATTTGTATTGTATTCCAGCACTTAAAACAATGCTTGGCAAATGTTTAATAATCATTGTTGTTGTTTAAAAAGTTGTGTTATTGTTTAAAGAAAAAGTTCTTTCTTATAGCCATAAAGATTAAATATGAAAGTTAAGGTAGAAATCATTTAATATTCAAAATATATATTAAAAGGAGAAACTTCAAAATCACTTGATAATCAATGCATCAGAAGTTGTTTTGTGGGGAAAAAAAGAGCAACTGTTTTACAGAAAGAAAGGGTCATTACCATTTTAAGTTGGCAAGAACAGTGAAGGTAAATCTTAACTAAGTAGGAAAAATAGATCCCAAGATGGTACTGTTTGTTCTTGCATATAACCTCTATTTAAGGAGGCCTAAAAACCAGATCAGGTCAGACTGTGCAGTGGTACTAACATTTCAGTGTCACTATAGTCCAAATGGCATTGAGAACCTAGAATGAGTTTGAGGAGCATATTTTTAAGTATTGTATTCACTGATAGGGCAAAGAGAAAGTTTTCTAAAAAAAAGACATTTCCTGACTTTTATAGAAAATGAAAAACCTTGCTTAACAATGAGGTTCTGAATAGATTTATTTTAATAAAAATTTTATTTAGTCAAAATCAATTGCTGAACTGATTTGTAAGTAAAAAGAGATGAGCATCCATCTCATGCCTGATATTCTCTCTCCTTACGCTTGCTAAATGACCATTTAGAAAGAAGTAATAAAGTAAACTACAGGATGGGGGAGGTCACATGATTAATTGATTAAACAACTGACTGAGAACTCAAAGGGGGTGTCATATTCTATTACTAACTTACTGTGACTTTAGAGAAGGAATTTAGCTTCCCTAGTTTCAAAAGGGTTGAATGACATGCTGCTTAAATCAATACTCTTGGAATAGCCACGATGAAAATCTTCTAATGAAAACTACCACAATGTAGTCTGAAGAAGAAAATCAAGATTTTAATTTTCTTTCCATAGCAGTGTTATAGAAATTATTTTAGCTAATGGGCAAAAAGGAAAAAGAAACAGAAAGAAAACATTTGTCATAGGGAGAGCAAAGGAAAATAATTTTGCATAAAATTATTCTCAATTTATAGTTCATATAATTTAATTCTTTGTCGAGGTGGGAACATTCTAAAATTAAATGCAAGATTTGTCCTAGAAAATTAATTTTGATGAAATGTTTTCAATGAGATTCATTTCCAAGGATATCAGGAGCCAATTTATCCACATGAGTGCAATGATATTGAGATTCATTATAATTTGTACTGTGGATTCAGTCATATTTTTAAACAAACATTAACTAAAGTTATTGATATTGCATATTCCTTTGAGAACCCACTTCCATGGTATGATGAGGCATTGGGTTTTAAACTTCAATAGAGAGCTCTATAAAGCAATTAATAAATGTTTGCTGAATTGAAAAGTCATATTTTTAAAATTTAAACAAAAGCAGTAGGGACTTCCCTCCTTAAATACTTTCTAAAATGAATTTGATTCCAATAAATAACTTGCTATACAAATGGAAAGAATATTACTCCATCAGTGTCTGGTGGGAAAATTTTAAAAGCTACATGGATTGAAAAGATAATTATAGAAAAGGAATTTCCCATAACCATTCTACTTCACAATCTATCTTTTTTTTTAAATTCATTTTTCTAATTGACAAAGACCTTTTTTCTCTACTTTCCATCCTCATACCATTAAAAAAAGAGGAAAGAAATAAGTCTCTGGTAACAAATACACATGGTTAAGGAAAACAAATTACCACATAGGTCATGTTTTAAAATACACATCTTACGTTGTTGAGCCACAGCTTCAGGACCCCCATATGGAATTTTCTTGACAAAGTGTAATTTGACATTTCTCTGTCCTGTTGATTAAGGCAGAGACTAAATGATTTGCCCAGACTCAAAAAATTAGTAAATGTCTGAGGTCACATTTGAACTCAAGTCTTCCTGCCTCTAAGTCCAGTATTCTATCCACTGCACCATCTATAGTTGCCTTATGTCTTATATTGTACCCTAAATCCATTATCTTTATGTCATAAATAGAATTTTTTTTATCAGAATTATGCTTAGTGACATAGATGATCATTTTTATGATCATAGCTCTTAAAGAGTTTAGTGATATTTGCTTTTATAGTTTTATTGCATAAGTTGTTTTCCTGCTTCTATATATTTCAAAATTTAAAATTTTATAAGTTTTCAGAATTATTCATTTTTTGTAATATTATTATAATACTTTTTTCTGCTTACTTCATCGGTACATCTCATTTATTTTAGCTCAGCATTCTAACATAATTTGGTCAGTCATTCCCCAACTGATGAGCATCTCCTTAGTTTCAGTTTGTTTTTGTTTTTGTTACCAAAAAAAAAGAGCTACTATATATATTTTTCAATATAGTACCTTTTATTATTTTTAAAATATCTCTTTGGGGTATAGGTCTAAGAGTGGTTTACTTTTATCAAATCAATTTTTGTAACTCTCTATATAGATATACATCCATACATATATACACACATTTGTTCTGAATTTATTATTTTATATTGTTTTAGAAAGAATAAGTTTATAAAAGATAAAGCCAAAAAAGTCATCCAACTTTCTATGTGTCCTTAATGTATTAGGTCCTGAGGAGTCAGAAGTAATCCTTAATCACAATCAGAAGACATTATTAGAAATAGAAATATCACTTTTAAAATATAAATGTAAATAAACTATTCAGACATTAACCTATCAAGAAATGTAAGATTTAAATAAAGACATTTTAAAGACTAATTGAACATATGAAGAAATAAGTGATTAAATATATCTATCTGTCTATCTATATATATATACATATATCAACTATATCAATTTGGTCAACTATATATAATATAGATGACTGTTTTGAAGCTATAGAATAAAGATGCAATACTATTTAAATTAATTTATAAACTGAATGTGAAAACCAATGAATTGCTTCAAAAATCTGGATACAGATACCTTTTTTTTTAAAGGAAAAGAAAGTTAAATAAAATTGAATAGGAAAGACTAGTATTTAAAAGGTTTCTAAAAAAAGACTATAATTTGAAGTGTTAAACATAGCTTCATGGACAAAAAATGAGTCTCAAAAATCAAGAAAACCTACATTCAATTCTAACTTAGAAGCTTACTGTGTGACCCTTGGAAAGTTAATTACTTCAGTGAACTATCAATGTTTCAGTCAACTATCAAATTAAAAATGATTCAGAGTAGTTGATCATCTATGTTAGTAAGAAAGGCTTCTCTAATCATGAAATAGCTGGTCCAACCACTCCCTTAAAAAGGGGGAAAACATGAAGCACTAATTATTAATACTTTGCTATATGAAGTAGAAAAGATAGATTAATGAGAAAGAATAAATGATGCAGATTTATAACAAAAATGTAAAGTTTTCATTCATTTGAGAAAAGTTAAAATCCTCAAACAATGGGGAAAGTAATAAACTGTTAACAAAAATCACTTAAAGGAAACCACTCCAAAATATTGACTTGTTATATCTTCTCTGGAAAAAAAAAAGAACAGTTCAAGAAACACTGTGTGTTTCTGTGTGTGTGTGTGTGTGTGTGTGTGTGTGTGTGTGTGTGTGTGTGTGTGTGTGTTGGTTTCCTTCTTATGGAATGTAATTTCTAGTGAAGGGATTATCTTAATTTGTTTTTTAATCTCCTGTATTGAAATGTTATAAGGGTTTGATAAATGTTTTTTCTCCTTCAATTCATTTATTCATTCATCTTGAGAAATATCTTTATTCTTCTTTAATTGAGCTACTGATCCTTATCAGTTGAATTAGGGAGATATTTGTCCCAGGAGTAGTCACTCTGCCTTGGGGAGAGATTTGCTTTATCACAATATTGAATGTGGTCTACCTGATTAACCTTAGCTTTAAAGTTCCTCTGGCTTGATATGGATATTCCACATTCAGTCAGACTTGAAAGGTGTGCTGGTTGTTTTTTCTAAATAGCACTTTTTTTTTTTTTTAGTATTGCAGTGGATGATTCTCTGGTCAGGGAAGGGGTAAGAATATTTGAGTGATCTTGACAAAAGTGTATGAGGTATATTTATAAATATAGTAGTTTTAAACTTCAAAGTGTAATTATGAAATATTTTATGCTTATATCCCCAATTAAAAGCTAAATTCCCTAACAGTGGGCAAGGGGTTAAGCTTTCAGCCCTACAATTGTGTTACATATAATATACCAAGAACTTAATAAATTCTTATTGACTGGATAGTTAGTTTAGGTCCTCTCTGACTTTACTTGGGCATTTTTTCAATATCTTACAATTTTTATATTACAAAAGTATATCCTATCCTGTGGGAATTCTCAGAATTATCTTATATTAAATGGAAGACTTAATACTTGAAAAATTAATATATCCAAAATCTTTCATATATTTTCATTTGCCCATGACACAGATTACATAAATCAATCTCCAGAAAACTATACTTTATGAACCTCCCAGTACAGTGAATAAGGTCCTATGAAGAGATCAATATAAAGATCTGCTCAGAAAAAGTGGATAGAAAATGGAGTAATTTGAAGATATTTGAATGAGCAGTCCTTTGATTTAATACGAAGATTCTTTGCTTCATTTCTTTCTTATCTACCTTAAAAATGGAATGGGCATTGCCTCAGTCAAAGTGAGACCCAAATTTAAAAGGTCAAAGCTTCCCTGTACTCAGGGCCATCTCCAGTCATTCTGATCCATATCCAGAAGCTCAATCTAGATGCCTCCAAAGGAGACTTTTTGTAATACTCCCTCACTTAAATCTTGTGACTTAAATTCAAGTCACCTTCTTGTCATGGCATCATTTCTCTGATGCCATGGTCCTCTCCTTGAGAATGAAAGACAAACAACAACAATAATGACTATAAGAGACACATATGCCTGTTATGTAAACAGAAGGTGGTCAATTAATTGAATAAAGAATTGAATATAAAGAACAAGGCAAAATTTCATTTAGGAAATTACACAATACTTTCAGATATTCCAAGCTACTTTCTTCCATGGTTCCTGCTATTTCAGGAAGAGATGGTACAAGGGAACTAAGGGATTCCTTAAATTGATTTCTGAAATCAAGGTACTCTCATTATGTGGTCCCAGTAACAGATTGTATCTGTTTTCTAAGGCCCAGGACAATCTTCTAAGAAAAATCTCATTATATCTTCAATTACAAAGTAAAATGACACCATTGCCTGGATATAATAATGACCCCCCCCTTTTGTTTTACAATAACAATGGCAGAATGAGGTGCTAAAAATCACATATTTTAGATGATCAATCAACTTAAACTTAGCTTTTAATAATATAAAATATGAGTTCTTGTTCAAGTACACATTCACGTGGAAGCAAAATCAAATGTATTTTGTTATTCTTATTACAAATGAAATCAGAAGACATAAAATTATTCTTTAATGGAAATAAGGGTCATAGCTTCTCCTTGGTGAGGGAAAAATTTCAGTAGTAATAACAGTAGTAGAAGTAGTAATAGTAGTAGTAGTAGTAGTTTACTGTAGTAGTAGTAGTAGTAGTAGTAGTAGTAATAATATCTACCCTAAGGTAAATACAGTATAGTGTTCATGATAAGAATTTTCAAAAAGAACCTATGAAAATAATTTCAACTTCACTATCACACATTGGTCAACGAAATGAATGTTGTATGAGCAAACTATCATATATAACAAAAAATATCCTCAAAAAACTGGAGTAAAGTATGCCATCAGGGATAAATATGACCAAAAGGAAGATGGATTGATGACATGCTGTGAGCAATGGATAAAGATTATATGTTCTTTACTCTCCACTGGTATATTACTGTAATCAGGAGAACATAAGGATGAGGCCACTGCTGGAACATTTTCTCCTGCTCTGAGGAAAATTTCTGGGTTAAAAATGAAGAAAAGGTATCCTTGAGTGGTAAGCCTTGAAGGTGTTGAAATCTGAATCAATGCCATAGCCTATCCATATAGATGAGAACACAAAACCATTTAAGTATTGTGAATTTTAATCTATATGGCTGTGAATCATGAGAAATAATAATGTCAAGAGAATAAAAATTGTGGGTGACTCAAGGATCATTCTCAGAAGTGACTAGAATGCAAAATTTTCTCAGTTAATTATGACTTACAAGCAGTAAATGGTATAAAATGAATTCTATATTCAGAAAAGAAAATGGGAAACATTGAAACTAAAAGTTGAAAAAAACTCAGAATTCATCATATTATATGTATACACATAAGTGTTACATATAACATTATGAAACCTGAGTCCTGAATGATGAAATCATATATTTATTAATATAACTGGGGAAAATAAGAAAATCCAAACCTTTGATGTAAATAAATTATGCCATTATTAGATTCAACATAAAATTTATCTGCAAATAATTTTTTTTAAAAAATTCCCTTTATATTATTTAGCCCTATATGATTTTCCCTGCCCCTAACTTTGGGAGGAACCAGATATAGGACCTTCCAAGGCAGATAACTATGAAGTTTTTAGAATGAAGGATATGTTAGCCAGTGGGACCCTGTGGAATTCAATTAAACTCTGGGGGCCTCTTCTATAAAAGAGGTGAATTAAACTAGATGATTAATAAGACTATTTTCAGTTACAAATTGACTAGAACAAATACTACACAATAATGATACCAGTGTGTTTAGGAAAGACTAGTAACCCTGGTGTGAGGGGTGCTGAGCACTTTTTGGGTTATTTTCTATATCTACATAATTCTCAACTATGGCTCCAAGAAGCTGAAGTATGCACAGTAACCACATCCCAGAAAACCATTTTGGTCAATGGGTTAAATAAAATTGAGGGTAACTAAAGGGTTTTGAATTGGGGGAGGGTATCTATTTCAAGTATGTAAAGATTTACCCTGGTGGAATGGGCAGATGAGACCAATTTGTTCCAGTGGACATGGAGTCAGCTGAAGCAGGCACTGGAATGTATGGAGTTTAACCTTGTTAGACACTGAAGACACAGAGATCATCTATTGCATCTGAAGCCATCACCTGTTGTCTTGCCGTTGGACTGTGAAGATTCTGGAAGAGAGAATAAGGCTGATGATGACTTCAGAAAACTTTGCCTCACCTAAATCCAATTTATACACTAATTAAAAGATTTCACTCTTTTTAAACTTTATTTATTTTTTCTTCCATATGCACATGTATATTTTTAAGTTAGATAATTTTCTTCCACCCTTCCTTCCTACCCCACTCCCCTCAGTGGCGAACCCAGGTTAGCATTGTACACACATAATTTTGATAATATGTTTACAGATTAGTCATTTTCAGTATGAGGAATTAGGATTATGAGAAAGATTTACATAAGAGATCATTTTTATAAAGTGTTTAACAGATTCTGAAGGGTTATTTTTTGTTTGTTTGTTTTGTTTTTTTTGTTTTTCTTCCTCTGGATGAAGACAACATTGTCCACAGTGGATTTAATGGTTGTCCTAGCTCTCTGAACTTCTGAGAGGAGCTGCTTCCATCAAGGTTGATCATCTCAAAATGTTGTTGTTAATGTGTACATTATTCTCTTGGTTCTGCTCCCCAAAGATATCATTCTCATTATTTTACACTTTTTACATATCTCAAAGTCCTGTGGTGACAGAAAAGTGATGAAACAGCAAGTGAAGATACTCTGGGAACTGTAGTCACAACTAAATACAGGTGACAGAGGCCAGAAGGTCATCTTCTCACTGATAACAGTAATGGCTCTCAGCATGTCCTTGGATGATCGAACAGCCTTTTAAGGATTGTACTGTTCACCTCTTGGTGTGAAGAAGAGTCTAGAAAAGGTACCTTAAAAATTGTCTGCGTACCCTGTTGTGACCTGTTTACCAGGGCATGAGGGGGAACCACACTGTGGTTGAAGCCTGCACACATGTGTGCACATGTGTACACGAACACACACTCACACTCTCATATACACATATACACACTCACACTCTCTCACACACTCACACTTACACACTCACATACACACACTCATACACACACTCACATGTACATACATACACACCCACACTCACACTCATATAACGCATACACACTCACATACACACTCATATAACTCACATACACACTCACATACACACACTTACACATTCACACACTCACACTCACGAGTACAAAATTCTTTTTTGATGATGATTCCATTCACCGGGGTACATGGTATGTGTAAACCTATGTAGTTTTTCCATGACTTGAAGACATTTATGAATCAAAGACCTATGGTGCAACTAAACTACTCATTGCTAAAGGAGTCAATTGATTAGTAAGTGATAGAATATGGTGCTAGAGAGATAGGCTTCCATGTGTTCTCAACATACCCTCATCAATCAAAGCTAAATTGACTGTTTACCTCAATTTGAAGTTAACCAAGTTGAAGTTCCAAGTGAAGAGGAGTTTTGAATTCCATTAGACTCCTTTTATATGGCAAAGCAACTGGTGCTGATGCTATTCCAGCTGAGATTTATAAGATCCATTTCTCATACAAAAATTGACTGAAAATTTCCAGGTTATATAGCAAGAAGAGGTTATCCCTCAGGATTTCAAGAACACCTGCATTGTAAAGAGAATAGATTGTCCTGTGACAATCACAGGGGTGGTCTGCTCTCTCTCTCTCTCCCCCTCTCTCTTTCTCTCTTGCTCTATCTCTTTTTCCATCTCTCTGTCTCTGTCTCTCTTGCTCTATCTCTGTTTCTGTCTCTTTCTGTCTCTGTCTCTCTGTCTCTGTCTGTCTCTCTCTCTCTCTCTCTCTATATATATATATATATATATATATCTGTTTCTGTCTGTCTGTCTGTCTGTCTGTCTCTCTCTCTCTCTCTCTCTCTCTCTCTCTCTTTCTCTCTATGTATGTATAAATATCAGGTATTGAAGAAAAAGAGATGGATCTTCACATACCAAGATTTTAGCTTCTCTAAATTAGGTAGCCAGTGGTTGTCAGTATTGGACTTGCAGAATAGCTGCTACTAGATCTCTATGGCAGCTAGATAAAGAGAAAACTGATTTCATCTGTCAATCTAGATTTTACCAATTTGAGCACTAAGCAGCTTAGGGGTATCTATCACTTCCCAGAATTGATAGAAAAGATTGTTGGAGAAATGACCACTTTACAATTATTGATATATATTGTCAACATTATTGTCTTTGAGAAGACATTTGAAGAACAGGAACAAAGATTAGTGAATATTTTTGGATTTATTAGAAGAAAATAGCCAGAAGCTTTCAATTGACATTTTCAATTTCAAAGCACCGGTTTTCCTGAGCTTCTGAGATATAAAATTATGAGTTATAAAATATGCATGTTTATTACTTAGACATAACGAATAAATCCTTAATGTTTAAAGATTTTTCTAGAATAGTGTGGCTAAAATTATTTTTAAATGTTAAGGAAAATGTTATTATTATTAATACAATGAATATCTTCACACAGAAGTAGAAGAGCATGAAATGCAAAGTTGTCTTAAAATTCACAGATTCCTTTGAATCTGATATATGGACAGATATGAAGAAGCTATCATAAACTTCAACAACTATGTCACACATGCATCTGTGATAGCAAGTGTAGAAACAAACAAATTGTCTCTCTTGGCAGCAGTTTTTAATGAAAAAAAATGGTCACCAGAAACCAGCTGCATTGCATAGCAAAGAACTGAGTAATGAAACTCCATATACATATTGGAGCTTTGGCTTTAGAATGAGCTAATAAATGAGAAGTTCAAAGACTATTTAGATGGGAGGAAAAAGTATAAGTATGTACAAACAAAAATCCACTGATATGTTCTTTCTAGTACAAAGTTAGATTCCGCGTGTGAGAAATGAATAGCAGCATTAGCCAACTATGAGTTCAGAATTCACTACTGTCTAGGGAAGATTAATGTGGGTGTAGATACCTTTATCAAAATTAATTTGAGTAAATGTGTGATAGCTATAGAAGGGATGTATGCCATATGTCACACACACGAATATGGATGACAAGCAAATGGTAATATAGCTGAAAGTCTGGGACTTCTCACAAATATCAAGCAAGCAGCATATATTAAACTTGCATTATGAACTAAATTTCTTTACTTCAGGTATCTAAAGAAGATTGGTAATTTGAACAGAGAATGAAGCCAGAAGGAGAAAAGTGTTACCAACCAAGAAGATGCTGATTATAAAGAACTTAATAGTTTCCTGAAGACCCTCTACTGTTGAGACAGTAGTAGAGGTTAGAGGTGTAAAATAGAATGTTATAAAAGATTGTTCACTACTCCCATACATAGTACCAGGAAATAGGTGGTAATTCTTGTAAACATCATCTGTAGATTTGTAAAGGCTTTATATAAAAGTTTTCTATGTATGAAAAAAACTCAAAGAAAAAACCCCAAAGAAACCCAAAGAACTAGAAGGCAATAATATCTGCAGGCCTGAGATTTTTAGAAATGTTACCAAGAAGTATGAGACTGGTGCTCATTGCTTTTTTTTTTTTTTTGGTTTGTTAATTTTTTAACCAAATTATGCTACATAAAAACAGAAACCTGGGATGGGGCTTATCTTTGGAATTTGGAATTAATGAGTTCATATTTGAAAGAAGATAGAAAAAACATTAACCATGTAACAGTAGTCTCTGACTAGTTTAAAGGCATAATGAACTGGAAATGAGAAACATTTTAAGTTTCCTAAGTACAAAAAGACTAAAAAGATAGGAAAGAGTTATATACTGAAGAGCTTTAAAGGTGAGAGGATTTTACTTTTTTATCATGAAGGTAATAGGCAACCACTGGACTTTCCTGAATGGGTGGGCTAGGGGGGTTACATAACCAAACTTACATTTTAGTAATAGCACTAAGACTATTGAGTGGAGAATGCACTAGTGTGGGGAGACTTCTGCAATACTTGAGACAGGAGTGATATGGATCTGTATCAGAATTGTGCAAGTGTCTGATGAGGGAAGGGTTTTATGCCAGAGGTACTATCAGAAGTACTATTGTACCAATAGAATTTGGCAACTTGTTGACAACCGACAAAAATGTAATGAAGATATCATGAATTATTTTCATTATGAAGCCTTCAGCAAAGTGACAGACTAATCATTTTGATCATGAGCAGAAAAGTAAGAAATTCCATGAAAGCTATTCCTTAGGAAATAGTGAAGAGCCTAGACAACTTGCCTATTTAAATATTGTCATAGATGCTATTATTGCCTGTAGGTGAGATGGTGGAACTCTTGGTTCTACCTCTTGGGTGAGCAGATAGGAAACACTTATATCAAAGTTTAAGTAAATGAGACAATCTGATAATCATACAAAGACTACCTTCTCTAGATAATGTCTCAGAAACATATATTTCAATAAAGAAATATTGTATTATAACCCAACAAGTTCACATAATGGGAGGAGATTGAACACAAATACATTTTTTCTTCATAGTATTTCAATAATAGAGATACCTAGGGCACAAACCACCATAATCCACAAACTAATAACACTGTTAGCCATTCAAAGCTTTCTACAAATTTAGATTAAAAGTATAAGATTATATAATTCTGATGAGGATTATGCTCAACTCAAATAATCATGAGGATAAGGAAAAGGACAGAGAAGTAATAAAGGATAGCTAAGCCCATTCATTCAGTGACAAAACTTAAGATGTTCTAGAGCATAGATATTCTTTTTGTCATGTAAATAATTGGAAGTAAAATGAATGTATAACATGGAAACAATGTAAAGACTGACAAATTGACTTCTGTGGGGGTGGGGGAGGGAAGTAAGATTAGGGGAAAAAATTGTAAAACTCAGAATAAATAAGATCTTTAATAAGAACAGAAGTTGGACAAAGCCTCCAAACCTCTTGTCAGAATGAAGTTTTAAATTCATAGAATAAAAACCCTAGAAATTCAAAGGAACCTGAAATATATAGAGGGAGGAGGAATTCACATGCCCCAGGAATAAGAATTCTTGCTCTTTAGAATCAGAACAATTTCTACAATAATGAAAATTTGCAAAGACAAATGACATTGAAAGAATTAGTAACTCTGATCACATTGATCAATCACAATTCTACAGGATCTGTAATTAAACATGTTACCTATATTCAGATAGAGAGGTGAACCATTCAGAGTACAGATCTCAAATCACATATTTGTTGGGGGGAGGGTCTTGTGTCAAGACTTCTATAGCTATCACCACATTTACTCAAATTAATTTTTATAAAGGTATCTACACCCACATTAATCTTCCCTAGACAGTAGTGAATTTTGAATTCATAGTTGGCTAATGTTGCTATTCATTTCTCACATGTGGAATCGAACTTTATACTAGAAAGAACATATCACATTTTTTTTTTGTAAAATGTTTTTCTTGCTTTTTCAAGGAGAGTTGGTTGTTGATTCTCAAAGATGACCATGATATAAGGCAAGTGCCATGACAAGCACATGATTTCTATTTGAGTGAGGGGAATGCTGTGCTAAGTCACCAACTTTACTTTCTCTTCCAGAGTCATTTGTATTCAGTAGCCAGATGGGAATGAGGATGACCGGAGATGGTCCTGGATGTGTGGTAATCAGGGTTGTGACTTGCCCAAGGTCACATAGCTAGGAAGAGGCAAGTGACTGAGACTGGATTCAAACTTCCATCCTTCTGACTCCAAGGTTAGTGCTTCATCTTCTGTACTAACTGCTCTTCTCAAGGAGAAAAGGATGGGAAGGAAAGATGGATTTGCAAATGAAATACAATTGATTAACCAAAAAAACCTCCTACTCTGAGAGAATTTTTATTAAATGGTTACCACATACCAAAAAAAAATATATCAATATTGATTCATGTACTGTATGTTTTTCAAGCACTTGCCTATGTTCTTGAGATATATATATATATATATGTATTATATATATATATATATATACTACTGTTTCGAATATCTTCTTTTTATTATTTTCTTTATGTTTATTTGCTCTTGAACTAGAATAAAACATTTATTGTAGTTACATCATTGTGTTAACTAGGCATTGCTTTGATATTTATTTTTATTTATATGCTATTTTGGAATATTTTGGTATCTTATAAGCTCAGCGATGCTGTTAATTTATATTAATTTGCTGATTTGTGTGTTCTATAGTATGCACTATGGCTGTGACATATATATGTGAGATATTAACATATATATGAATTATCTTTGTGTGTATCTGTTTAATTAGTTCCAAATATAAAATTAAAGTTTTGATCAATTATAATTTCTTCTGATCAGTGAGTTTCACTATTGTAAATGGGGAAATAATGACAATTTGCAAAGACATTGCAAAGAAACTGTTTTTCTGATTCTAAAAAGCAAGAATTCTTATTCCTGGAGTATATGAATTCCTCCTCACTTTATATATTTCAGGTTCCTTTGAATTTCTATTTCTGGCATCTTTGAGGGGATAGAGAAAAAGAGACAGAAAAAGAGACAGAGGAAAAGAAAAACAGCGGAGGGGAAGATAGTTAGAGAGACGTGGTGGTTTATTGAATGAATGATGGCTCTGGACCTAAAAGAAATTCTTATTGATTTCATATTTTATAAAGAATAACTTTCCAAGGCAGAGAAGCATGGATCCTCTCTTTTACCCTGGGCAAAAGTTAGCTAAAATAATGGTTCAGGGAAGAAAAAACAGGACACTTCCCTCAGAAGCAGTTAACTCTGGACAGTTTTTTTGTTTGTTTGTTTTTGCTACCCCCCCCCCCCCCTTACAACTTTCTCCCTACTGGTTTACAGGGATCTATTTACTTCTAAGTAAAAGACAGAGTGAAGACTAAAGGAATCTTGTCCTTGGAGGTCCCTAAATGAAAAAAGATGCAAAGGAATGGTTCTTTCCCAAAGTCTTTGGGGGGATAATTTAAGGTATAATTAAAGGATAATTTAAAACTAGCTAGTTTTCCTACTAACTCAAATACTTTCAATCCTGTATTTTGCTTTTATTCAGTCATGTCCAACTCTTCATGATCCCATTTGAGGGTTTTCCTTGGCAAAGATACTGGCATGATTTGTCATTTTCTTACACAGATCATTTTATAGATGAGGAACTGAGGGAAATAAAATTACCATATTTCCCCATGTATAAAATGTACCCCTTTTTTAAAGGATTTTTTTGCAAGGAAAATGGGGTTAAGTGGCTTGCTCAAGGCCACACAGCTAGGTAATTATTAAGTGTCTGAGGCTGGATTTGAACTCAGGTCTTCCTGACTCCAGGGCCGGGCTCTATCCACTGAGTCACCTAGCTGCCCTTAAAATGTACCCTTTTATGAAAAGTGTGGGGTCTAAAAATTGGGAGTGTCTTGTACTGTGGTTGTAGAATTTTATACTTACATTTCCCACTTTTTTGTGCCTCTTGTCTTTGTGTTCATTATTTTGCATTTGTTACTGGTCTATTAAGTTACATTTTGCCTTGTTCTGCCTAGAACTTACTCAGAAAAGATTTTCATGCAGTGCTGAATTCAAGTTCAAAGTGATCCAGTTTGTAAAAGAAATGGAAATCATGCTGCTGAACATCAGTTTGGTCCTCTTCCAACTGATAAAATAATCTAAGACTGGCTATGGGAAGAAGAAACATGACTGAAAATGCCCCAGTAGAAGGCTAAGAGAGGTCAGTCAGACAAATGGCCTGAGTTAGAGAGGGAATTGAAGAGATGGATTGAAGAGCAAAGGGCCATTGGAATTACTGTGTCCACAAAGATGGTTCAGCAGGAGGCAAGAAGAATTGCTGATGAAAAAGAAGTTACTGTTTTCAAAGGAGGACACAATTGGTGCTTCAAGTTCATGAAACAGAATGGACTAAGCATGCATCCACGCACCAGACTTACGCAAAAGATGTCTGAAAGCTATGAACAGAAGGTCCTTGAATTTCATGATGAATAAAACTTGAGTTCAATAACTTTATGTAATACTTTTTTTTCAAATTTAGGGCCCCAGAATTAAGCTGCATCTTTTACATGGGGAATTACGATAAGTAGCTTGGCCAAAGTCACACTCCCAGCATGTATCTGAGGTCAGATTTGAACTCAGGAAGATGAATCTTCCTAAACTCTAGAACTGATATTCTATCCACTGTGCACCTGGCTGTCCTTAACCCTATATACTGTTTCACTATTCTTATTTTCTAGTTAGTGGATCCATAATTAAAGTGATGAGGATGCTTCACAAAGCATCCAATTTCATTTTAAGATATCTCTATTTCTTAGACTATATCTTTTAATCTTCAAATAAAATCTACCATCCTGTAACTTTTACCCTTTGGTACTACATCTCCTGATAAAACTTTCTTTTCCTCATGCCAGTCCTCAAAATACCTCAGGAGAACAATTCTCTTCTTCAGTCTAGTTATTCCCTTTTCTTCTTTTCTTTCAACTATTCTTCATAAGAAAAAAAATGTTCCAACCACCTTTCCTTGCTTGTTTGCTTAGAGCCTCGGTGACTGGGTCAATCTCCTTAACTTTTACTATCAAGAAATGGATGTAGTGTATTGTATAGGGAAATATCAACACTGAACAAAAAGAATCTTCCCTGAGTTGACCTGAGTTCTTTTATTTTTCTAGTATAACCCCGCATTTAGGATTCTGTGGCAGAATAGATAGGAACCTCAGAATTAAGAATAAATCAGTCCAAACCTTACCTATGGCACATAAAGCTGGTGTGATTCTGGGCTAAACTAAACCTCTGATTCAGTGGTATCAGACTCAAATGTTGTTGCTTTCCCTTTGCCCTCCTAGAGGACCAATAACCTCTTGATTTTTTGTGTAAACTGGATCTGAGAGAGGCAGAGCTGCACAAAGTCACAAGTTTCACTCCTCCAGAGGAATCAAAGTCCAATGACAAGACAAAATCCAAGAGAACTGGCAAAAGTCCAGGATACAGTAGGTGACCTTGGTGTTTTTCAGTTAAGGTCTTTCTCAAATCTCAGGCAATACCCATTCAATGCTTATTGGCTGGGTAAGAAATAAAACAAAAGATGACCCAATTTACCATGGCAAAAATAGCAATCTGGGAGTGGAAGATCTACAGGGTTTGACCAGAATTGAAAATAAGCATTATTTACACTCATTCTATACCATCGAAAACTAACAATAAACCATAGAAACTTGGGCTATTATTGGACATTCAATGAAATGCAGAGTAATTGGGGTTTAAAAGTACAAAGTAACCTCATTTGAAATAAACAATTTTTTAAAAGCCTTTTTCTGTTCAGAGCTATATTTCAAGAAATCATGAATGAAATCTGCATAGGACAAATAGTAAATCTCTACAGTTTTTAAAAATAATAATGAATCAAATAAATGAATAATTAGAATTTAAATAATTTAGCCAACACTCAAAAAAACTTACATGTGGTAAAATAAGCAGAAGAAAAAGAAGAAGAAGAAGAAGGAATTGGAGAAGAATAAGATTAGAATGATGATAATGATGATGATGATGATGATGATGATGATGATGATGATGATGATGATGATAATGATGATGATGATAGCAGCATACTCCAACTTCTACTCAAACTGATAGACTGGGGTTTCCAAAGATAGCAACTACAATTACTCAGATAATATGTTAAAGAAAAATGCTATAAATGTTCCTCAATAAAAATCAGATTCATTCCTTCCCACAAGTACATAGAGCATTCATACAAGGAGTAAAATTAAACTCAGACCTCAGTGAGGCACTTGTATAAGAAATGTATGTGACAAAGATCTAATTTATAACACTTGCTCTGGAAGTCCTTTTATCAGTTTAGAAAATTCATTTATTCTTTTTGTTGTTCAACCTTGGTTCCCAAAGAAGATCAAAGATATCAGGAAAATAATGTCTTAACTTGCAAATGAATTGGATTTGAGGGAGGCAGAGTTGCACAAAGTCTTCAGTCTTAGTCTCTCCTCCAGAGTCATTAAAGTCTTATGATAAGACAAAAGACAAAACCACTAGGATTGGCACAGCATAGCTTCTGTGCTTTATTTATTTCTGCTTTATTATTTATTTATCCTGCTTTATTTATTTTGTTAAATATTTCCCTAATTCACTAATAATTCCATATTTTAATTTGGTTGTATTAATACTTAGGAGTGTTAGGGGCAGTCTGAAGCCTAACCAAAGCATGTTGTTTGACATTCTAATTGATATAGGGAGCTCTCTACATATAATTTTAAATGACAGAGAAGGTGCCATTCTGCATGAATGCAATGATTTCCTCACTGGGAGTTTCCAATACAGATACAACATCATTTTTAATCTTCAAAAATATATTTGTTTGTTTGTTTGCTTTTAGCAACCGCATCATACTTCTGCCTCACATTTTTCTTATAGCTACATAAAATTCTCAGGTCATTTTTGAAAAGCCTCCTGCTAATCCAAATCTCCATCTTATCCTTGTACTAATTCTTTTTTCAAACTTAAATGCAAGGCTTTAGCTATATATTACTTTTAATTATTTCATTCAATCATAATTTATATCTTTATAAGATCTGCAGAAAAACTGAATTCCATGTATCTGAAATGAAAGCTATCAAAAGGCAATAATGCAATAAAATGCTCTTAAGTAATTCCCTAGGCAAACTTGGTCATAGTAATAATTTTCCATTCCCTTCTCAAGTTTTCCTCATTAATAAGTTGCTGCTGAAGAGTTTCATTGAACTAAGAATTTTTCATTTGATGAGTTTGAAAGACTGATTTGAGAGTCCCCAAAAGAATACAGAATTTATTATTTCCTTCTGTCTAAAAACTTTGAGTGTTAATTAAAAAAGAGAGAACAATTATTCAATTGGGGACTCTGTAATAAACTCTTTCAGGTCCAAGATTTCTGGCAAAAAATGAATATAAACTTTTTTCCTCTCTTCTCTTTCAACAATAGTGTGTTTTCAATAGCAGATTTAGTTGACTTCACTATGTCAAAATCAGAGGTTTAAATGTTCAGGGAACCACAGTAACTTAAACAAATTAAAATGGTAAGGGTAAATAGATTTAAGAAGGAACCCCTCCTAGGCATTAAATCTATTGAGCATTTCTGATTAATCAAGTACACTGCTTTTCTTCTCCTTTCTCTAACTGTTAATGACTACCATATTAAGTCTTAAATAGTCTGGTAGGATATTCACTTGTGTCTAGGAGGCAGACTGAATGTCTGCCAGTCCCTGAGCCATTACAACTTAAGGTCTATAACTGTCGGAACAACTGGATGCATGCACATAAAACTGGCAAGCAGCCACTGCTTCCCCTCCAAGCCCCAATTAAAACAATGTTTTCATATCAATGGGAAAGCAGCGGCTGTAGCTTTGTTTTACAACACAAGCAGGATGCCTCAGAAAATCTTCCAAACTTTCTTTCTACAGATACCATCCTCTCTATTTTATTGAACTTACCCATATGTTATGGGCTATTTTTTTATTTTTTTAGGAAGATTTTATTTATTTTGAGTTTTACAATTTTCCCTCATTCTTGCTTCCCACACCCCACAGAAGACATTCTGTTAGTCTTTACATTGGTTCCATGCTATACATTGATCTCAGTTGAATGTGATGAGAGAGAAATCATATCCTTAAGGAAGAAAAATAAAGTATGAGATAGTAAACTTACATAATAAGATAACTTTTTTTTTCTAATTTGAAGGTAATAATCTTTTGTCTTTGTTCAAAGTTCATAATTCTTTTCCTGGATAAAGATGGTATTTTCCGTTGCAGATAGCCCAAATTTGTCCCTGATTGTTGAACTGAGGGAATGAGCAAGTCCATCAAGGTTGATCATCACTCCCATGTTGCTGTTAGGGTGTACAATGTTTTCCTGGTTCTGCTCATGTCACTCAGCATTAGTTCATGCAAATCCCTCCAGGCTTCCCTGAAATCCCATCCCTCCTGGTTTCTAATATGTTGAACAATAGTGTTCCATGACATACATATACCAGAGTTTATTAAGCCATTTCCCCAATTGAAGGACATTCACTTAATTTCCACTTCTTTGCCACCACAAACAGGGCTGCTATGAATATTTTTGTACAAGTGATGTTTTTACCCTTTTTCATCATCTCTTCAGGGTATATACCCAGTAGTGGTATTGCTGGATCAAAGGGTATACACATTTTTGTTGCCCTTTGGGAATAATCCCAACTTGCTTTCCAGAAAGATTTGATGAGTTCACAGCTCTACCAACAATGTATTAGTGTCCCAGATTTCCCACATCTCTTCCAACATTGATCATTGTTCTTTCTGGTCAAATTGGCCTGTCTGAGAGGTGTGAAGTGGTATCTCAGAGATGCTTTAATTTGTATTTCTCTAATAAATAATGATTTGGAACAGTTTTTTCATATGGCTATGGATTTCTTTGATTTCCTCAGCTGTAAATTGCCTTTGAATATCCTTTGGCCATTTGTCAATCTTGCTTTTTTTTTTTTGAAAATTTGACTCAGTTCTCTGTATATTTTAGAAATGAATCCTTTGTCAGAAATGCTAGTTGCAAAAATTATTTCCCAATTTACTACAAATTCTTTTGGTCTTGGTTACAATGGTTTTGTCTGTGCAAAAGCCTTTTAATTTAATCAAAATTATCTAGTTTGTTTTGAATGATGTTCTCTATTTCTTGCTTGGTCATAAACTATTTCCCTTTCCACAGATCTGACAGATAAACTACTCCTTAATCTTCTAGTTTGCTTATAATATTGTTCTTTATGTCTAAATCCTGTATCCATTTGGATCTTATCTTGGAATAGGGTGTGAGTTGTTGGTCTAATCTAACTTTCCTCCATACTAACTTCCAATTTTCCCAATAGTTTTTATCGAAGAGAGAATTCTTAACCCAATAGCTGGACTCTTTGGGTTTATCAAACAGCAGATTACTATAATCATTTCCTGCTGTTGCACCTAGTCTATTCCACTGATCCTGACTCTATTTCTTAAACAATACCTGACAGTTTTGATGAATGATGCTTTATAATATAATTTTCGATCTGTTAAGGCTAAGCTACATTCTTTTGCACTCTTTTCATTGAATCCCTGGAAATTCTTGACTTCTTATTTCTCCATATACATTTACTTACAACTTTTTCTAACTTATTAAAGTAATTTTTGGAATTTTGATTGGTATGGTGCTAAACAAGTAGTTTAGTTTTGGTAGAATTGTCATTTTTATTATATTAGCTCAATCTATCCATGAACAGTTGATGTTTGCCCAAGTATTTAAATCTGATTTTATTTGTGTGAGAAGAGTTTTGTAATTGTTTTCAAAAAGTTTTTGAGTCTGCCTTGGCAGGTAGACTCTCAGGCATTTTATTTTGTCTGAAGTTATTTTAAATGGGATTTCTCTTTCTAGCTCTTTCTGCTTTATCTTCCTAGTCATAATTAGAAATGTTGAGGATTTATGAGGGTTAATTTTATATCCTGTGACTTTGCTAAAGTTGCAAATTATTTTTAGTAGATTTTTAGATGACTTTTTGGGATCTTCTAGGTATACCATCATGCAATCTGCAAAGAGTGAGAGTTTTGTCTCTTCCTTCCCTATTCTAAATCCTTCAATTTCTTTTTCTTCTCTTATTGCTGAAGCTAACATTTCTAATGTGATATTGAATAGTAGTGGTGATAATGGGCATCTTTGTTTCACTGTTATGGGTTATTTGAAACCATTCTTTCATTCTGTATTTTATTCTATCCTGCCAAGACAATTTTCCTTTTTAAAATAATATTCTCTTGCTCCTTCACATTCATAAAAGCACTGTTCTTAAATTTGGA
This sequence comes from Macrotis lagotis, assembly GCF_037893015.1. Taxonomy (NCBI): domain Eukaryota; kingdom Metazoa; phylum Chordata; class Mammalia; order Peramelemorphia; family Peramelidae; genus Macrotis; species Macrotis lagotis. The sequence continues at coordinate 523,933,172 of NC_133658.1, forward strand.
TTAGGTTTAGTAAAGAATTTATGTTTAGATCTGAACCTCTTCCTTCATCCTATTGTCTTTCAAAATTGTGTCTGCAGATATGAAACATGTTCTTATTTTTACACATTTCCAAAGAGGGAACTAGGAAGAGGCCATCAGAATTTTGCCCTAAAATACCGAAATTTAGAGGATATTGTTAAACTTTATCCTTGCAAGGATTTCTCTCTCCTCCCCATAATTCTCCCTCCCCCTTTCAAGCACACACACACACACACACACACACACACACACACACACACACACACACAGACACACAGACACACACATTTACTAAAAGGACAATTGTCAACTCTAGCGGCAATTTCTAAGTCGACCACACTTACAAAATAACCATTACATATTAAAGACATCTCTTTTGTCTTATATTGGATTAGAACAATATATCAAAAATAGCTAGTTAATGCTGGGGATACTACACTGCTCTTGGAGTCAGGAGGATAGGAGTCTGAATCTCACATTCAGACATTTGATTCAATACCTATGTGACTTTGGGCAAGTCACTTCAGCTGGATTATCTTATATCCAGAGTCATCTCCAGTTGTCCTGATTCATATCTTGTCACTGGACCAAGATGACTCTGGGTCTCACTCAAATCTAATTCATGTGGTTGTCATGGTATCACCTCCCTGATATCATGATCTTCTTCAAAAATGAAGGACAAACATTGTGTTTGGCTGAGCCTGAATGACTTCTAAGCCCCTTTCCAGCTCTGGATTCTAAGACCTTAATTTGCAAGGTGTAATCATTAGTATTTTTTAGGGGTTTTTTTTGCAAGTCATTGGGGTTAAGTGGCTTGCCCAAGGCCACACAGCTAGGTAATTATCAAGTATCTGAAGCCGGATTTAAACTCAGGTACTCCTGACTCCAGGTGAATAAGTACTATCCAGTATTCTACATATTTCTCCCTATTTTGTGTCTTCTCCACCCTTTCCCTGGCATACTACCCTGTCTACTATCTTATGCTGGGTAACAATAGAAGTGCAGTTGGAAAATAGCTGAAGGACTATTTTGATGAAAATAAATATATAACCTTTGGACAGTCCTCTTATCAAGACTTCATAAGTTTTTTCTTATCAAGAATTCAGGAGTTTTAAAGCAGACTATGCATTTCAATGGTGTCTCCATTCCCCCACTTAGCATACAAAAATATTTTAAGCTTATAATAAACTCACACTCCTACTTTGAAATATATAATACATGCTAAAAGGAAGAGAAATTTTGCAATGAAATATGGTAACATAAATTAAAGAAGCCCAGTTTTGATTAAGACAACAACATGATTACTAATCTTTAAAGAAAGACATGAGTATCATAGGTTGTAAATGAATTATTACTAGTATAAGACAATAATTTTATAGGTCAAAATAAATTTCAAATATCTGAACAAAATAATTTATCTTTTCCCTTAGATATTTGTTGAAGTTGTTTTATAGGGCTAGTGGGATTTTGAATAAATGTGACAATAGTAGTCACTCTGAAACAAATTTATAAACAAAATATTGGGCAAGATAAAAAAAATAAGCTTTTCTATCAGAAACTATAATTATCATGGAATTAGAAGATTGATTTATTTTTAAAAAACTGCAAAATACAATTTAATTTTTATTAACATTATGAAATAATTTTGAAGCAGTATTTCTTTTTTGGAGGAGAGGTAAGGAGAAATAATGTCTTAGCATATCTCATAACTATGTCTGGTTATAATTGCTTACATTTTTCTGATAACCTCTGAGCTTTGACTCCCTTAAGTGACTCACCCAATTTCAAATAAATCAGTAACAACAATATGAGAATTCATTGTGTGCTTAGACCACAAGGTTTTCCATTAAATAGGAAAAAAATAAATTGACCGTGGGTCATAAGTACTGAAGGTTGTTCATTTTTTTTAGATTTGCATAATTAAGAATGATTCCTTGAAGCAGTAAGCTTTAGTTCTATAACTCCACAAATGGTAAATCTATAAACTGTTTCAGAACTTTTAAGGTACTAATTTTAAATATTGAAATCGGATAGATTTTAGACTTTTTTTTTCTAATTTAAAAGAGAAAATAAAAAAAACCCTTTTCTGTTAGTTTCTATTTTTCCCTTCTAATTCAACAATTTTCTAAAGTGTTGTCCTATTTGATGATAGTTCAATGATTTGTAAATCTATCTTGTGCCTCATTAAAAGTTCATGTCTCTAAGAACACTAGATCAAACCATTTTATCTTTGCATGTTGCTTTCTTGAATGGTCACTTTAAAAATTATGATTTCCAATGATATTTTCAAGTGTTTTTTTTCTGTACATTATTCCAGGATCGATTCTTCTCCAGGTGTCTGAACAGCATTCAATTCAATTTGATCCTACAGGCATTTATTAAACATTTATGTACATCAATTATCCACTTGTTACACTTTTTATATATTAATTATCTGCTATGTACATCAGTTATTCCCTTTGTTTTCTCTCTTTCTCTAGAAAGAGATCAGTACCAGATCAGTCAAGTTAACTTATAGGATACATTTTCATGCTTTTTCTTCTTGATATTCATGTGCTGTATGGCATAGATATATTATTGACTAGCCTGCATAAACCAAAAATGGTATTGAAAAGTAAATATAATGCTCCCCTTTCTGTATATTATCACAGTAATATTATTGATTTGACTGCATACTGCCAGAGATCAATTTTTATTTTTATTTACTTATGGATTTTGTGACTGGACAAGAAGGGAGGATGATAGAGATATTTTTAAAAGTTGAACACAAACTACATATTCACACTGATTTTGTGGGCAAGGGAAGCAAAACAAGAATAACAAAGTAGATAAGTAAATATGAGCAAATCTTGAAAAGGACCGCCTAGATGGATTACAGAAATTCTTAGTCAGACGTTATGTTGAGAATGGGTCAAATAATACGAGAAACTCAGAATTTGAAGAGACCACAAATGTCATCTAGTCCAACCTATTACTTAACAAGAATATTTTTCTAAAATATATCCACAAAGTGGTTTTGTATAGTCTTTGTTTTCCAAAAAGAGACAAAGCAGGATCCATTGACTTTACATGTAGTTCATTCTATTATTTGGAAGTTATAATTGTTAGTCAAATCTAAATTTGCCTCTCTGAAGCATTTATACTGCTTCTATCCTCTAGGATCAATAAGAGTAAATTCAAACCATCTTTTATATGACATTCCTTCAAATACATGAAGGCAGGTTATCATGTACCATTTCAGTTTTCTCTTCTCTCATTTATGAAAATATTAATTTATCTAATCCTAATGCAGCATGATTTTGATACCCTTTATCTTTATGTTTGCTTACATTTGGAAGATCTCAGTTTATTAATAGAATACCTTCTCTAAAAGATGGAAACCAGAAATAGATTCAATATCCAAATATCTTCAGACAATAATGGAGCTCCATGTGTTGAAGAATACAATCCACTATTTTTATTCTTTATTTTGCTTTTTAATATAATTATGATGAAAATGATGAATAGTAAAGATTATTTGAGGAACTTGCAATATAGGTAATGATTTTGGGAACTAAGAAAGAACAACCTAAAATAAAAATGGTTGGATTGTTGAAAAACAGTGCTAACTATAGACATTTTTGCCAAATTCCTACAATTTGTACATAATTACCAACCAACACAATAACAGTTACGTATGACATTAAATAGAACACATTATGGACTGGGATTAGAACAGAACCTGTAATTTGATACAGGGAGTTTTCAACTGAGGAAACTATTGCTATTAATAAGCTGACAACAATGAGGTATTGAGAACAATGAAAACTTAAGTAACTTGACATACAGTGCAAATATGGTAAAAACTTGATCCTATCTTCCTGATTCCTGGCTGTTTCTCATCTTAAGTAAACATATTCCAAGTAGTTCTGGATTTGAATGCCTAAATAAATGTGCATAGTTTTCAGTAACTGGAAGGGGTGGGAGAAGAGAATACTGATTATTTTAGACTATAATGATCGAGTAATGCAAGCTTTCTTTCCTTGCGAAGCAAATTGGATAATTGAGTAACTGACCTTATGAGAACCAGTGTTTATTAAATGCCTATTATATTCCATTCCAGTGCTAAGCACAGGGGATGCAAAAAAAAGGCAAAAGATAATCCTTGTCATCTAAGAACTCACATTCTAATGGAGGAGAGAACATATAAATCACTATTTACAAAAAAGCTTGTTTTCTTAAAATTTTTGTACTTCATTTTCAAACAAGACCATGACATCAGGGAGGTAATGCCATGACAAGAACATGAATGGGATTTGAGTAAGGTGGGGGATATGCTAAATCACCAGTCTCATTTTCTCCTGCAGAACCATCTGGGTCCAGTGACCAGATAGGAATCAGAACGAGTGGAGATAGCCCTGGATGTGAGGCAATAAGAGTTAAGTTACTTGCCCAAGATCACACAGCAAGGAAGAGTCAAGTATCTGGGGTTGGATTTAAACTCCTATCCTCTGAGGCCAGTGTGCCATCAATCATGCAACCTAGTTATATGTAGGATAAATGATGACTGATCAACAGAAAGAAGGGGCTAGAATTAAAAATGAATTTAAAAAGACTTCCTGTAGAAAGTGGAGTTTTAACCAAGATTTGAAAGAAGACAGGGGAGCCAAGCAAAAAGAGATGAAGAGGGAGGATATACCATGCATATGCAAGAAAGCCAGAGAAAATGACTGAAGTTGAAAGATTGGATTTTCTGGTTCCTGGGAACAAGGAGACCAATCTAACTAGATCAAAGAATACTCACATCAACCTAAATAATCTACTTGCTTGGGTTTTGGCAACTGACATTTTCAGCAGTAGTTTGGATAGTAAAACGTTCATCTAGACATTTCATTTACTAGGAAGATTACCATTTTAAATTGAGATCAGATACTCTAGGGTCTTAAATTTGTGCTCACTTTGGTTATAACTTCTTTCCTGTTCTGATGAGCTGTGATTAATTCATTACTGTATTTGTAATATGTCTGTGATATAGACTTAGTATAGGATTTGCCTGATAGTCTATGTTTCTGTAAATATTGGAAGACAGTCACAAAAGCTTTAGCATACAAAAGAATATGAGAAGTCATCTGGTTCACCCTTCTTATTTTATTAATTAGAGATTCAAAGATATTAGGTGATTTGTCTGAGATCATAATTAATAAGGAGTAAAGCCAGGATTTGAAATCTTCTAAACTAAATTTGAAAACTTCTAAACTAAATTTTTATACTTTTTCCCATTGTATCCTCATTGTTTACATAAAAAAATAGGGTTTTCTTTTGACTTGAGTTTTTATTGACATATGAATTTCCCATTTAGGAAATTCTCTCTACCAATTTATATTAGCAGCTAGTCTGTAATTTATAAATTAGAGAAAGCCCACTGACATTGAGAATTTATCCTTGGGTCATAAAACCAATGTATCAGAGCCCAGTAGGAATTCAAGTTATAATGATTCTGAAGACAGTTTTCTATTATGTCATTCTGCCTTTCACTACATCCCTTATATTACTTAACAATAACGTAATAATTCATGAAGAATATTTTCAGATTTCTTTTTAACAAAGGCATAAACTCTCCTGAGCCCTCCTCCAGACACCTCCAAATGTCTTTAAATAATGACTCTAGATAAATTCTAGAGTAGCAGAATACACAGGAGGACATATTAAAATAATTTCTCAGCCCATTACAGCTTATAAATTCATCAGGAAAGGTCTGTTCCACCAGAGTGAGAGAGGAGTCCAATGCAGTACAGGACACACATACCACCTTAGAAGAACTGAAAACTTACAGATCCCTAGATGTATTTTGAAAACAATTGTACAAAACCCCAGAAACTTGGGACAGTGCTCCACCCTGTAAATAGAGCTCTACCTTATCAATGAGTTAAAATGAAGTCAAAGGCTAGGAAAATAAACAAACAGAAAAAAAGAGTCTGACATCATCTTTCTCAAAAGTATCAAGGAAAACTACCTTGATATTCTAGAACCAAAGGGTAAAACAGAAATTGAATGGAATTCACTCATCACCTCCTGAAAGAGACCCAAAATGAAAACTTCCAGGAATATCATACTCAAATTCCAGAGCTCCCAGCTCAAGGAGAAAATATTGTAACCAGCAAGAAAGAAAATTAAAATATCATGGAAACACTATAAAATAAAACAAGATTTAGCAGCTTATATATTAAATGATTGTAGTACTTGGATTTTGATATTCCCAGAATATGAAAGTGATTGAATTACAGTCAAGAGTCCATCATCCCACAAAACTTATGATACTCTTTCAGGGGAAAAGAGGAACATTTAATGAAATAGGGGACTTTCAAACTTTCATCATGGAAAGAACAGTGATGAAAAAAAAATTTGAGACTCAAGTGAAGTATAAAAGAATGGACAGAAAAGAGAAGTCCTAAATGTCTTAATGATGCTCAACTATTTATATTTCTACATGGGAAGATGATACTGATAAATCTTATAAACTATCTTAATATCAGGGCACTTAGGAGTATATTTAGACAGGAGACACAGGTGTGAGTTGAATATGAATGGATGATATATTAAAAAATAAAAATTAAGGAGAGAGGAATGTTCTGGGAGAAAGGGAAAAGGAGAATTACAATGGCGGAGGTTATCTCATATAAAAGAGGCAAGAAAAAGGCAAGAAAAAGGTTTTATGGTGGAATGGAAGAGGGAGAAGGTAAAAGCAAGTGAGTGAACTACTCTTTCATCAGAAATGCATCTAAGAGGGAATAACAATTCGGTGTAGCAATCTAGCCTACAGGAAAATAGGAGGGAAAGGGAATAAGAGAAGTGAGGAGTGATGGAAGAGAGGGAATATTGGGAGAGAGGCTAGTCAGAAGCAAAATACTTTTGAGGAGGGACAAGATGACAGGAGAAAGAAAATAGAATAAATGAAAGTTAGTGAATAGGAAGAGGGAAATACAGTTAAAAATTGTAATATGTGTAAAATGTGCAATATATATAAAATGCAAAAAAATTGAAGTAAGTTTCTTAAATAAATGCCTCATTTTGCAGATGCAGAAAATAAGATTCCACTTGATAAATTATCAAAAGATATGAACAGCCCCAAGAGCAATAAAAATGTTCATTCCCTTTGACCCAGCAATTCCAATTCTAGATCTATATGCAGAAGAAATCATAGAAAATAGGAAAAGTCCTACATTCCAAAATATTCATAGCAGCACTTTTGTAGTAAAGAATTGGAAATTGAGGTGATGCCCATCAACTGGGGAATGGCTAAACAGGTTGTGGTACAAGAATACAATGGATTATTATTGTTCTATAAGAAACCATAAATGGTTGGACTCTAGAGAAGCATGGAATGAGTTACAGGATCTGATGCTGAGCTAAGGGAGCAGAACCAAGAGAAAAATGTACACATTAACAAGAACACTGTGAGATAATCATTTTTTATGAAAGCAGCTCCTCTCAGCAGTTCAAAGAGCTAGGACAATTTTATTAGACCAGCTTTGGACAATGTTATCCCCATCCAGAGGAAGAAAAACAAAACAAAACAAAACAAAATTAAAAACCCTTTAGAATTTATTGAACACTTCATAAAAGTTATCTCTTATGTATCTCTTTCCTTTAATCCTAATTTCACTTACCAAAAATGACTAATCTGTAAATATGTTTCTTAAAAATATTTATGTACAATGCTAACCTGACTGTTTGCTGCTTAGGGGAGGAGGTGGGAAGGGAGGGTGGAAGGAAATTTTGAAAATTAATATACATGTGTATATGGATGAAAAAATAAATAAATTTTAAAAAAGAAAAAAGATATGAACAGTTTTCAGATGCAATTATCAATGTTATCTGTAGTCATATTAAAAATGTTCTAACTTATTATTGATTGAAGAAATGTAAATTAAAACAATTCTTGAGGTACTACCTTATACCTATTAGAATGGTTGATAGCACATAAATGGAAAATGGCAAATATTGAAGAGAATGTAGAGAAAATGAGACATTAATGAATGGCTGGTGGAGTTGTGGACAGATCCAATCATTTTGTAGAACAATTTGGAATTATGCCCAAAGGGCAACAAGATATTTATAGCAGCTTTTTTCTGATTGCAAGGAAATGGAAGTTAAGGAGATGATCATCATTTAGGGAATGACTGTACAAACTATGGTATATGATTATAGAATGCTCTTCTGCCATAAGAAATGAGCAAGAATCTCTTATAACTGATTTAAAGTGAAATATACTGAATACAAATTAGCAGTAATATTTCAGGATGATCACCTATGAATGACTTAACTTTTCTCAGCAATTCTGTGACCCAAGGTAACTCTGAAAGACTTATGATGAAAAAATGCCATCCATTCCTAGGGAAAGAGCAGATAGTGTATAAATACAAATTGCACCATGCTTTTGTATACTTTATTTATCTCACGGTTTCTTATTTTTTGCTTGGGTGGATCTTTGTTTTCTTTTACAACATAACTGTCATAGAAATGTTTTGCATGACTACACATTTATAACCTATATCAAATTGCTTGTTTTCTCAATGAGGAAGGATTGAAGTGGGAAGAAGAAGAGAATTTGAAACTCAAAGTTTTAAAAAATGTATGTTAAAATAAATGTTACATGTAATTGGGGAAAATAAAATTATATATATATATATATATATATATTTGAAAAGCAAATGCATCCCTCTTTTATTAATATATATATATATCCTTCTATCCATCGTTCTGAACATAAAAGTAGAAAAATGTTTGCATAATTGAATTAATATCATATAGCTTATGTACTCAATGACTAATTTCTCATTTGCTTGTCTTTTATGAACTTGACATATTAACAATAATGAATATTTCAATATACAAAGAGCAGAAACAGAAGATTATATTGGAAAGTGAAATTAATTGTAGACAATTTATGCTTTAGAGAGCTTATTAAATTTAACAGGATGATGATTTATGCTTTCCTTTGTGTTTTGTCCTTTTCTCTTCCATATAACTTGAAAAAAACATCATTTAGTCTCTTTTCTCTTCTAGTCTTTATGTGGACTTACATAACTTATCTGAGCTACATTGCCCACACATTTATCCAAACCAGCACCAACACACACACAAATAAAGAGTTACTTAAGGTTATATCCGTCAATGTGATCACTCAATCTTTTGAGTGATTTTTTTTTTACCAAAAAAAGTCTTTTAGAAATTTTTCATGACACATAGAACCAACATTTCTAAAAAGGATAATAGTATAACTTCAACAGCAACAAGCAAACAAGATCATACTCACTTTTCTTCAAATTGCCAAATTATTGTACATTTTTCCCCTAAATATTTACATTTTGTAGTCCAGTCAAAGGGATCTCCTTGCTGTTTCTGACATATGTCTTCATCTCCTTTCTCACCATCTCCCATTTCTGGAGTTCCTGCCCTCTTGACAGCCCTATTTTCTGTACTAGACTATTCTGGGGATAATTTTTACCAATCTGAAAAAAAAATGTTTATCACACATGTTCTTATTTCTTAGGTGGACTTTAAAAAAAACTAACATCTTTCTCCTCATTTTCCTTTCTGTGTTCTCATTCACCTACCATCAACTCTTGCCTTTCCCTCAGCTCCTGGTATCTGCTAGAATGAGCAGTCATGAAATGCATGGTCCTATGCCATTAATGAAAACAAAACCTTCAGATATTTTAATGTTCTGAAATATAGCATTATATGTAAACAACTAAAGGAATGATAGGATTTAGAAAAAAGAGATAATAAATATCAATATATTTTTTGAATAAGATGTCAAAAGAATAGGTGGGTCCTGATCTAAAGTATGATAAAGATGAGTAGGCAATATTTGTTTAGGGAGAGAAAATTAGTAGCACATTCCAAGAAGCAAATTACCATGAGATTCATTTGGAAGCAAAATATATGAGGAATCAAAGAACTCATTGTTTACTAGTTCAACATACTACTGTTCTATTCTATTATCAATCCCTCTTTCTGTTATCTGAAATTTTTTCCTATCTTGCCAAACAGCAGACCTAGAAGATTCCTACCATCTGCCAACTTAATTGCTCAAGAACAAAGGTATTGAAGGATGTTAGAACACACTCAGCAGTACTTGAGTACGTTACAAATGAATGTGATTTTTCTCAAGTGAAACATCATTACAAGACAATATTTTAATCCACATGAATTTACTCCATTGAATGATAAAAAACAAAGTTCCTACAGCATATGTTGAAAATATCATCCATATAATGTTCCTTGCCTGTGGACATACACCACATATTTCTCTTTTGTTCTGCTTTTTTTCTTTGCTTTCTCTTCACTCCCTTTATAATCTAATTAGTTTCCATGGTTTAATTATCATCTTTATGAAGTTGATAAATGCATTTAAATATTCAGTCTTAAACTATCTCCTTCAACCCAGGTTCAATGACAGCATGCTTATTGGACATTTAAAATTTTGTATACTCTAGGCATCTCAAAGTCAGCATCTTCAAAATAGAACTCTTATCTTTTTGTTCAAATACATTACTCTTTTATACTACTGTATTTCTCTCAAGGTCATCATAATCTTTCCAGTCACCCAAGTAATCAGCCTTGAAGTCATTTTCAAATCCTCACTCACCCTCACTTCACATATTTAATCATTTGCCATTTTTTAGTTTCACACATACCTCATATTTGCTCATTTCCTTCCACCTAATCACATATTCGATTCTCATAACTCTTTTGCAGAATATTGTAATACCTTCCTAATTCAATACTCTCAAGTACCTTCCTGTTATCTTCAGAATAAAATTCAAACTTTTTTTTCTTTGACATTTAAATCCCTTTTTGATCTGACTCCCAAAAAAACCTTTCTAAATTTCCTATGCAAATCACACAGTTCAGCCAAACTGGACTTCTTGTTGTAGTTGATACATAATAATTCATTCCATATTTCTGGGGGTTTTTTTTAGGTTTTTTTTTTTGCTAGGCAATGGGGTTAAGTGGCTTGCCCAAGGCCACACAACTAGGTAATTATTAAGTGTCTGAGGTCAGATTTGAACTCAGGTACTCCTGACTCCAGGGCTGGTGCTCTATCCACTGTGCCACCTAGCTTCCCCCTCTCTGTTATTTCTTACTTGCCACCAGCACCACCCCATTCCAACGCCTGCTCTTCTAACTTTTATTAATTCTAATTCCTAGATTTCTTCAAAACTCTTCTCAAGCAGTATTTTATACAGAAAATCTTTCTTATTTCCCCTCACTAGTAATTAGTGTCACATCCTCACAAATTAGCACAAATTGCTATATGCATATACTTTCTAGTAAATATTTACATATTTATTTTATTTATAAAATTTAAATATATATTTATAAAAGTATAAAATATGACAATATTCAAATATTCAAAATCAATTAAGAAATTCTAAAGGAGATGTAGTACTTTCATTGAAAATAATATAAAGATTTGCCAGTAGCCCAGGTGTACCAGACAAAATTTGGGAAATATCCAGAGGGATCTAAAAATAGGTTAATGATTTAGGAAAAACAAAAGACCTAAGTAAAGTCAAAAACCTAAAAAAAAAAGAAAGAATAATAATTGACATGAAGAAAATACCAAGGAGAGATAATATCACTTGACTAGCTGAAATACATGATGAAAAAAAAGAGAGAGACTTAGATAATTTTTTTTAAAATTGTGAAATAAAACGCTAGATTTATTAGAACTCCGAGGACAAAGGTAGATAGAATAAACTCATTAGCAACCGAATGAAACCCCCAAATTTAAACTCATAGGAAAATCATAAGCTAAATTCAAATTTTGTAGTCTAAAGGAAAAATATATATTTGTATATATATTTATATCTATGTGTGTGTACATATTCATATGCTATGTATTATAAATAAATATACATATATATTAGGAATATCTAATTTCAATTTTATCTCAGTATAGTCCAGAAAAGATTTAACAATCACTATATAAAAGATGAAAGAACATTTTATATAGTATTTTCAAAGGCTAAAGTATGGTTTTACAATTAAAAAAATGCATTCAACAAAGCAGTATCCCATAGGTTTAAAAAAAAACCTTTAAAAACTGGAAACTTCTAAACACTACTGACAAAAAAGCAGAACAAAATAAAATGTATGATGTATAAAAATAGAAAGTTGAAATATAAACAAGAGTCAAGAGAGGAATAAAAGGACAAATATGCACAAGAAATTAGAAGACACTAAATAAGAATGAAATGCTCATAATCTAAGGAGTGACTGAAGTTTTTCCCCAAAACCACAGTCCATTAAACAGGAATCATAGGGGAAAATAAGTAAGAGAAGACATGCTAGTGGCTTTGTATTTGTTTTCGTAATCTTAAAAGAAGAATATGAAGGAGAAAGAAATACATTATAGTGAGGTGATAGAAGGTGATAGAGATGATAGAAGCTTAGGAACATTGTCACACAAAATCTGAGTATGCAAATGGAAGACTAAAAAAATAAGAAACAGAGGGACAAAGTGACACTTGAAACTCATTTTCATTTGAACTGTTCAGGAAAAATATACAGAGCTGAGTGAAAACATATATTTGATTCAAAGAAAGATGGAATGGGAAGAGAAGAAAAGGAGAAATTAGAGGGAGGATATACCAAGTCTCAAACAAAATAAATTTTAGTCCCAATGATGGATTGCAAAGGATAGAAAGGATACATGCATGAGAATAGAAGTGCAACAGAATAGAACTACTGATGTTGAAGTATTCTGCTTATAAATTTTTATCTTTTTTGTAAAGACTAAGCAGGAAGAAAAGAGAAAAGAAAAAGGAGAGAAGTACACAATTAATGATCTTAATTGGGAATATGAATCCAATGAACACTGTAATAAAACATAAATTGGTCATAGAATGAATTGAAAAGCACAATTCTGCAATACATGTTTATTAGAAACATACTTAAATGAGATTCACAAAATTAAAATAAAGGGCTGGAGGAAAATGTATTATGATTTAAATTAAATTTAAAAAGGTAAAAGTAGGGATCATTATCTTGGAAAAATTAAAGTAAAATATACATAATTAAAAGAAGATAACAAGGAAACTATTCCATGTGAAAAACCACATACGATTGACATATAATTTGTCAGTAATTAATATGCATTAAATAAGAGCACAAATAAATACTTAAAGAGAAAAGTGAATTATAGAAAAAAATAATCACTGAAACATAAAATATTAAAATAAATAAAAAATACATTAAAGACTTGAGTAGAATTTTTTTTAAGTATCTATGGAACTCTCTCAATTATTAAATGAGAATTGAAATAGGTATGCATTTAACATAACAGTAATATCTCCTGTATAAAACTTGACCATTTATTATAAAATAAAAACTTGACAAATTCAGAAAATCAGAAATGTGAAAAATTAAAGCAAAATGCAATAAAATTATATGTAATATAAAGATGTTGAATAAATAAGTAAAAACTAATTAGAATTTAAATGGCATTACTAATGTAGGATCAAAAATTCCATCATAGAAATGTGGGATAATTTAATATAATAATGATATCAGTGCAAAGCAAATTAAAATATTTGAGATGGAAACAAAGATATTCCTTACAGAAATGTTGTATTTCTAAACAATTCATCAAGAAAGTGAGAATGAACAGAGTGATGAAAAAAGTTAGGGATTTTTTAAAAATCAAATTAGAAAAACAATTTTGAAATCAGAATTACATATTTTAAATATATAAACAAGAAAATATAAGAACACTGATGTTATAAAAAACAATGTATAAGAATCAACCAAATTTAACAATTCTTTGAATGTAACAAATAAAATAAACATTAGTCATTTTGCTTTTAAACAAGACATGCAGATGAGTAAAATTGAAACTGAAAAAAATAAGCACATGACAACAAATCTGACATAATAAATGGGATGGATGAATACTTATCAAAATATGAACTGCTATCATTAATAGAATAAGAAATAGATTCCTAAATATAGCAATCTCAGGGAAAACTTGAAGGAGAAATCCCCCAAATCATACCCCAGGAATGCTACTATTTTTAATCCAATACTATTAATATTCATGGCATATACAATTCTAGTAAAACATAAAATCCATGAAAATAGCAGAAGTGACAGGATCAAATTACTTTTTTGAAAACATTTTTTTATCTTGATACTGAAACCAGGGAATTAAAGTAATCTAGCAACTGATATTCGTAGTGATTATTAATGCAAACTTTCTCAATAAATCAGTATCAAGGAGAGTAACATATAATATAGATTTTATACTAGGGAAAAATTCTGATTTATAGCAGAAATTTAAAAAATGTTTCAAAATTTGGAAAACTATCTCATAATAGACCATATTATCAATAATAATAACCAAAACATAGATACATGAAATAGGAGCATGAAAATCTTCTGAAAAAAAATTAAACCCATTTCTGTTAAAGATATTAGAAGAAAATAAACCTATCCTTAAATATAATACATAATATCTATGTAAATAAAAAAGCCAAAAAATTTTGAAATGAGTATAAGCTAAAGGTCTTTTCATTAAAATAAAAGCAAGAATTCCCATTATCACCATTATTACTTATCATGCTGCTAATATACTAGTTATAATCATGAAAGAATAAAAATAAATTCAAGGATTAAGTATGGTCAAAAAGGGAAGAGAATTATTGTTTATTCCAGATGATATATTGCTTATTTAGAACATCTTCAAAATTCAGTTAAATTAATTGAACAAATTAATAGCATAAATAAGCCTAAGGGATTGTAACTAAATTCACATAAATTTGCATCATTTTTATAAACCATTAACAAAATCCAATAGGAAAAGGTAGTTATTCCAATTAAAATAACTATAGAATGTCTAAAATACTTGAGGGGCTTCTACTTGATAATAGGTCAGGTAAGTAGCATAGTGGATTGTATGCCAGTCCTGGAATTAGCAATACCTGATTTGAAATTTGATTTAAGACACTTATTAACTGTGTGACTCTGATCAGATCATCTAAACAGAGTTCACCTCAGTTTCCTTATCTGTCAAGTAAACTGGAGAAGGAAATGACAAAACCACTCCAAGTATATTTTCCAAGAATATCACAAATGGAGTCATTAAGAGTCATTCAAAATTGAACAACTTTTACTATTTACAACTAATGCTACTTACAACCAAACAACAACTCTTACTATTTGCTAATAAAAACAATATCAATATGAATATAACTATCAAAAAGTGTTCATAAAGATAGGATTTGAAATGGCAGAATAAAAGTTAGGATCTACTTGAGCTCTCCAAAAATGTTTAAAAGGATCAAAATAAATTCTGCAGTAGACGAACCAATGACAGGACAGAACAGAACAATATTTTAGCCCAAAACAATTTAAAAGGTTGACTAAAATGTCTGTCCAGTCCAGACAAAACTCCAGCAAGCCAGCAGTAGACTGAACCCAAGTAAACAAGCACAGACCTTGGAGATGACTGAAGATGTTATAGTAACTTCTGAGTTTTCAGCCCACAGATAGTAAAGAGAACAGATAACTTGCCAGAAGGAGATTCCTAATGGCACTTTACTGACAAAGGTTGAAGGACTCTACTGCATTTTCTACACAGGAATTCAATTCACAGGACTGGTCAAACAAAGAAGAGCCCTGGTACACTAGAACCTCCAGAAACACAGGACAAGGAACGTGCCAGAAGAGCATTGGACTACTCTCTTCATACTACCTTGGAAGAACTGGAAGACTTGTAAGTCTCCAGAATTAGCTCAGAAAACAACAGCAAGAAAGACATGAAACATGGGAAAATGCCCTTCCACTCCAGTAGCAGAGTCTGACTTTAGCATAAAGTTAAAAGTCAAGAAATAGGCTATAAAAATGAGCAAGCCACAAAAAAAGGAATTGACAATAAAAAATTACTATGATGACAGGGAAGATTAAAATGCAAACTAAGAAGAGAACAATGTCAAAATGACATTTACATGCTAAGCTCCATAGTAAAATTCAAGTGCTTTACATGAACTGATGCTAAGTGAAATGAGTAGAGCCAGAAGAATGTTATACACACTAACATCAACAATGGTGATGATCAACTATGATGGACCCGTTCATTTTAGTAGTATAATAATCAAAGAGTATTCTAAAAGACTCGTGATGGAAAATACCATTAATATCCAGAGAGGGAACTTTGGAGTTTAAATGCAGATCAAAGCTTAATAGCTTCAATTTTTAAAAGTTGTCTTATGTGTTATGTCATTTTTCTTTCTAATATTTTTTCTTTCCATTTAGATTCTATTCTTCTTCTCAACAAGATTAACGTGAATCTATGTTTAGCATAATTACACATGTAGAGCATATATTAGATTGCTTTCTGTAAGGGGAAGAGGAGGGGAAAGTATAGGAGGGAGAAAAAACTTTGTAAAAAAAGATTGCTGAAAACTATTGTTGCATGTTGTGGGATAAACAAATACATAAAATATTTTAAAAAAAATATAATTGGGGCAGCTAGGTGGCACAGTGGATAAAGCAATGGCCCTGGAGTCAGGAGTACTTGGGTTCAAATCTGGTCTCAGACATTTAATAATTACCCAGCTGTGTGGCCTTTGGCAAGCCACTTAACCCCATTTGCCTTGCAAAAATATAATATATATATATATATATATATGTATACATATATATATATATATAATTGCTTGCATTAGTAGCACTAAACTAAAACTGGAAAGATACAGAGATTAGCTTGGTTCTTCAAAATGATGCAAATTCTTAAAGACTTCTATATTTTTATAAAATATCTCATTGGAGAAACATGTCTTGGAAAATAGATCCAGATGAGACAATCTAGACTGTCTAATTATTACCTAATTATTAGGTTATTATTACCTAAACCCTGTAATCAAAAAAGAGCCTGGATAACATTTTTCAGAAACCTGCCCTAATATTCTAAAACCAGAGTATAAAATACTTATCAAAAGGATACATCAATCTTTCCTGAAAAAGATGCCAAAATGAAAACTCCAAGAAATATGTAGTCAAATTCCAGAATTGTCAACTCAAAGACAAAATACTTCAGTTAATCAGAAAACAATTGAAATACCAAGGTCACACTGAGGATAACATAGGACTTAGCAGTTTCAAAATTAAAGGATAAAATGGTCTAGAAAATAATATTCAGAAGGGCAAAGGAGCTTGTATTACAGCTAATAATCAAATACTTAGTAAAATTGAGCAGAGGCTTTCAGGGAAAGGATGGATATTCAGTGAAATAGGTGATTCAGACTTCCTTGATGAAAAGATCAAAGCTGAATTGAAAATTCAATTATCTAATAAAAGATTCATAAAATGCATATAAAGGTAAAAATGAGAAGAAAAACATGTTATTCAATAAGATTAACATGGGAAGGTGATATTTTTAATTTTTGAGAAGTGTATCTTCATAAGGACAATTAGGAGTATATATAAACAGAGGATGTGGGTATTAGTCGATTTTGATGTGATGATTTAAAAATTAAGGTATTTAAAAAAGGATTGTACTGGAAAAAGAGAAAAGAGGAAGCAGAATAAGGTACATTATATCACATGAAGTAGTGCAAAGAATCTGACTCTCATTGGATTTGACTCAAAGAAGAAATAAAATACACACACTCACTTGAGTTTACAAATTTATCTTAATTTACATAGAATTGGAAGGGAAAAGGGAAAAAGTAAAAAGAAGGAGGGCTAAAAGAAGGGAGGGGGGATTGGAAACAAAATACTGGTGACGATAGAGGAAGAGACAAAAGGATAGACAGGGAGAGAAATAGGTTGGAGGTAAACGCAGAGTTAGTAATCATAACTGAAGGTGGACAGGATAAACTCCCATAAAATGGAAATGAATGGCATAGTGGATTAAAAAATAGAGTACTGGGCAGCTAGGTGGCGCAGTGGATAGAGCACTGGTCCTGGGGTCAGAAGTACCTGAGTTCAAATCCGACCTCAGACACTTAATAATTACCTAGCTGTGTGGCCTTGGGCAAGCCAACTCACTCCATTGCTTTGCAAAAACCTAAAAAAAAAAATAGAGTTGTACAATATGTTGTTTACAAGAAACATATTTGAAATAGATGCCCACAGAATAAAGATAAGAAGTTTTTATAGACTATATGATGCTTCAACTGAAGGAAAAAAGTCAAGTGTAGCAATCCTGATCTTAGACCAAACCAAAACAAAGATAGATCCATTTAAAAGAGATAAGGAAGGAAATTGGACCTTGCTAAAAGGTACCATAGACAGTGAAACAATATAAATATTAATATATATATATATATATATATATATATATTTACACACACATTTACATCAAATGGAATAGCCATCAACTTTTTTAAAAAGTTAAATTAGTTACAGGAAGATATAGACAATAACACTATCTCTAATGGGGGAATCTCAATTTTCCCCTCTCAGAATAGATAAATACAATTTAAAAAATGAGAAAAAAGATAAGAAGACAAATAGAATTTTAGAAAATTTATTATAGACCTCTGAAAAAATTCTATGGCAATAGAAATTACTATACCTCTTTCTCTGTGATATATGACAGACAAAATTGATCATGCATCAGAGTATAAGTCCCATTACAAATGCAGAAAAGCAGAAATATAACAGGTATATCTTTCAGATTATATTGCAACAGAATTTTATTAAATAAACATCCATAGAAAATGATTTAAAAATAATGGAAATTAAATAATCTAATCCTAGGGAATGTATGACCCATAAAACAAATCACAGAAATAATAAATAATTTCATTAAGGAGAATGACAACAATGAGATAGTATACCAAATTGTGGGGTATAACAAAACACTTATATTTTTTATCTTTAATGCTTTCATATTAAAATAGAAAAAGAGTATGTCAGTTAATTGAACATGCAACTAAAAATAAATTGAAAAAAGATTAAATTAAAATTATTGCTAATTAAACACCAAAATGAAAATCATGAAAATTAGAGTTCATTAAAATTAAAAACAAAACAAATAAATAAATAAAATAAATGAAAATAGAAGGTAGTCTTTTGAAATAAATAGATTAAATCATTAGTTGATATGATCAGAAAAAGAGGAAAATCAAATTACCAATATAATAATGTACAAAGGAAGTTCATTGCTAATGAAGAAGAAATTAAAAGAATCATTAAGAGCTATTTTACCTAATTATGCTAATAAATCTTATCTAATTGAAATAGATTAATATTTTAAAATATAAATTGCCCAGATTAACAGAAAAGATAATACTTAATTAACACTGTATTGAAAAAAAATTACAGGCTCTCAAGGGACTCCCTAAGAAAAATCCCCAGGAACAGACAGATTCACAAGTGATTTCTACCAAACAGTTAAAGAACAATTAATTCTAATACTATATAACTTATTTGGGAAAATAGGCTAAGAAGAATCCTACCAAATTTCTTTTTCAACAAAAATACAGAAACCATGAAGAGCAAAAACATAGAAAGAAAACTAGGGACAAATTTCTCAAATAAATAAATAAAGTACTAGCAAGGGAGTTACAGCACTTTATCATAAAATTATGATGATAAGATGGAATTTCTATAAAGAATGCAGGGTTTCATCCATATTAGGAAAACTATAAACATAATTAAACATATCAATAATTAAATATATCAATAACAAAGCAATAACTTCACATGATTCCACATCAAATTGCTTGCCATCTAAGGGGAGAGGAGCTGGGAAAGAGAAAAGGTATTTATAATTCAAAAATCAAATGTTAAAAATTATTTTTACAAATATTTGAAAAAATATTTTTAAAAGTATTAAATAAGTGGAGAATTCATAGTTGCACATGAGTGTACAAAGCTAGTGTGATAAAAATTAAAATATCACCTACATTTTAATTTATTCAGTACCATACTTACGAGTTTTTTAAAAAAAGATTAGATTATAGAGCTAAAAAATAATGTAATTCATATGCAAGGAATGAAAGGTTAAAAAAATCTCAAGGGAATTTTTTAATGGTAAGTACTAGATGTCAAACTATACTAAAAGCATTAAGATTTGCACTAGTCAAATAATAGAATATTTGAACAATGGAACAGATTAGACATTTGATATCCAGATGCAAGCCAACATAGGAACTGTATTCAATAAACATAAAGATTTGAAATACTGAGTTAAAAATCTGCAATTCAATAAAAAAAAACACTGAGGAAATTTGAAAAGCAGTGTGACAGAAATTACATCTTACTATAATGAATTCATAATGCATATAGGACTTAGACATAAAATATGAAATCATAAATAAATTATTAAAAAGAAGGAATTGCCCTTGAGATCTATGGAAAGTGGAAGAGTTCAAAGACAAAATAAAGAAAAAGGATGGAAAATAAATAAGGTAGAGAGGTCTGAATAAGTAAGTATGTTTTTAATTTCACATAAAATTAAAAGTGAAGAAAGTAACCGGGGAAAAATTTGCAATAAATGTCTCTGATAAATATCTCATTTCAAATTTATTGGGAATTGATTCAGATTGATTAAAATATAAATCATCTCCCCAATTAACAAATGATCTAAGCATATTAGCAGGAACTTTTCTGTGAAAAAAAATTCTAGCAAAATTTCATATTAAATGATCCAAATCACTAATAGTTAGAAACAAATTAAAATAACTGAAGCTCACATTCAAATAATGGATAAAAATTTTAAAAAGAGAAGCATTGGAGGACCTGTGGGATCCTGTTGATAGTCCTGTAAATTGGTCCAAACATCCTCAAAATTTAAAATTAATGTAAAAAATTAACTCTGCATATCTTTTCAATCATTTACATCAATCATTTTTTATATTCCCTAAAAGTGATTTAAATATGTTAAAAAATATGAATAGCTCTTCTTTTTGTGGAAGCAATAAACTAGAAACTAAAGTGATACGTGTCATTTGTGAACAACTTAAAAAAATTTTGTCAGATGTAATGCAAAATTTTTGTTTTATAATAGTGAAAGGGATGATTTCAGAGAAACCTAAAAGATAGATGAATTAATACAGGTTAAGCAAACAGAAAAGGAAAATACTTCATATGACAACAACATTGCAATAAATAAATATTTTGAAAGGCTAAATATTGTAATGACAAAACATGATTCCTGGAAATAACACTTAGTACAGTGTCCAGGTGTTTAATAAAAGTTTATTTTGAAGATAGTGGAGAGAAACCAGGACTTCTGCTAAGTACTCCTGATTTTCCCTCGGCACCAACATTAATTAAACCCCTCAATAGATTTTTGAGCTCAGAACCAGAGTGAAATATCTTCCAGAGGTCAGTTGCAGAGGGCAGGGGTACCCTGGGCATAAAGCAGAGACCCAGTGCAGTAGTGGAAAGTGTGATGGGTACTCAGCTGTGGGAGCAGAGACTTTGGAATTAGGACTTGACTGTGAGGTGGGAGAGCTCTAGTGTGGCTGCTCAGGACCCACATTCAGCCTGCCTTGATTTTCTAGATGATCCAACCCTTGAAGCAAGCCTCTGATATTCTGAACTGGGAAAAGGGTCTGGCATCTGGCTGTAAATAGCCTAGATGCAGACTTTCCTACCTTTCCCAATTGCCCAGGGCAGCTGAATTCCCCAGCACTGACAGTCAATCTAGAGATAGAGAGCACCAACCATTCTTCAGTAAGCTCAGACTTAGCCCCACTTCCCCCAATGAGAGAGAGTCTATCTTACGTCCCCATTCTGAGAGAGCTTCTGGTATTCCCAGCCCATCCAGCCTAGCCCAGTGGACAACTCAGAGCTAGCCCCAGATGGTTCCATTGTGGGAAGTGGGCGGTTGCATAGTTAGTCCAAAGGGAGAGAGCCTCAGACCTCCCTTACCAGTGAGTCCATTGAGCAATCTGTTAGATTTCCTAACATCAACAACCCAGAGCAGTGAGCAAATCTCTAGGACTCTAAACATGGAAAGTCTAAAAGCAAGCCCCTCCCCCAACAAAAGAACCCTGGAATAGGTAATAAAACTTGAAATGAAGAAAGGCCAGAGAAAAGCAGGATTCATTGAAAGTTACCTTGAAGATAAGACTAGGCAAAATACAAACTTAGAAAAGGAAAGCAAAATGATGTTTTTTGTGAAGCCATGGAGGAGAATATGAATTGGTCTCCAGCCCAGAAATGCTTAGAATAACTCAGAAATGATTTTAAAAATTAAAGTGAAAAATTTGGGAAAATAAATGCAAGAGAAAATTAACATCTTGTAACAAAGTGATAAAAGAAAACAAATCCTTTAAAAATAAAATTGGGCAATTGGAAAAAGATAATAGCCCATTTAAAACTATAAATGATCAGGGGGCAGCTAGGTGGTGCAGTGGATAGAGCACTGGCCCTGGAGTCAGGAGTATCTGAGTTCAAATCCAGCCTCAGACACTTAATAATTACCTAGCTGTGTGGCCTTGGGTAAGCCACTTAACCCCTTGCCTTGCAAAAACCTAAAAAAACCTTTAGAATGATCAAATGGAAATGAAGATACAAAAACTAAAAGAAGAAAATAACTCACAAGAAATAAGAGTAAGAATAAGAGATGGAATAACAGAATAAGAGCAATGGAAGCTAATGGTCTCATGAGAAACCAAGAATCATTTAAACAAAATCAAAAAATTGAAAAAAATGGAAGAAAATGTAGACTTATGTCTAACTTCCATATTCATTATGAATTCATTATGGTAAGGTATGAAAAGTACAAACAGAGGGGAGATAACATGGAGGGTTATAAAGGCTTAGTAATTATAACTGTGAATATGAATGAGATGAACTCTCCCATTAAAAGGAAGCAGATAGCAGAGTAGATTAAAAATCAGATCTCAAGGCAATTCCTTCTTTTTTCTTATTTATTTATGATTTCATATTTTATATCTAAGTTCTATATTCATTATGAATTCATTATGGTAAGATTAATTTCTGTCACATTGTTTTTCAAGTGTCCTCAGTTTTTTTTTTATTGAAGAGCAAGTTTTTAACTCAGTATTTCAAATTTTTATGTTTATTAAACTCAGCTTCTATGTTGGTTTGCACTTGAATATCATGTCTGATCTGTTCCATTGATCAAATATTCTATTATTTAGTGCAAATCTTCCTGTTAAAACAACTGAAATAGAAAACAGATGCAGGAAAGAAAAGTTTAAGAATAATTGGAATATTGGAATATTGGAATTGGGACACTTAAGAATAATTAAGAATACTTGAAAGATGTGACCAGATAAGAACCTGAACTCTTTCCTCAGGAAATTGTCCAAGGAAACTGTCTTGACATTCCAGAATCAGAGTGTAAAAATAGTCATTGAAAGAATCCATTGATTACCTCCTAAAAGGGACCCCAAAATAAAAAACTCAAGGAATATTATAGCCAAACTTCAGAATTATCAGATCAAGGAGAAAATTCTACAAGTGGCCAGAAAGAAGCAATTCAAATACCAAGGAACTCCTGTCAGGATTACACAGGACTTGGCTGTATCACCATTAAAGGATTGAAGGACCTGGAATATGATATTCTGGAGGACAAGGGAGTTTGTATTACAATCAAGAATCAACTACCCAGCAGAATTGAGCATTCTCTTTCTGGAAAAAAAGATGGATATTTAATAAATAGGTGACTTTCAAACTTTCCTGATGAAGAAACTGAAGAGAAAATTTGACCTTCAAACAGGAAATTCAAGAGATATATGAAACAGTTATTGGGGAAAAGAGTAAGTCTGCTATTCAATAAGATTAAACTGGTTACATGCTTGGGAGGAAAATTCTCATAACCATTGAAAATTAAAGGGAGTATACTTAGACTGAAGGTATGGTTATAAATTGATTTTGATGGAATAATTTTTTTCCAAAAAAAATTTAAAAGGTGGGGATTGTAATGAGACTGGAGGAAGGAGATTAAAGAGTGGGGTAAATTACATAACATGAAGAGGCACAAAGGACTTATTGTGACAGAGGGAAAGAAGGAAGGGGGTGAGAATTGCTTGAATCTTACTCTCATTGGATTTGGCTTAAAGAGGGAATAGCATATAAATTCAGTTGCATTTAGAAATTTATCCTACATTTCAAGTATTATGAGGAGTAGTGGGGGTGGGGAGAGAAAGAGAGATTAATAGAAGGGAGGGAAGGGAGAAAGGGTAAAGGGAAAAAGTGAAGAAAAATGGAGGGGGTTGCTAAAAACAGATACAGATTGAGGGAGGTGGTATTCAGAAGCAAAACATGGGTGATGAGGGATAAAATGGGGGGGGGAAGTGCCAACAGAGGGGAGATAACATGGAGGGTTATAAAGATTTAGTAATTATAGCTGAATGTGAATGGGATGAACTCTCCCATTAAAAGAAAGCACATAGCAGAGTGGATTAAAAATCAGAATTCTTTGATTTGCTGCTGACAAAAACACATTTGAAGCAGAGAAATATACACAGTTGAAGGTATAAGGTTGGAGCAAAATATAATGTGTCAACTGAATGTAAAAAGTTGGGGTAGCAATCCTTATCTCAGACAAAGCAATTGCAAAAATAGTTCTCATTAAAAGGGATAAGATGGGAAACTCCATCCTACTGAAAGGTACACTATATAATGAAGTCATTTTAATATTAAACATGTATGCACCAAGTGATATAGCATCCAAATTCTTAGAGGAGAAACTAACTGGGAAGACAGAGAGAGAAAAACTATACTGATGGGGAGCCTCAACCTCCCTCCCTTAGAATTAAATAAATTTTAGCATAAAATAAACAAGAAGGAAGTTAAAGAGACAAAAAAAAATTAGAAAAATTAAGTATGATAGATCTCTGGAGAAGTGGCTAGGTGGTGCAGTGGATAGAGCCCTGGCCTGGAGTCAGGAGTACCTGAGTTCAAATCTGGCCTCAGATACTTAATAATTACCTAGCTGTTTGACCTTGGGTAAGTCACTTAAACCCATTGTCTTGCCAAAAAGAAAAAAAACTAAAAATAAAAAAAACAATATATGATAGATCTCTGGAGAAAGTTGAAAAGTTGAATGGGAATAGGAAGGGATATACCTTTTCTCTGTACATGGCACATACACAAAAATCATCTATGGACATAAAATCCTCTTTATTAAATGTAGGAAGGTAGAAATATTAAATGCATTCTTTGCAGATCATGATACAATTAAAATGTGTATAATATAAGACTGGGAAAGATAGACTTAAAATTAATTGGAAAATTAATCTAATTTTAAAGAATGAGCAGATCAAACAACAAATCAAGGAAATAATTAAAACTTCATCCAAGATAAAGATAATGAGGAGATAGCCAACAAAAATGTATGGAACCAGTCAAAGCTGTTATTAGGGAAAATAATATATCCCTAAATGCATAATTGAATAAAATAGAGAAAGAAGAGTTCAATGAATTAGGCATGCAACTGAAAAAGCTAGAGAAGGAACAATTTAAAAATCTCCAATTAAACATCAAATCAAAAGTTCTGAAATTCAAAGGAGAAATTAATAAAACCAAAAGTAAGAAGACTACTGAATTAATAAATAAAAGCAACAATTGATTTTTAAAAAGTAATAAAATACATAAACCTTTGGTTAATTTGATTAAAAAAAAGAAAAAAAAAGAAAATCAAATTACCAGTATCAAAAATTCAGAGCTATTTTACCCAACTTTGCATAACCTGCCCAATTATTGATGATAAATTTGACAATGTAAGTGAAATAGATGAATATTTACAAAAATATAAGCTGCCCGGGTTAAAAGAACATGAAATTAAATACTTAAATAACCCTGTCAAAAAAAATGACCATTACTGACCACCCTAAAAAATTATCCACAGCCAAATGGATTCACAAGTGAATTTTACTACACATTCAAGAGACAATTAGTATCAACTCTATATAAACATTTTGTAAAAATTAGTGAAGAGGGAGTTCTGCCAAATTCCTTCTATGACACCAATATGGTACTGCTACTAAATCAGGAAGAGTTAAAACAGAGAAAGACGTTTATAGACCCATTTCTCTAATGATTATGAATGCAAAAATTCTAAATAAAATATTAGCAAAATATTAGCAAAGTATTTAGATCACCATCTTGGCTCTGCCCCAGCAAGTCATCATTAGGATAATACACTATGATCAAGTAGGATTTATACCAGGAATCACTGTTGGTTCAATATTCGGAAAATTATCAGCATAAATTGACCATATCAATGACAAATGTACCAGAACTCTTTTAATTATTTTAATAGATATTAAAAAAGCTTTTGGCAAAATACATCACCCATTCTAAGTAAAAACATGAGAACAAAAGAATAAATGGAGTATTCCTTAAAACAATTAGCAGTATCTATGTAAAATCATCAGCAAGCATTATATGTAATAGGGAGAAGCTAGAAGCATTCTCAATAAGATCAGGGGTGAAACAAGGATGTTCACTATCACTACTATTATTCAATATTGTATTAGAAACATTAGTCTTATCAATAAAAGAAGGAAAAGAAATTGAAGGAATTAAAATAGGTAACGAAGAAATAAAACTCTCACTCTCTGCAGATGTTATGAATACTTAAAAAACTCTAGAAAAAATCATCTCAACAACTACTTGGAAAAATTAGCAACTTTAGCAGTTGTCTGATATAAAATAAACCCACAGAAATCATTAGCATTTCTATACATTACTAGTCATAACACACCAGAAAGAGATAAAAAGAGAAATTCCATGCAAAGAAATGGTAAACAACATAAAATTCTTGGGTGTCTTCCTGCCAAAGCAGACTTAGAAACTATATGAAAACAATTATAAACCACTATTCACACAAATAAAATAAGATCTAAATAATGGGCAAATATCAATTGCTCATGGATAGGCCAAACTAATATAATAAAATAACAACTCTAGTTAAATTAAATTGTTTTTCAGAGTCATACCTTTAGTGAGTTAGAAAATATAGTAGAATATTCTTATGGAGTAACAAATGATCAAGAATATTGAGGAAGTTAATGGGAAAAATGCAAAGGAAGGCATCTTAGTCATACCGGATTTAAATTATATTATAAAGCACCAGTCATGAAAACTGTTTGGTACTGACTATGAAATAGAGTGGTGGGTCAGTGGAATCATCCAGTGGAATAGTGGAAAGTAGAAAAAAACCCAGTAGTAAATGACTATAATAATCAGATGTTTGAAAAACCCAAAAATTCTAGCTTCAGGGATAAGAACTCAATCCTTGATAAAAAATGCTGGGAAAACTGCTTTAGACCACCATCTTGGCTCTGCCCCAGAAATCCATTCCTTACATTCAACACCAATAATCACCATGTCACCACCATAAGTAAATTCTTCCACCTTTTTATATTTCTCCTTCTTTGCTTTTCTCTTACCCCATTAGATTTTGAGCTTCTTGAGGACCGGCTCTGTTCTTTCTCTCCCCCACAACTCCACCCATATTTGTATCTCTAATGCTTGGCATAGTGCTTGGTGTATGTAGGTATTAATAAATGTTAACTCTATTTACTATCAAAGGATGTTAAGATTATGAGATAATATATTTAAAGGATTTTGCACATCTTCTATGTCTATTTATTTGCTATTTCTCCTATTTCTAAGCAAATTCTTATAATGTACTGTTTATTGCTGCTTATGGTTTATTATTATTATTATTATTATTGTTATTATTTATTATATTACAGATAACATGTGAAATATTACCAGCAGTAGAGGAACTGATTCCATCTTTTTTGGCAGTAAGTGAGTGGGGTTGTATCTAACTAATGGACTGTTAGCCATATGTTGTACAGCAGTGACTTTGTATACTCTAAGATAATTAAAGTAGCAACTATTAGCTGACAAGATATCCAGGCATTGGCCATTTTACTATGGCAATGGAATTATGAGGTTAGCATTAGATTAGGTTAGCTTTCCAGATAACGTGACATAAATGTCTATAAGAATCAAATAATCATCAATATATAGGATTTCAGACTAGTGCTACTCAGAATAGTTGCAGTGATATGTTTGACACAGATGACTATTGAGTGGTCATCCATTATGTTCTAGGTTTTATGAAGGTGAGTTAAACTGGAGCAAATTAAAAATATCACTTCCATAGCTTCTGTAAATATTTCAATGCAGAAAATACTGACATTAAAAGAGGCAAATGACAAATACATGTAAAATGAGTTATACATACTATTTTTATTAGATACTATGCCTTAAAAACATTGAATCAGTTACATAAAAGTGATACTCAGTGATTTTGATCAAAATTAGATTTAGGTTCAAGTAATATGACAATGTGTGTATATATATACATATGCATATTATATATATAAATTTATGAGTAGTGTAAGAAATAACTTTCTAAATACTGATTAGCTCAAACAGCAGCAGAAATTGAAAAACTGTTTAAGTCTGAAGGCAGAAAACCTAAATAATATGAAGTTACTAAAAATTCTTATTTGATGCAAATTCAAGAAATTCTTAGTCATAATGATATGATTCATAAATACTTCCAATTATTTTGGTGTTTATTAAGTAATCTTCATATTTAATATTAAAAAGTATTTATGGAAAGTGATAACCTAACACCTTGACCTACACATGCTAGATTAGTTTGTTGCTTGTTTGCTTTTCTTAAAAGTTCCTAGATATTCAGTTAATTCAGTGAAATAAAGCTCAGACTTTTTACATGTCTTACTGGTTGCCTAAGAACAAAAAAGTAAAAGGAACTTTAACTGGACTTTGATGTTTGAACAGTGGATTTTCATGAGCAATTAGAGGCAAGAGAATTTCAGTTTGTTGAATAAACATGATTTCTTCACTGAATATCTATACTAAATGTCTTTTCCCTCCTCTAGTCAATATATATTTGCTAGTTGACAGATCTCCTATGTGTTTTATTCTTTTCTTTTCTTTTTCTTTTTGTTTTTTTTCTTTAGGTTTTTGCTAGGCAATGGGGTTAAGTGGCTTGCCCAAGGCCACACAGCTAGATAATTATTAAGTGTCTGAGACCGAAATTGAACCCAGGTAATCCTGACTCCAGGGCCGGTGCTTTATCTACTGCGCCACCTAGCCGCCCCTTCTTTTCTCAATATTAATTAAAGTATCAGTTAATTGACCTAATAGCAAGACATTTTTCATTTTGTGTTTGAAGTCATAACCTCAACTAGTAGTCCAAAATATTAAAGCATGGTATTTATTAACCATCATGATTTACTGTATTATTATTTTTTAGGTTTTTGCAAGGCAAATATGGTTAAGTGCCTTGCCCAAGGCCACACAGCTAGGTGATTAATAAGGGTCTGAGGCCAGATTTGAACTCAGGTACTCTTAACTCAAGGGCCAGTGCTCTAGCCACTGTGCCACCTAGCCACCCCTGATTTAAAGTATTATTTCAAATATATTGCAGAAAATGCTTTTAAATACCTGTATACAATCACATATGTTGCAGCTTTTACTATATTAGGGCCATAGGAAGAAATCAGCAATGATCAAGGAATACTCCTAAGTACAGGGATCAAAATCCACCAGGAAAGAAATAGTTTGAGAAAGCTGTGAAGACCTGCCTGAAAGACATGGAAACATAATATTATTGCACATGTTATAAAACTTGAATGTTATGTCTCTGGATTGCAGTTTGCACTTGAAGAAAGCCAGAAAAGTCTGAAGATGGTGATTGAGGGGCATTCCATGTTTGGGGGAAAATGCCCAGGATCAGAAGATGGAATATTTTAATCTGTAAAAAGCAAGAAGACCAGTGTAATTGATCATAGAGAATATGATGGGTTGTAATTTGGAAGAAGCCTAGAAATATAAAGGGATAAAGAAGATTAAGAAGGACATTAAACCACTATTTTAGATTTTATTTTAGAAGTGATTGGAAGGCACTTGAGTTTATTGAATATGTGGATATGTGTGGGTGAATCTAGGTGCAGTTATCCTCAGAACTGTGCTTTAGGAAGATCACTTTAATGACTGAGTGAGGGAAACCAACAAATTATCGAAATAATTCAGGAGAGAACTGATGGCAGCTAGAACCAGCTTGATAGAAGTGACAGAGGAATGCAGGATTGTGTGTGAGAGATGTTTTAAAGGCAAAGTCAACTAGTCTTGATAACAGTTTGAATATGGGAAATAAGAAAACCTAAGTAATTGAGGAAGAAAACCACTTTATTAATCAGGCGGACAGAGAAGATGATGGTGCTTTCCTCAGTAATAAGGCATTTGAAAGGAGGAGGGTTTTGGAGCAAAGATAATATCAATTTTAGTCATGTTGAGTTCAAAATGTCATCAGAAAGTCTAGTTTGTGATGTATAGAAGGCAATTGTGATAATGTAAGAGAAAAATTATGACACGATAAGTAAATTATAAAATCCTCATACCAGGACTTCTGGGGTGGAGCCAATTAGGCAGACTGAAGCTAACATGCTCCCTTAACTTCTTCCTATCAAAGATAAATGAAACCTCTATTCTGACAATCAGGCTACAGATGCCACCAAGATAAAGAGAAGATTCAAAGAAGTTTTCAAGTGTAGACAGCTTAGAGGCTTTTCTGTGAAGGTCTGTCTCTTTGGGGGGAAAGGGGAAGTAAAGCCCAGGAAGTAGGAGGACTAGAAAGCCAGCAGGAGGCTTTTAGCCACAGTGCAATCCGGTCTCCCAAAGTTTGTCAGCAGCAGAGTTCTAGGCAGCTAGATAGCAAACAAGTAGGGAGGACCCAAACCCCATAAAAAGTCTGAACCCTGGGAACACAAGGTAAAAGACACAACTTGGTTTGGGAACAAAGCACTGCTAAGTCAGAACCTGAACATAAAGGAGGAAACAATCTGCAAAGGGAAGGCCTGGATTGTATAGGCAACAGCTAGGCCAAAATCAAGCCAGGGATAAGAACTTAGCCGCAGGACAAAACATTTGAATCTATACCCCCCTTTATACCAGGAGCAGAACTGAAACAACAAAGATGAGCAGAAAAGCCAAGATAACTCTCACTATAGAAAACTACTTTATAGACAAAAAATGATAGCAATGGCATGGCTGAAGAAGAAATCAGTGAAAAATCACTCACAGGGGAAGTCTATAAATCAGTATATAAATTGAACCCAAATACAAGAGCTCATCAAAGAGTTTAAAAAAGTTTTAAAAAGAATGCAAAAAACAAAGAAGAGAGAAAGAAAAAAATGGAAAAGGAAATGAGAGTCATGTAGGAAAATTATCAAAACTTAACAAGAGAAGTCAACATCTTTAAAAAGGAAACACAAGAGGTAATTGAAGAAAATGAAACCCTAAAAATTAGAATTGAACAAATAGAAACCAATGAATCTACATGACTACAAGATTCCATCAAACAAAATAAAAAGGCTGAAAAAATTGAAGAAAATGTAAAGAACCTTTTAGGGAAAACAAGGTGACTGGAAAATAGATACAGGAGAGACAATCAGACTTCCAGAAATACTAAATCAAAAAAACCTGGAAAACATCATGCAGGAAATTATAAGAGAAAACTATCCAAACCTACTAGAATAAGATAACAATATAATATTTGAAAGAATCCACAGAACCACTCCAGAAAGACATCCCAGGATAAAAACTACAAGGGTTGTAATAGGCAAATTTCAGAACTCTCAAATAAAGGATTGAATATTGCAAGCAGCAAAAAATATCAAATACAAAGGAGACACAATCAGACTTATACAAGACCTTTCAGCCTCAACACTGAAGGATTGTAAGAACTGGAACAGCCTATTTTGGAAGACAAAGGACCTGGGATTATACCCCAGAATTTACTTCCCAGCAAAATTTAGCATATACTATCACAAGAAAAGATGGATGTTCAATGAAATAGAGGATTTTCAGAATTTTCTGACACAATACCAGAACCGAACAGAGAATTCAAACCCAGATACAGGACTAAAGAGTTGCATAAAAAAGAGAGGGTGGAGCCAAAATGGTGGTATGAGAACAGCCTTTCCTAGATGCTCTCTCCAAAATATTCCAAAACTCTTAAAATTATGGCTCTAACTAAATTTTCAAGAGTCAGAAACCACAGAAATATCCAGTGAGGCAATTCTCCAGCCCAAGGTAACCTGGAAGATCTTGAGAAAGCTCAGTTCCATGGGAGTGGAGGGAACAGCAGCACACCAGGAATATTGCTCTAGAGAGAAGGAGCTCCATTCTTCCAGGAACAGCCCACTGGGTGTCTGGGTGCCCTGGCTCCCAGTAACAGAAGCAGTTTTCTGACCTGCAACCCAGGGAACACAAAGCACAACTTGGAGGATCAGTGGGGAAACCTCTGCCAGAGTGAGAGCAAAGCCCAGGGCAGTGTGGTCTTCCTCAGCATGGCCACAGACATCAGTGCAGCCCAGATCCCAGGAAATAGGAGCAGGCCCACAGAACCACCCAGCAGGGAGCCACCCAGCAGCTGCTGACAGAGCACTCAGGTGTTGGAAGATAAGGGAGTGTGGGGAGACTGTCGAGGTCACTCCTTTGGTCCTGGGACAGTACTGTTGTGCTTTGTCCATATTCAGACCCTGGTGGAAGTCTAGAACCACCCATTGCCATAGAACAGGGACACTCCTTACAGATCCAGGGCAGAGGGATGCACTTGTGGTCATCCACAGACCAAAGCACAGAGTAGGAGAGCAGTCAAAGCCTCTCATGAGACTTTGAAAGAATTGAAGTCCTTGTGGGGGTGTTCCAATAATACTCAAAAGCTCAAGAAGCACCCCCAAACCAGGGCACAGTCTGGGGAACTGAGTAAACAGAAAAAAAAGGAACCTGACTATAGACAATAATTTTGGTCCCAAGGAGGACCAAAGCACATACTCGGAAGAAGAGAAAGTTCCAGCTTCTGCATCTCAATTCCCCTAGAAATATAGATGTTGGTCTCAGGCTATTTCAGAGCTCAGAAAAAGATTTTTGAAATTCAAGTAAGGGAGATAAAGGAAAAATTGGGAAGAAAAATGAGGGAGATGCAGGAAAAACATGAAATCCATGACAAAAGCTTAGTCAAGGAGATTAAAAAAATGCTGAAGAAAATAACATACTAAAAACTAGTTTAGGTCAAATGGAAAAAAACAGTCCAAAAAGATAATGAGGAGGAAAATACCTTAAATAGCATAACTGGCCAGATGGAAAAGGAGATAAGAAAGCTCTCTGAAGAAAACAGCTATTTCAAATGTAGAATGAAGCTAAAGGAAGCTGATGATTTTGGGAGGAATCAAAACACAATAAAACAATATCATTGAAAAAACTCATTGAAAAAACAATGGATCTGGAAAAAAAAGAACTCAGAGAGACAATTTAAGAATTATTAGACTACCTGAAAGTCATGATCAGGAAAAGAGCCTTGACTTCATTTTTAAAGAATTTCTATAGGAAATTGTCCTGATATTCTAAAAGCAGAGGACATAATGGAAATTGAGAGAATCCACCGATCTCCTGCTGAAAGAGATCCAAAAAAATAACCCCCAGGATTATTATTGTCAAGTTTCAGAACTCCCAAGTCAAAGAGAAAATACTACAAGCAGCCAAAAAAAAAAAAACCAATTCAAATATTGTGGAGCTGCAGTCAGGATCACACCAGATTTAGCAGCATCCACAATAAGGTCTCATAGGGGTTGGAATATAATATTCTGGTAGGTGAAAGAGCTTAGAAAGCAACCAAGTATCAACTACCCAGCAAAACTGAACATCCTTTTCCAGGGAGAAAGATAGACTTTCAATGAAACAGATTAATTTCAAATGTTCCTGTTGAAATGGCCAGAACTGAACAGAAAGTTTGATCATTAATACAGGACTCATGTAAAGCATAGAGAGGGTGGAAGAGAAGGGTAAATTATGAGGGATTTAATGATGATTAACTGCATGTATTATATTGGAAGATGATACTGAGAATACTCATATGAGCCTTCTCATTTATTAGAGCAGTTAGAAGGAGTTTATATAGATAAGCAACAGGAGGAAGGAGAATATTAAAGTACATTATATTTTTAAAATGGAGTCAATGGGTGAAAAGGAAATGTACTGGGAGAAAGGAAAGGAGAGGTAGAACAGACTAAGATATTTTATGTAAAAAAGTAAAGAAATAACTTTTGCAATGGTACAGAAAAGAGGAAGGTGAGGGGGATTGAGGGAGCCTTCATTCTCAATGGAAATGGCTCAGAAAAGAAACAACATGTATACTTAATAGGGCATAGAAATCTAGAATAAAAAGAAGAGAAAGGGGATGAGAGAAGGGAGGAGGTATGTAGGGGACATAGGAGAGATTTGATTATGGAAGAAGATAGAAAACATTTTGTTTTTTGCTTTTTTCAAGGTGGTGGGATTGGATGATGTGAATAGACAGTTTTCAAATGAAGAAATTAAAGTCATATATAATCATATGAAAAAATGCTCCAAATAATTATTGATTAGAGAAATGCAAATTAAAACAACAATGAGCTATCACCTCACAGCTATCAGAATGACAAAGGTGAGAAAAAGGGAAAATGATCAATGTTGGAGATGTTTTGGTTTTGAGAGGATTGGGACAATGATGCATTGCTGGTGGAATTGTGATTGGACAGATCCAGCCATTCTGGAGAGCAATATGGAACTATGTGCCAAAAGGAATAACAATGTTCATTCCCTTTTACCCAGCAATTTCAATTTTAGACCTTTTTCCGGAAGAAATAATAAAACTAGAAAAAGTCCCACATGTTCCAAAATATTCATAGTAGTTCTTTTTTGTGGTGGCAAAGAATTAGAAATTGAGGGTACGCCCATCAATTGGGGAATGGTTAAATAAGTTATGGTACATGAGTACTGTGAAATTAAACAGTCAGACTCTAGAGAAGCATGGAAGGACTTACAAGATATTATGCTGAGCTAAGAAAGCAGAATCAAGAGAACATTATACAAATTACCAACAAGATTGTGAGATGATCAACCTTGAATGAAGTAGCTCCTCTCAGCAGTTCAGAGATAGGAAAACCAAATGGCTAAGGACAATGCTAACCCCATCCAGAGGAAGGAAAACAAAACAAAACAAAATAAAACAACCCTTAGAATCTGAGGAACAGCTAATAAAAATTAGCTCATATATCTTTTTCCCTTATTCCTAATTCCTCATATCAAATATGACTAATCTGTAGACATGTTTATCAAAAATATGTATGTACAATGCTAACCTGACTGTTAGTGGCTGATGGGAGGGGGAT
The DNA here is from genome assembly GCF_037893015.1 of Macrotis lagotis. NCBI lineage: Eukaryota > Metazoa > Chordata > Mammalia > Peramelemorphia > Peramelidae > Macrotis > Macrotis lagotis. The sequence continues at coordinate 523,968,376 of NC_133658.1, forward strand.
GGGAAGGGAGGTTGGAAGGAAATTTTGAAACTTAAAAGTATACATCTACATTTGGATGAAAATATAAATAAAATTTAAAAAGAAAAGGGAAATTATCACACTAGAGATGACATGAAGCTGAAGAACCACCAATTAATTAAATTAATTAATTAAAATAATATAGAGGGTAATTGCAAAATGCTCAGGACAGAGCTGTGGCTGTCATACATAAACTGAATGAAGAACTAGCAAAAGAGACAAGAAGTGGTAAGACACATAGGAGCAGAATAAGGGGAGAGTAAAGTCATGAAAATCTAGGGGGGTAATGATGTAGCAATAGATCATGATCAGTGGTGTTCACATAGCAGATAAATCAATGAAAGATCAGATTTGCAATAAGGTCATTGAATTTGGCAACTTAAAGATCTTAGCTGTGGAGACAGTTTATTTGAATAATGATAATTATAATGAAAGTAGTATTGATAATAATAATAATAATAGTAGTAGTACTAGTAAAGGAAGGCAGATAAGATGAGAATGAGGGGTAAAAAAGAGCAGACACTTCCGGCAGATAACTTCTCCAAGAATTGAGCTAAATAACTCAGGAGAGATAAGATGCAAAGGAATCACACTTATTTGAGAATAGAATGATGTAAAGGTCATATCGTTTGTACCAAAATTGCTATAAATGAATCTACAGAGGACTGTTTTGCTTTTCTTCAATTAGGAAGCAAACAAACTATCTTATCCAATTGTGCAATGGGAAATAATGCATTTTTTTATGTCCCTACTTAATTCCAGGTGCTAAACACAGGTGCTGTACAAATTTTGTCTCATTTGATATTCACAACCATTTTGTGAATTAGGTGTTATGGTTTAGTAGAGTAAGTTAGATAGTAGAGTAAAGTCAGGGAGGGATGGTTAGGAAGTATGTAGAACTAGATTTTATCTCATATTCCTGTCTCTAGGCTTCAGACTCTAACCACTGTACCACCTAGCTGTTTGATTTATAGAAAATTGACTATGAAAGAATGATAAAATATATGGCCTTTCCTAGGACCATTTCTCTCTAAAATGCACTGTAAACTTAAAAATGTATTATTAGTAAATACATTTTGACTGAATAATTTCATTTCTAGTAGGGAATTTCCTTTAAAAATGCCTATCATTAAGATTTCTGGAAATTTTACCATTTGGGAAATACCTGGTGATATTGAAATGTCAGTATTTGTAAAAGGTTAGACTCAAATCCATCTGATGTCAGTTCTCTGGACAACACATCAAGTGTTTGTACATACTGTGTTATGTATATATGTGTAGGTCTGTATAAAAATGTTCTAGGACAATCAACCATTTGGGGGATAGATGAAAATACATGAACATAATATGTGTATGTGTATATATATATATATATATATATATATATATATATATATTATATATATGCTTCTTTGTATGAACTTCTTTTAGGTATACACACACGGCTCCCTATTCTCCTCAACCAGTTCTACAAGCTTTTCCATCAAATATTAAAAAGTTTGGCAGCCCCTCAGAAATAGCTCTGTCATCCAACAGGCCCCTAACACCCACATTTTGGAAGAATTCATTACTACAAATCAAAACTTACCTACCAAGACATTTTATGGATAGAGCATTAAGCTCTGGTGGGTTTCTTAATAAAAAAGCATAATAAAAATTGTGAGGTGTGTCAGGTGTACAATTTAAGTTAATACCAAGTCCCAGAGCAGAGGAAGTCAGCTGTTTTAAGGCAAGTGTCATTTTTAAGTTAAAATGATTCCCTCATTATAAGATAAGGTCCAAAGTTAAACTGTGACGCTTCTGGCATTTTCCCATATAGCAATATGTGAAGTTGGCATTTTGACATGTTCTCATCTCCCACACTCCCTGGTTTTCCCTACGGGAATAAATACTACAAAGGCAAAGAAAAGGCACCTATTCTCTTTCCTCACCCATTTTTTCCACTTTTTTGCACTGCTAGGAACAGCCCTTCTTGAATTTGAATTGAATAAAACCACTTGCTTCCCTCCAAGAGATTCTTTGGTCCTTAAGTGAAGTAATTAGAGACAAATCAGAATTACTTTGTTGATTTCTAAATTTGATTAGGATACACAAAAAGGAGCCCAAGACCTGCACCCAACAAAAATGGACTTGGAGTTAGGTGACTTTGACTCTTGAAGATACAGTGTTTGGTTTGGCTCCCTAAGAGCACTACTGAGGAAAATCTCATCTGCAGCAGTCTTAGTGAGAGGAAGTCCATGATCTAACACTGCTGTAATACTGGGAAGACTGTCTTTTGACAGATAGGGAAAATGCTGGAGGCTTTCCTTTCCTCAATCTTGGTAAAGAATCAACTAAACAAAAGAAAGATGAAGGGGGTTTGTCCTGGCCCGAGGGCAACATGTAGAGGCACCTGCTGGGAGTGATGTGGATCTCAAAGGAGCCTTTGAAGAGGTACTGAAGGTTAGTCTACTCCATAGAGCAATACTAAGTGTCACTAATTAGTGGTATGAGAACACTAAAGAGAGCAAGTCTTGAAACCACCTATAGCAAGCTCGGCAGAACTGTCAGAAAAACTGCTCCTGGCAAGAGCTGATAAGACAGCAAGCCAGGGTCCTGCAGATTCACGACCATAAGTGCTTGAAATTTTGGAAAGAAAGTTGCTGAATGGAATTAAATTTCTTTCAATATTTAAAAGGGAAAATTAATTTTCTTGACTACTATCTTCTCTCATCCTCTTTAAAAAAGGAAACAAAAACCTAGTGTAGCAAATATTTACAGTAAAGTAAAACAATTACCATCTTAACAAAGCAGAGAGAGAAAGAGGAGAGAGAAATGTTTTATTCTTCAACATGAATCATCACCTCTATGTAAGGAGATCTGATTGAACATTGCCTTCCTCAGAGCTTTTAAGACTTTCGAAGTTACTTATTATAGTATTGATATTTTAAAAAGTGTTCTGGCTTTGTTCATATCATTCTGTATTAGTTTATATATATATATATATATATATATATATATATATATATATATATATATATATATATTCTGACACTTTTGTGAAACTGAAATTTTTCCTAGAATTTTCTTGCAAGTTTTAGTTTCATGATATCAAAGAATTAGAGATGGAAGTTACCTGGTTTTTTATTTGGTCCTGCAATAAATCGTTGCCTCTTTAATATTGTGAACTACTTGAGTTCAAATCCGGTCTCAGACACTTAATAATTACTTAGCTGTGTAACCTTGAACAAGTTACTTATTCCTTTGCCTTGCAAAAACTAATACATATACATATATATATATATATATGTATATATAATGAGATACATATTTGTAAATGTTTGGTTGGATATTGGTATTCTAGATATACATTATGCTTGGAGGGAGGAGAGGGAATTTCAGTGCGGGAATTTCCACCAGGGGTTTCCCCTGGTAAAAAAATATGTCAATAGAATAGTGAAATGCCACAAAATTATCAACAAGAAAACTGTTTTTGAACCATATACATAAGTTGAAATGGAATGATTAGTACTGAAATGAATTGTAGGTATCAAAGAAGTTAAGATTCTGCCCCAAACCCCAAAACAAATACCACTCTCCCCAAACAAACCATAATAGCACAGGGAGTTTGAACTTTAATGAACTGCATGAACCTGACTCACTAAGAGTCAGACAATTTTTGTAAGGAGTGACTGTAAGCAAAGACAAAGAGAAAAAGCTTTAATATTTAACAATGGATTGCTATATCAAATAGTCTGAGATCATTTGCAAAGTTTATGAAAAGTCTCTACTTCCTACTTAATGATAAATAGTTGCAAAAAATATCCTATAATCCTCTGCGATTTTGGAATATGGATTGGGGTTAAAACTATATCAGTTCCCCAAATTGTATAGAATAGTGATTGACAGATAGATAGAGAGAGTAGAGATATAGGTAGAATTAGCTAGATATAGATGGATGAATATAAGACAGAGACTGACAGAGAGAGAGAGAGAGAGAGAGAGAGAGAGAGAGAGAGAGAGAGAGAGAGAGAGAGAGAGAGAGAGAGAGATTTAGAATGCAAAACATTTTAGATATTCAAAGGGTACAACCAATAAGCATATACCTGGGGAACTTAAACAGCAGCAAATCTCTGGAAACATTATGTTTAGAATCTCGACACTTAAAATGAATCAAAAGATATTAAAAAAACATAATTGTCATTGTCCTACCCAACTCAAAATCACAGAGCTCTACAATGGTAAAATTATTATAGCATAATTATTGACTTCTGCTGTCAGAATACACACTAATCAGATGAAAGGTTTTGAAATCAAATTTCTCAAGGAAAAACATTATGTGGCAGCAATCAAAGATTCTAGAGCCATTCATTGACATCCTCACAAACATCTTCAGGCAGAAAGTATCAATCATATCTTGTTAAATGTCCTGGGAACACTGAGGGCTGAAGCAAAAAGCACAGGGAAACCAGCATGTGGGAATCCTTGTACTCTCTTGCAATGCCATTCAGATTGATGGTACCTCTGGAATGCAGAAATATAAAGCTGATTTTTGAAGCTGATTCTTTACTTACAAAGTACAAATTTCACAAAATTAAAGAAGAAAAAAACATTGGAATTTCAAGGTAGATTTCCAGGTCAGGACAGAAAAAAATATATACACGCATACTTAAACATATACATACATATATGTAGACATGACATGTGAAAATCATACATAAAATAAAAATCTTAGAAAATAGAAAATGGACAAACCAAAATTACTGATTATTAATATTAAAAGGGGATTTTCAAAGAAAGAAAAATGTTCAACAAAGTTATTTGTCAGAAAAAATTCCTGGGACTTAAAATGAAAAGTGGGCAAAAAGGAAAAATATAATACAGAGTAACGAAGTCAACAGAGTACTAAAAGCAAAGTCAATAGAAAAATAATGTTTGATAAACTGAGACATGTCATAACAAAAAGAGTGTGCTTAAATATAGCAAGAATGTACACAAGGGTAATAAAATACCAAAATGAGATAAAAGAACAAGTTATAGAAAGCATGTTTGTTTGTGTGTGTGTGTGTGTGTGTGTATCCAACAATATTATATTCTTAACCAATAGAAATAATTTAAAAGAAGAGATGCATAGCCAAAAGAGATATATGTCATATGAAAAGAAATTTCAGGCAGTAAAGACAAAATTTGGGTAAAGGTGAAGAAAAGTTCAGAAGAAATACTTGGAAAATATTCAATAAGCAAACCTACAAAATAAGTAATGAGGCAATAATATCTACAGTGCTGACAAGTTGAGAAATTGTTGCTCCCCCCAAAAGAAAAGTACTTGACACTATATTCCAGGAAATGTTTTAATTTTTGTTTTTTGCAAAATTAAATAAGGATATGTGAATTTAAGAAATGTTCAAGATCTCAATAAAGAAAAGAAAGTAGAATTTTACACTTTTCTCATTAAATTCCATCAGTCTAAGTAAAATAAATCTTTACAGCTGCAAACACATAAAAATATTACATCAAAGAGCATCAATTAAGATCAAATGAAACATTTTGTAAATATTTATTTATCCATTTATTTATTTATTTATTCATTTATTTATTTGTTTGTTTATTTATTTATTTGGAACTTTTCCCCCATGAAACATGCAAAAGCAAGTTTCAACATTTACTTTCAAAACCTTGAGTCCAAATTCTTTCCCTTCCTCCCACCCTACTCCCTCCATTGAGAAAATAAGTTACTTGGTGTATGTGAAAAATGTGTAACCATAAAAAAACTTTGCTGCAATAGTCATATTATAAAAGTAAACATAACACCACTTCCTCACAAAGAAAGTGAACCCCAAGAAAAATAAAAGGACAACAAAGTATGTTTCACTCTGTCTTCATGCACCATCAACTCTGTCTTTGGAAAGGATAGCTTTTTTCTGTTTTAGGTTTTTGCAAGGCAAACAGGGTTAAGTGGCTTGCCAAAGGCCACACAGCTAGGTAATTATTAAGTGTCTGAGACCAGATTTGAACCCAGGTACTCCTGACTCCAAGGCCGGTGCTTTATCCACTATGCCACCTAGGTGCCCCAAGGATAGAATTCTTTATCATAAAGTCATCAGAGAAATTGTCTCAACATTTTTTCCCCACATTTGCTGTTGCTGGTTGTATTACCCTCAATCCTATTCACCCACCCCTAATTATTCTATTCTCTCTCTCTCACATTTCACCCACCTCAAAAGTGTGTTGTACATAACTACCTCTCCCACAATCTTCCATCTCCCCCATCCCCTATCTCACATCCCTTTCCTCGTCTTTTTTCCTCTAGAATAAGAAAGATTTCTGTACTGAATTGAGAGTCTGTTATTTCCTCTCTGAACCACTTTCTCTGAGAGTAAGGCTTACTCACTTACTCTTCATCTCCCCCCTCTTCCACTCTCCCGTAAAAGCTATATCTTGACTTTTTTATATATATATATATAAAATAACTTACCCTATCTACCTTTCCTCTTTTTTCCCTTTCTCTCAGTATGTTCCTTTCTCCCCCCATTAACTCCATATTTTTAATATTTTATGGTTTCAAGTTCAATTTCCTCCTATGCCTTGTCTATATATATTCCTTTTAACTGTCCTAATAGGTGAGAAGGGTCATGTGAGTTACCAGTAGCATCTTTCCATGCCAGAATACAAGCATCAAGTTGAACTTTAAGTTCCCTCATAATTTTCCCTCCCCCCCCATTGCTTCATCCGAGTATTTTCATCTGGAAAGTTTGAAAGTCCCCTCTTTCACTGAATGCCCATCTTTTTTACCTTGGAATAGGATGTTCAGATTTGCTGAGTAGTTATTTCTTGGTTGCCTATTGGTCTGATCAAACACAGTTTGGTCTTCCTTGTTAATGAAAAACAAGAACCAACCAGGATATCAGGGCAGAGCCTAGGCATCATATTTCAAGAAATTTTCAGGAAAAAAACTTATCTGATATTCTAAAATCAGAAGGTAAAATAGATATAGAAAAAACCCCACTGATGACTTCCTGAAAGCCAACCCCAAAATGAAAACTTCCAGGAATATTATAACCAAATTCCAAAATATTGGAAGAAACAATTCAAGTATCATTGAGTCATAATCAGGGTAACACATGTTTTGGCAGCTTCTACACTGAAGGGTCAGAGAGTTTGAGAAATGGTATTCTGGAGGGCAAAGGAGCTAGAATTATCACCAAGAATCACCTACCCAGAAAAATTGAGTATGTCTTCCTTGTAAAAAATGAACATCAATGAAATAGAGGACATTCAAGTATTCTCCATGAAAAGACTAGTGCAAAATGAAAAATTTGACTTCAAATACAGGAATCAATGGATGTATCAAAAGGTAAACAGGAAAGGTAAATCATAATGGACTTAAGAGTTTAAACTATGCACATCTCTACATGGGGAATAATGCTTTTGTTCATAAGAACTTTCTCATTATTAGAGCATTTAGAAACAGTGTGTGTAGGCAGAAGGCAAAGCATGATTTGTATATGAAGGAATAATATCAAAAATAAATATAATTAAGAAATCAGGTAGATATGTGCTGGAAGAAAGGGAGGAGAGAAGTAGAATGGAGTAAATTATCTGACATAAAGGAGTCAAGAAAATGCTTTTACAATAGAGGTGAAGGGGAGAATGATAAGTGGAAGTAAGTGAGCCTTTCATTCGAATTGGCTCAAAGAAAGTCAATTCAGTTGGGCATAAAATTCTTTCAGACTCTAAAGGAAAGTAGGAGGGGAAAGGGAATAATAGAGGAGAGGAGGATGATAGCAAAGAAGGTAGATTGATGGAAGGAGTAGTCAGAAGCAAAACACATTTTTTTGTTTAGTTTTGCGAAGTAATGGGGTAAAGTGACTTGCCCAAGGTCACAAAACTGGTAAATATCAAGTGTCTCAGGCCAGATTTGAATGCAGGTCCTCCTAACATCAGGGCTGGTGCTCTATCTATTGTACCACCTAGATGCCCCAGCAAAACACTTTTGAGGAGGGACAGGGCAAAAGAATAAAGATAAGAAAAAGAGAATAAAGTGATATATAGTAAGCAATAGTAACTGTGAACAATTTTCTCTGATAAAGACCTCAGTTCACAAACATATAAGGAACTAAGATTTATAAAAATAAGAACTGTTCCTTAATCGATAAATGATCAAAAGATATGTACAGTTTTCAGATGAAGTAATCAAGGCTATTTATAGCCATAATGAAAAAATGTTCTAAACTGATTGATTGGAGAAATGAAAATTAGAGCAATTCTGAGGTACTATCACATACCTATTAGATTGACTCATAAGACAGAAAAGAATTTTAAAAAATGTTGGAGGTGATGTGGGAAAAATGAGTCATTAATGCACTATCTGTGAAGTTATTAACTAATTCAACCTTTCTACAGAGCAGTTTGGAATATTCCCTATTCCCCAAGGGTTTTGAAAACATGCATACCCTTTGACCTAACAATGCCAAAAGAAAATTTTTAAAAACCTAGAAAATAAAAAGACTTGTAGGTACAAAAATATTTACAGTAGTTCTTTTCCTCTGGCAAAGAATTGGAAATTGAGAGGATGCCTATCAATTGGGTAATGGTTGAACAAATTGTCTTATGTGATTGTGATGGAGTAATACTCTACTATGGGAAATGATGAACAGACAGGCTATCCTCAGAAAAATCTGGAAAGACTTACATGAGCTGATACAAAGTGAAATGTACTGTGTACAAAGTAACAAAATATTGTGGCAAGATCAGCTGTGAATGACTTAAGCCATTTTCAGCAATACAATGATCCAAAATAATTCTGAAGGTTTTATGATGAAAAATGTTATCCATCCCTAGAGAAAGAACTACTGGCATCTGAATACATATTGAAGCACTTTTTACTTAATTTTTTCTTGAGGATTTTATGTTTTAATCTAAGTTTTTCTTTCACAACATGGATATTATGGAAATGTTTTTCTTGATTACACATGTATAATCCATAATGAATTGCTGGCCTTCTCATTGGGGAAGTGAAGGATAGAAATTGAAACCAAGAGTTTTAAAAATCTTAAAAAAATGTTTAATAAAACTGGAAAAAATAAAACAAAGAAATTTTAAAGTGTGCTTTGTTCATAGTATCCCAGAAGGGAGGAAGTTGTAGCGAACAAAAACAGCACTCCCACAAATTGCCGGATTATATATTAGTATTAGTTGACATTCAGAAGGTGCTTTTAGTCATGAAGTTTAGAGGCAGGAAGTATAGATTGAATTCCTTTAAAATCGACCAGTTAAATAACCTTTCTATCCATATGAGATTCAAGAATATTCTAATCAGATTCTGTTGTTCTTGCAATTTCACATGAAAGGCACTTAAATAAGCCTGAAAGTGGTTTTCCCAAAGGAAAAGTTTCCTTCCAATTGGGGAAATACTTTTGTACTGCCATCTGTTCCTTCTGTCACATTTTTATGTATCCTGCTGTCCTATCTGCTCCTATCATTTCAAATCTAACTGTTCACTTTTAATGGAATTTAGAAATCTTAATTATTATCTATAACTTAAACAACATTAAAAAGATTCTTACAGATATGTTGTGTTTAATGATTATATAATTTTTTTTAGATATATGACTTTTAAATTTTGGAATGAAAAGTAATTTCCCAACAGTTTTTCACCAAAAAATTCTCTGAATGATTTATGTTATCTAGAATAAATTGCTTCTTTCTCTGATGATTTAATTTTATGTATTTTGGTTCTTATAAATTTAAAGTTCATTCTAAATTTAGAATTTTTAGGATGCATTTTTAAAAATTCTTCATTTGTAGTAATAGAAATTTTCAGAGAATGGTACCTGCATCATAAATCCTTCAAGATGGGAAGACAAAATTGATTACTCTGAGATGTTCCATGGATTAGGAGAAAGAAAACTAGATTAGGAATTCATGGAATTTTCTTCAAACCCTGACTCTGCTATTACCCTTGGGGTGGGGGGGGGGGGTTATAGTGTCCTGAAGGAGATTGTTCAAGGCAAAGTTTTTGAACAATTGTGAGTGCTTTTCGTTATAAAGGAAGTATCTAGTATAAAATCATTGATTAAAGATTTGGAAGAGAATGTTCAAAAGACTCAAAGGACAGAAGAGCGAATGGGATCAAGGGCTTGAGTGGAAGATCTGGATGTCTCTGAAGCAAAAGGTATGGGACAAAATAACAAACTACTGTGAAGGGTTTATGAGGTTGTGGAGAGGGAGTTCTCAGTGATACTGCCAATGTAGAAAGTAAATTCCTCAGATAAAATAACAAAGAGTTTGCAAAGGAGACTATGGCAGAGAGGGAAGGTTTGGAATAGCTGCTGTGGGGTATGTGACAGAATCAATCAAGGAAGGAAAAGAGAATTGATAAGGAAGTCAGATTCATGAAAATGGGTTATATCCTTCAAAAATATTTAAGATCAGTTAGATGAGAATACAGTAGAGAGATGGCAATGCTAACCATGATTGGGTGTTGAGGCAGCATGCTTGGTTAAAGGACAACTTAACATGACAGTTGTTAGTAGAAATAACATTTTGAACTGGTAAAATATAGAGTTCAAACTGAAAAAAAATGAAGCCAGAGCAGCTAATGAACTAGTATATAATGTGACAGTGGAAAAAGAAGATAGACTGACTGAAGGCTATAGTTAAAAAAATAAGCTTAACATTAAGTAGGAAGATGAAGAAAAAGAATAGTATTTTTGTGATCAGAAGAAGGAATTCCTGCCTTCCAGATCATGGAGAAATGATTAGAATAGGTATTTAACTATTCCAATTTATGGATAATGGTCTTAAGAACTGGATAGTTGGCAAAATGGGAGGCTATATATTTATTTCATATTTGCATATGTAAGTGTAGGCAGGGAAGACTTGAGGCAGAGATTAATTGACTTGCTGAGGCTGGATTTGACCTCAAGACTTCCTTAATCCAGGTCCAATTTTTCTACTAGTTGCTTCTACACACACATACACACACACACAAACATATACATACAAACACACAAAATATATGTATATACACAGAAATTTGAATGTGTATATATGTTAGATACACATATATCATTTAAAGACAAAAGACAGATATAAAATTTTCTCTCTTAAGTAAGAAGGGTTTTTGCATTTGAATTTTGAATAACAAATACAGTAATATCAGCAGCACTATTATCCTCTTTGTCACCCAGGATCAAAACTTGGTTGCCATCTTCACTCACACTCATCCCACATATCTAATCTGTTGCCATGTCTTATTATTTCTACTCTCATACCATCTGTCATATACATTTGCTGTTCTCCACTCCCACAAAGACCACCTTGGTACAACCTTGGGACTCACAACTTTATACCTCAGTAGCATGCTTGGCATCTTCTAAGTCACTCTATTGGAAAGACTGGAGCATACAAAAAATAATTTCTCTCCAAATCTCCAATTAAAAAGGACTCCCAAGCTAGACACTCTCCATTTCCCAACTAACTACATTCTTTGGACTGGATTCCATCATGATGCTGCCCAAAGTGCTTTCTCTATTCTTCTCACTTGTAATTCACCTTTGTTGTGTTGTCTTTGTCTATTAAATCATCTTCTTTGAGGGCAAGGACAGATTTTCTTTTTTTGTATTTCCATATCCAGGCAATGTGCCTTTAGTAGGAACTTAATAAATGTTGATCTACTGACTGCATCCCTGACTCATATAGACTTTCACAACTGGACTAATTCAATTGCTTGGAAGTTGCTCTGGTCTCAAACCCCTACTCACTTCATTCCAAACACTTTGAGAGCAATTTTTCCTAAAGTGCTGGTCTGAAAAATGTAACACTCTCCCTCCCAATAAATACATTCCAAAGCCCCCTTGTTACATTCAACATCAAATATAAAATCTTTTAAAGATCTACAACCTTTCTCCTCCATAATGTTACAGGCTTCTTCCTCTTTGCTCCTTTGGAGATATGCTCGGATCCAATGATCCTGACCATGCTATTCTTAGAAAATGACACCTCCTTTTCTGTCTCAGGGTTTTTTCACTGATTTCTCTCCAATGCCTGAAATATTCTTCTGTCTCACCATCTTGTAGTTTCACTGGCTTCCTTCAAGACTTATAACCAAACCTAGCTTCTGCAAGAAACCTTTTTTTTTAAGTTTTCCCCCCCACTTGATGCCCTCCCCTCTCAAATCACCTTCAATTCATACTGAATATATATTATTTTTATAATTTTTATATATTGTCTCATTAGAATGTGAGTTCCTTGAGATCAAGAACTATTTCAAACTTTTTTCACAATTCCAGGCTGATGGAAAGGGCTTTTTAATGTTTGTTGACTGACTGGTTGGAATAATATTTGGTACTACTTCTCCCAAAATGTCATGAAATAATACAGAATTAAAGTGTAACATGTTTGTAGAGCATATACTTGGCTCATGTTTGAGATCCTTATGAATGCTCTGATCTTGCACAGAGTTCTGAAAGTAAGAGGCTTGACATCTGAAATTCTGGATTTGGTAATAAGCGGTCTGGTATCTTGACACTTGAAAGTTGTGGATGGCTATAGTATTTTTAAAATTTCCTTTATTTTTAATTTATGGTATAAAATAAATATTTCTATATACAATAAAAAAGGTGATTGCAAATGAAAGTGCAAATATACTATGCACAACTTACCATCCTTTTCAAATATAAAATAAAATTGCCATGTAAATTCCTTTGTTCCCTTTTTTTCTTCCCTCTTTCCTGGTGATAGCTACCTTTAGAAACAAATGGATAAATAAGAAAGAAGTTGAGGAAGTTAAAAATTTTAGATTACCTAGCCATAATAGATATCTGGAGAGAATTCAATGAAATAGAAAGGAATGCACCTTTTTCTCAGTGGTTTGAGAGGTTTGGGATTAGTATAGAAGTGTATAGCTACCAATCCAGGGCAACATTATCAAGATATAAATAGAAGGTTAACTTCCAAACACATTCACTGAGTTAGACCATCAAGTACCTACTCAGGTATAATGGCAACCTTAACCTATATCCTAATTTGTAGTAATATAGAACTATACTTTCTTTTCCCAAATGATTTAGTGCAATAAGCCAGGGTAGATGTGAACTACATGTATGATAGTATGTTCAGTTTTCCTAACATAATCATTTAATCCTTGATACCAATAACAGGATAGGAATTATAAATATATAGCAGTGACATGAAGGAGGTTATATATAAACTGGTCCAACTCTACACTTCACAAATTGGGAAACTGAGGTCCAGAGACCCAAGGTCATATAGATGTTCAGCAAGACAAGTTGGTTTAGAATGCGGTTTTTCTCATTCCAGGTTAAATGTTCTTTCCACTGTAGTTACAAGGCTTCTGTGTAGATGTTCATGATAATACTCAAGAGTATATGATTCTGTGAAATTCAGCTCAATTCAACAATTAATTATTACCTTTATTCCAAAGAATCAGAGATATGGAAATTAAATATGAAAAGCAACTTTGTGGCCTATGTGAGAACACAGATAGAATATAATATTTCCACAAATAAATATGATTTGGAGTGAAATGCTATGAGGACAGGAGTGAGGGCAACCAGGTGGCACAGTGGATAGAGCACTGGCCCCGTCGTCAGAAAGACCTGAATTCAAATCCAGTCTCAGACATTCAATAGTTACTAGCTATGTGATCTAGGTCAAGTCATTTAACCCTATTGCCTTGCCAAAAGAGAAATGCTATAGGGACAAATGGAAATGCATATAAAATAGTATAAGAAAATTTGAGAAGGTAGGGAAAAAAAGCTAGATACATGCTAAGTGTTTGCTTTTACTTGGAAGATTGTAGGAGGGGTAAGAAATGACAAGGATTCATGAAGATGAGAAGGATTCATGAAGATGAGAAGGACTTCAGCAGTCTGAAATGATGAGGGTGTTTATTTCAGGTTTAGGGAGGATCTGCATAAATACAAAAAAATAAGTGAGTGTAGAATGAGCCTGGGAAAATTAACCAATTTAGTTTGGTTAGAACATAAAATACCTAATAAGGATAGCATAATTAGCCTAGAGAAATAGATTGGAACCGAGATCAAAAACTGGGGTGCTGAATGTGAATTAGAGATATATTAGGAGGAAATATCTTGAAGTAATTGATATTCTGCTATTTAAAAATGAGATGAAATTTTATCAGCTTTGTTCCCAAAGGAAAAACTAGAATCAGAGATTTAAAAATAGAAAAGGAGATTTTATAATATGTATATACACAAATATACATACACCTATGTAAATATATATACATATATATATATGCATATTTGTTGTTTTATATATGTGAGTGTATGAAAAAAGAGAGTGTGTCCAAGCAGAATTCATTATGAAGTAATTTTACTAATCACTTCTGATATGTCATATCATTTTAGGGTAGGTACTTAAGCTACAAAGATTAAAAGCAAGTAGTTCCTCTTCTCCAGGAGGCTTAGAAATAGAGTGTACACAGAAGAGGTAAAGATGACTGTGGTTCTAAACCTGGGTGACTTCTAAGTCTAATAAGCAGAAACTGAGAAGCTGTAGATAGGGAAGTAAGGAGGAAGAGAGACAATGGTAAAGCAGAGTGATAGACTTGAAGCAGGAAAATTTACTCTTGGCTTTCTACTTGATACTAGTATTACCTTAGGCAAATTATCTGTCTTCCTTGAGTCTTAGTTTCCTAATCTATAAAACAAAGAGGTAAGAAAAGATTTTCTTTAAAGTGTTCTATAGTTATTTTTTAAAAAGCTTTTAATTATTTAATTTGCAATTAATGAGGAAAAACCAAGCATTTTTATATCATAGCATAATAAAAAAGGATTGCACATGAAACTGAAAATCTACTATGCATAACTTGATATTACTTTAAATATATTATAAAGTAATCATGTGAATTTCAATTATTCTTTGCATAATTCAATTTATCAACTCTTTCCATAGATTCAGATAGCATCTTTTTTTTTTGGTTTTTTTTTTTTTGCAAGGCAAATGGAGTTAAGTGGCTTGCCCCAGGCCACACAGCTAGGTAATTATTAAGTGTCTGAGACTGGATTTCAACCCAGGTACTCCTGACTCCAAGGCTGGTGCTTTAACCACTGCGCCACCTAGCCGCCCCAAGATAGCATCTTTTTACATTTGTCCTTTGCAAGTAAATTTGGGTATTTATAATGATGAAATATATTCCTTCAAATTTGTTCTAAAACAATAGTGCTACTATGAAATATAATGTTCTCTTGATACTGTTCATTTTATTCTTTATTCTGTGCAAGTCTTTCTTTGTTTTCCTAAGATAGTTGGGCCCATCATTTCTTTTGCACATAGAACTATAATCTTTTACTATAACTAGTTCAGTCATTTCTAAGTTGACAAGTATCCCCCAATTTCCAGTTCTTTGCCATGACAAAGAGAGCTGCTTTGAATATTTTAGAATAGATATATTCTTTTCCTTTTTTCCTAATCATCTTAGAAAATTCTAAAATTCATGATCTTATGAATAGAAGATTTAGTGAGAAGATACGCTCAGATTTAGATTCTCTGGGTTTGAACAAGAACATTTAGTAAAAGCAGAAGTCAAAGGCATTAAATGACTGTTGAAATTACAAAATTAGTTAGATTGGGAATATAGATGGAGATTTTGGCATCATTTGAATAAAGGTTACAGTTGAGTAAAAAGTAGAAAATACAAAGAAAGAAAAAAAAGAATTTTACAACCAAAGCCTTGAGGGACTTTCTCACATAGAGGTTAAGAAAAAAAAATGAAGAAACAAAGAAGACAGAGAAGAGGTAACTAAGTTCTTTTACCATTCTTTACTTTATATTTTATCACTTTACCTTGATAGTAATCAATCTATTTTGACTTCATTGCAATCAATTTTGAATAGTTAAACCAAGGACCTATAAAATTAAGACATAATGGTTTCCAAAAGATTTTTTAGGTACAATAGATTCAACAGCTAGTAGAAGTTATGGTTTTCTCCTTTTCTAGGAGATTAGTTATCAATCTCCTGAATAATAACTGTGTTTTCAGCAAAATACTATGATTTCAACTTCAAGAAACCATTTTACTGTTGGTATCCTTATCACTTCTCATCTGGACTACTGCAGTATGTTCCTTTCTCTCTCTCTCTCTCCCTCTTCCTTTCTCTCTCTCTATCCCTTCTCCCTATATCTCTCCATCTCCCTCTTTTTCTCCTTCCTCTCCCTCTTCCTTTTCCTCTCCTTCCCCCAAACTCTGTCTCTCTGCCCCTCTGTTTCTCTGTCTCCCTCTCATTTTCTCACTCTCCTCACTCTTACCCCCCCCTTTCTTCTAGCTCTCTTTCCCTTTCCCTCTCCCTTCCCCCACTTCTTTGACTCTCTGGCTCTCTTCCTGTTTGTCTGTCTGTCTCTCAATCCCTAATTTTAAAAATATGGCACTAGTCTAAGTTCCTGGGTTATTGAACATTGCTCTTCATGTTCCCTATATTTCATTTGCTATTCCATATAGAGTATGTTTCATGCTGACCTGAGATTTTGTATTTCATAAGTTTTCTCAGATATCTGGAATAGTTTTTGTCTTCAACTCTATCTCTTGCAATCCCTGGAACCATTCACTGTATAAATGTTTACATGTACAAGAGATGATGATGACATTTGTCCTTCATTCTCAAAGAAGACCATGACATCAGGGAGGTGATGCCATGACAAGCACATGAACTGTATTTGAGTGAGGGGATGCTGTGTTAAGTCACCAGCCTTACCTTCTCCTCCAGAGCCTTCTGGATCCAGTGGTCAAATATGAATCAGGATGACTGGAGATGCCCTGGATGTGAGGCAATCAGGGTTAAGTGACTTGCCCAAAGTCATACAGTTAATAAATGGCAAATATATGAGGTTGTATTCAAACTTCCATCCTCCAGACTCGAAGTCTAGTGCTCTATCCACTGTACAACCTAACTGCCCCCTCTTACAAAAGATGGTTAGTTCCTGATCGTGCCAATTATTCGTGCTGCCCATCTCTCACCTTCAAATTGGTCATCAATGCTTATGTTATCCCTCCTGCCTCCAGGAAGATGTAAGTTTCAGAATGGCAAGAACTATTTTCATTTTCAGTTTTGTGTTCATATGCCTGGCACTTTGAATATGCTTAGTAATTTTTTTCTTTTCTTGAGAGTGGTGGACCTTTAGAACTAGAAAGAGTTTTGGAAAAGAAAATCTATCTTCTCCCTGATTACAGAGGAAGGGATGAGTTCAGAGAGATGAACTCCTCATCTAATTATTTAAAAGACAATTTGGGAGAGAGAGATACAACCTAGCTAAATTCATTTAAACCTCTCTACTCTTTTCTCTTTTTTGTAAACTTTCATTTTATCTCTGGGGGGAGAGGAAGGGATTGTAGATAAAAGAGTGCCAAGTTGTTACAATGATTTTTAAAAATGAATAGCATGGAAAATTTTCTTTTAAATCTTAAGATTTGAAAAACCACATATAACATCCATGGAAATACTGTTGCATTTACCTGTTTTTTTTCTAAAAAAATGTCCCCCCAACAGAGGTTGCTAACTGGGTGAAAAGCATGATATTTCCTAAGAATTTGCTAAGGATACTGTCTGCTACTAGCAATGTAGCAACTGGAAATGGTTCTCCAACAGCACAGATTGGAGTGTTCTAATGCTGTGCTCTTTCACAAACAATCCGTTAACAACTATTTACTGAAAAAGACCCAAACATATTTTAAAAACAATGGCCTGGAAACCCTAGAAGACACACCATGGGAAGCCTTAGAGGCAAGCATTTGGAGGGAGATAATAGACTACCCAGCATCCCATAGCAACAACAACAACAAAAATAACCCAGCATGTAACATGCAGTCTAATTTGATCATGGAAATAGGATGGCAATGCATAACTGAAGCAGACACCAGGAGAATGTAGCAATTTTGAAAACATAACAGAATCCCCAGTCTTTCAGAAATGGATCGGACCTCAGCCTGTTATTTAATTCAACTTACAACTCTTCAGATACAATTCCTATTACAACCTCATAACCAATAAAAAGCCATTCATCTTTTGTCTGATCTTCTTGAAGACATGCAGTGAGAGAAGCTCAGTACCTCTTGAGGCATCCCATGCCACTTTTACATAATATGTTAGGATTGTTTTATATATAAAGCTTTATTGAGTGTTTAAAACTTTCATACAACACTTTTAGTTCTTCCTCCTGAGGACAAATAGAACATGTCTATTATATCATCCTCATGACTACTCTTTTAAGTAATTGAAAGTACTTATCACATCTCTATAAATCTTCTCTTCTTTAAGCTTAACAACCCCAATTCTTTGAAATGATTTTCAAGTGGCATGAATTCAAGTCCGTTTTCTTAGCTTGGTTGACCTCTTATGAAAATACTCTAGTTTTTATCAATAGGCAAATATCAAAATCTGGGGAATTTTGATGTTTCTAAAAGATGTAAGCTTCATGGACTAATAGGGCACCAAATTTATCAAAGGAACAGAATTATATCATTAAAATGATGGCTCAATTATTTTAGCTCCTAGGCTCATTAATAAATTTAGAGGCCTTAAGATTTATCTTTTTGAAACTATAGCGATGCACTTCCTCCAAGTACTTACCTAGGATAGATTAAAATTAGATACCACTAAATGCCCTTTTCTTAGAAAGGAGCATTACTCAAGAAGATATTAGCACAGAAGTTTAATTTCTCAACCTAGGAAAAGATCCAAGAGATGAAAAATAATAATAGATTGGTCCAAAAACTTGAATTCAATAATGTGATTTTTTAAGCTCAAAGGTATTATTTTTTTCACCATAGCCTTAATATAACAGTTCATAAACTAAGTAAAAATCATTGCTATTGCTCTCCCCATAGATTTACTGACTCTTGGAATTTCACTGGCGTAATTTCAAAATAAAACAAAGAACTCAAATCACAAGTGGCAAGGACTCAACACAGTTTCAATTTAATCCTGTTCTACCATTCTATCTTTGCTGTCAATCAGATTGTTTACTTGGTACACTTATTATATTTGACATATTACACTATAAACAGAATAAAAATTCTGCCTTGAATAGGAAGGAAAAATAGCTTCATAGTGAAATTTACATTTAACAGTCTCAGAAAAATGTACTTGCACCATTACCTGACTCAACAGTCAAACATGGCAAATTCAGCAAGGAAAAATTAACACAAATAATTTGCAATAAAATTTTTCTAATATTTGTACAAGTAGTTTCTTTTAATCTTGTTTTCATTAAGTCTTTTTCTTTCCTTCTACAGCATCCCAGAAAGAAATGGTTATCTAGTATTTGTTAGATTATACACTATAATAGGAAACTCAGAAATATTAGACCATTTTCCCTGATCCTGTAAAGTTTTATTTATTGAGAAGTTATTCATGGAGTCTTCCATAACTCTCCCTATTCATAGATTTCTGCCTTTGAAGTTAAGTAGGTAACAAGTCTTGAAATACTTATGAGATAACATTTGCAGACCACCCCCACCTCACCCCACTTTTTTCCATATTAAATATATCAAGTTCCTTCAATGAATCTCTTATAGTATGGTTTGACATCACTTTCACCATCCTATTCACACTTTTTCCTGATTTTGTTTTAGTTTAATAATAGCCTGCAATTGATTTTTTTTTTTCTCATAGCAGCTGCAAAATGCTGTGTGATCTTGAATGTGGCTCCTTGGTATTTGGTTTTTTTTCTCTTTGGAGTATTTTCCTTTAGACCTAGGAAATGTGATGTTTGGCATTAACAAATCTTCATGTACTATTTCTTCAGATATTAAACTATCGATTATTTCTATTTGCATTTCTCCCTAAAGTTCTGGCAATTCAAAATAGTTTTTTTTTCAGGTTTTTGCAAGGCAGATGGGGTTAAGTGGCTTGCCCAAGGCCACACAGCTAGGTAATTATTAAGTGTCTGAGACCGGATTTGAACCCAGGTACTCCTGTCTCCAGAGCCGATGCTTTATCCACTCCGCCACCTAGCTGCCCAAAATAGTTTTCTTTATGATTTATGTAAAACTGGGATCATGATCATTTTCTTTTCTATCATGATTTTCAGGTCCTCCAGTAATTCTTTCTTTCTTCCTTCCTTCCTTCCTTCCTTCCTTCCTTCCTTCCTTCCTTTCTTTCTTCCTTTCTTTCTTTCTTTCTTTTTTTCTTTCTTTCTTTCTTTCTTTCTTTCTTTCTTTCTTTCTTTCTTTCTCTTTCGTTCTTTGCAAGGAAATGAGGTTATGTGACTTGCCCAAGGTCACAAAGCTAAGTAATTATTAAATGTCTGAGGACAGATTTGAACTCAGATCCTCCAGGTTAGGTGTTCTGTTCACTGCACCACCTAGTTGTCACTATTCCATAAATTCTTAATTGATTTATCTTTTCTTGATTTCTATGTCAGCTATTTTTGATAGTAAATGTCATTTTTTTTCTAATTTTCCAGTCTTTATTTTGTCCTAAATATTTTCTGTTATATAATTTTTTGTTATCATTGCTTCTGTTTGTTCCATTGTACTTTTTGAGTAACCACACTTTAGACTTTCCAACTTCTATTTTAAGTTGTTTATTCTCCTTTCAAAAGCTCCTAATTTCCTTATTTATATGTTTCAATTCATCCCATCTTCTATTGTCCATGCAACTTATCCATCTAATTCTTACAGTTTCTATTTTCAATTTTAGAGGATTTTCCCCCGAATTGGTTTTCATTTTCTCTTAATTAACATTGTATTTCTATATTGTATCAGATTTTGTTTGTTTAGGTCTTCTTACCCTTTCTGTAAGGGTCAGCTGCCAAAGGTGACACTCCTTGCTGTTTCTTTTCAACTTTCTTTGAATTAAATTTATTTGGAGCTATTCTTCTACTATCTCAGAGTAAGACTTGGAATGGGAAAGGAAGACTGAAAGCAGTGACATGAAACTCTGTCTTCAGGCCAAAGGAGTTCAGTTAATAAGCCTAAATGATACTAAATTCTTGAATGAGTGAATGAACAAATAAATGAAAACACATTTCTTAAGGCTTAGCTATTTCCAAATCACTGTTAAATATTCAAGATACAAAAAGAAAAATCAGTGAAGATTCCTGTTTTCATGGACCTTTTATTCTAACAAAAAAGACATATAAAGGATATCTCAGTTGGAAAGGTCCCACAGTCTTTAGGGTATATCATTAAAGCAAATAATAATAATAAAGCTTTTTAATGGTTTATTTTCAATGACAAAATCATGTCTTCACTCTTTTAAACAATTTGACACTACCAAAGATTTTGTAACTCTGGTTGCCAAGGAGTGGAGCTGTAAAAGAGTTGCCAGATTTATCAATAAGGACCTATTCCCTATAGCAGTCTTGGTCTGGGAGCCTTTGATTCAAGACTTGATTTAATCAGTTCCAGACTGAAATGATACTTAGGGACAGATCCTGCCACTTCCAGCAATGATAAATTGGTTGAAAGATATAGGGATCAAAATATTGAATCCAAAATCTTGTTCTTTGTATCGTGAACCCTCCCAGAATAATGAATTTGACTTCACAGTGGAAGATAAGGAACATAAGTCACCACAGTATTAGTGAAGATCTGGACCTTTTAGAATGACTCTATTATTTCTCTGTTTCTCTTTATATATATTTCTCCCTTGAAAAATATCTCTATTGGGCATTATGGCATTGGTATTCTTCTTTATCTCTACTGTTCGTTTGGTTCATCTCCTATTTTGGACTTTTCCTCTTTAATTCTGAGATGATTCTAGAAGAAACTAGATTTATCTAAAATTTTGACATCAACATTTTAATCCAAGTGAACTCTTGATGATCCATGGTTTTGGAAAGCTATTCCAGAATGTTATCCTGACAGATTCCAAAGAGCTCTAAAGATCAGGTGTCAAACTATATGACATAATAGGGCAAGGAAAGCTTAATATGGAAAGTCTCATCACCAGAGGGCTAGGAACCAGTTTATGAGTATTTTGGAGGCTAGAAATTCAGAAATACACTTTACTAAGTCATAGTCTGCTCTTTAGTTTTGAAGGGTATATCTCTTTTAGTTTGGATTTAATTCATACCTCTAACTTTATATATGTAGACAACTCCCATTATACAACCTGCGTCCTTCAACAAAACTCAATAACTCAACTTTCATTTACAGACTTAGAAAGTTTTTCACGACAATGAGAATATAAATGTCTTTTTTGGAAATCTGTGTTAGAGATAAAACTTGAACCTCAATATTCTTAACCCTAAGATCAGCCTATATAGCCACTATACAATGCTGTTACTCTGAGTTTTATAATTCTTTTTAATATAGCATTTAGGAGAGAAAACATGGTGTCAGTGCCATTATAAGCTTTTGCTTTGCTTTTCCTAGGGTATTGGAATATTAAATTTAGAAAGCAAAAGAATGAACATTCTAATGATCTGTATTTCTTTTGAATGACCCATAAGGATTTATACTTCAAACTAAATTCAGCACTACAAATATATTTGAACTTTTGTTTCTAAAACTGAGCTAGGCTGAATCTTATACCTTATTTAGAAGCTCAGTGGAAGAATCTGTTATATATCCATCATTTTTGTCATTCCCACATTCATAGACAGTGCTTTTATTTTCACAGTGTATATCAGCCTTCTTCATATACAGCAATACATTGTGACTGTGGTGTGACTACTTCAAAAACTCACAAAATCTGATTTCAAAACTTACCTAAGATACATTTGATGCTATTGTTGTCTCTGAACCTTAAATTCCTCTTTTCTAAAAAAGTGCATCACAACCCTTGGTCATGAGAGGTGGCATAATTAGATAGTTTGCTTATGAGTCAGTAATACATGATTTCAAGCTCTTCTCTGACACATTCTGGTTGTGTCACCTTGGGTAAATTCCTCACCTTTTCTTACCACAGTCAGATCTCTAAACCTATAAATTGTAAAATGCTTGGAGATCTGAATTAACAGAGAGAGTTTTCTTACCATGAGTTCCCTTATCCATAGAAATCAATTGAAACTGTTTGCCATAAAAGCATACAAAAAACTATAAAGTGTTATTAAAGGGTGCCATTATTATTATTTATAATTATGTGCTTTTATTTCATTCATTCATTTGTTTATTCATTCATCTATTCATTTATTTGTTTGTTTAGTGCTAGACTTGTGATTTTAGTGAACTTGGACATTTCATAAAAAGAAATTCCCTCTAGGAACATAGGCCTACACGTTTCTAGGGAACAAAAGAGAAAGTTATCTGTCCAGAGTTATATAGTTAATATGTGTCAGAAAAAGTATTCGAACTTTGGTGTTCTTAATGCCAGGGTCAGAAATCTATTCATTTTGCCTTACTACTTAATTAGAGCATAAGGTGACCAAGTTGCCATTTTGATCTTGATGACAAATATGTGAGAATAGTTTTGGTTGCTGTTCGATAATTTTAGTTACGCCCCATTGTTCCTGACTCCATTTTGGCAAAGATACTGGAATAGTTCACCATTTCTTTCTCTATCTCATTTTACAGTTGAGGAAACTAAGGCAAGTATGGTCAAGTGTCTTGAGAGAGTTACATAGCTAGTAAGAGTCTGAGATACATTTGAACTCAGGTCTTCCTGACTTCAGACCTGGAACTATATACATCAAGCCACCCAGCTGTCCAAGATTGGTATCAGAAGCAAAAAGATTCCCCCCAGTCAAACAAGTAGTGTCATAGGTAGAAAGTCCAATTCAGCTCTCTCAACTCCAAATCCAACTCTGTTCTGTCATGATATCATGAACCTTGTGGGGCTACCATGAGAAATCAACTTTTCACAAAGCTCTCTATAAATGTGAGCTAATATTTGTTAATGATACATAAGAAATAATTGTTGAGGCAGGTAAGTGTTTTAATGTGGAGACCTAAATTTGAATACAGCCTCAGATAGTTCCTTGCTCTGTGACCTTAAACAAATCATTTAATCTCAATTTACTTCAGTTTCTTCATTTATAACATGGAGATAAAAAGAGCAAGTACCAAAATTGTTGTGAGAAACAAATAAATTCATATCGAAAGTGCTTTACAAACTCCAGTAATAAAGATAAATACTTATTATTATCATCATCATCATTATTATTATACTTCCAAATGTCATTAAACTGATATGTGCTTTTATTCCTTAAAGTGATTCAAATATTTTTCTATATAGTTTTTATGTAATAATTGGTCAAAATAAAAGTAATTATTTGTCAAATGTTTTCCTTAAGTCCAAATAAATTTTGGTTGTTCTTTATAACTATATTAAAGAACAACTGCAAGTATTTTTTAACTTCGCCATCCTACATTCTATTTATTGCTTCTTATTCCATTTTCCTTAAATCTCAGCTTCTCGTTATTTTTCCAATCATAAACATCAGTTATAGGACATTTTCTATGTTCCTTTGAAAAAAATCAGCGCTGTATTTTCCTTTGTTTCAGTTTAATAGAACAATATTTCCCATGTTCTCCTCAAAAATATTTGCAGGTAATCAAGAAAAACCACCGCTCTAGGCAAATTCTTGAAATAAGAAAACTTTTCCCTTAAGAATCCCTAACCCCTGCTTTGTGTTCTCAAGGTCTTCTCTAACCCCTACCTCAGGCATATGGCCTACTCATGTTCTCTTCCTACTCCCTACATCAAAATAACATTACCAGGAAGGGAATGATAAACTTTTCTCACATTCAGGTGTAAGTGATAGATAAGTATTAGTGTTGGAAATAAGGCATTTCCATTTTAACTCGGGGCAAGGGACAGGACAGGAATAATTAATTAATTGCCTGGTAAAATTCAAGCAACAGCAAATTAGAAGGAAGAAGTCAGAGAAACTTTCCCTAGACTTCAGAAATTACTGCCAAATCATTTCCTAATGCTTTGACCAATTTCTTTCAGAATATGTATTCCATTGAGGAAATCTTTTTATATAATAATAATAACAATAATTTTAGAACATAATGTTAAAAATAATCATTTTTTCCAACCCTTTCTCCTACTTCATGTGTTACAGATACAGAAACTGAAAACCAGAAAAGTAAAGCAGTTGGTGTGTGTGTGTGTGTGTGTGTGTGTGTGTGTGTGTGTGTGTGTGTATGAAAGGGTTCAGTCATTCAGCAGTATCCAAATTTTTGTGACCCCATTTGAGATTTTCTTGACTGAGATACTGAAGTTGTTTGCTATTTTCTTTTCCAGAGTCACACAACTAAGCAAATGTCTGTGGTCAAATTTGAGTATACGAAGAGGAATCTACCTGATTTAAAGACCAAAGTTCTATCCACTGCATCACTTACAAATCTTTATACCAATAGTAACAGAGCTGGGATTTGAAATCAGAACCGTTGACTCCATAGCTATACATAGTTCTTGCCTCGATGTTCAAGAATTATTATTATCTTCATTACTAACTTTGGTGACTTTAAGTTAAATTGATTCTTTCCAGGGAAAAGTTTTTAACCCTTGTCAGTCCCATGAAGAACATATTTAAGCTCTTAAGTTTTTATGGTAAATTTCATTGTTTGTTTTTTGTTCAAAAAAGAAAAAATGGGGAAATAGTATATTATATCTTTATTAATGCTCTGATTCTCAATTTGTCTGCTGTGATGAGGGTAAGGTCTTGGTTTTCCAGAGGAAGCAGTTCTTGTGATTAGATCATGATAATACATTTCATATTACATTTCTGATTCATGATTTTTTTGAAGAATCACATTGTCTGGCCAAAAAAAATGTATGTACAAACATATAAATATATAAATATATATATATAAATATATATATATATAATTTCAATTTTTAAATATAGATAATGAAAAATAATAATAAATAAAGACAATTTGTTATAATCTCCAGTTTCTGAGGTAAAAATATTCAAATTGAAAATTTAACTCTTATAAATTGGATGGAGATGGTAGAATATGCCACTATTGATAGTTAATTTCCTGTTAAACACAATGGAAAGGGAAAGAAAAAAAGAAACTGAAATGCTAAGTGATAATAATGACCAAATTTGACCGGGAAAGGATATGAGAAAATCTATGTCCCTTCATTTTTCCCTCTGTTCTGGAAAGAAGACTGGGTAAACTATATATATGTAATCAGCCTCAGAAGTAATAGTAGTAGTAGTTGTAGTAGTAGTAATACTAATACTAATAATAGTGAAGACAATAACACATAGTATTTCAACATCATTATCATCATCATCATCATTCTAGTAGGTGGGTGATGTAGTGGGTGAGAGCATTGAACTTTGAGTCAGAAAGAGTAGAACTCAAATCCCACTGGATATCTGCTAGCTCTGTGAATCAGAAAAATCATTAAATTTCTCAGACTTAAGTTTTTCACATATAAGCTAGGGGTTATATTTCACAGGGTTATTATAAGGAACAAAAGAGATATCAGGTACAGTGCTTTACAAATCTTAAAGCCTTTTAGAACACTAGCATAATGATTATTTTTGCATGAGATTTGAAGTTTTGATATTTGTTGAATTGAGGATTTAGATTAAAAAACATTTCAAATATTATGTCATTTGCATAGTGCTGCTATCTGCATTTTATAGATGAAGAAATTGAATTTGAGAAAAAAAATAAGTGATTTGCCTGGGTTTACAAAACTAATAAGTGTCTGAGGCAGGATTTGAACTAACTTTTGTTTTCCTTTGCCTTTTAAATTCTATATTCCTAGGCATTGCTTATTGGAAGGAAGTACATTCTGAAAGAGAAGTAAAAGGAAAATGAAAGATTTCTGTAGAACTTGAAAATGAAAGTGAGTGCTTTCTTCCCCTTTCAGTTGTTTCACTGATGGTATGACTTCAGTGGAACTATATTTTACCTATCTTCCTACTATAATTCTGTCTCTTTTTTGACTCCTCCAACAATGATATTTTAATAAAAGAGGCATAATTCAATGGATCATATTCTTTTCTCAGTTATTCTTACCTTGGGAAAGTCTGACATTAGACCAAATAGACATAATTGACAGTATTTTCACCTAACAAATTATCCTATTCAAGGGCAGGTTCAGGCCTTCCCAGGACAGTATTTGCAACTCAAACATATTAAGCAATCATAAATGTGACACACACTTCCTTATTCTTTTGAAGCATTGCATCCACTTACCACCTTGTTGTCTCAATAATGATTTTAAATGAATCTTCATTTTTTATTAACTGTCCAATTTTCCCCCTTCATTAGTTAAGTTTATAAAGAATGAGTTCCTTGTTCTTTTTGGCAAAGTTAATTTCATGATTATCTTTTGGAGGAAATGTGCTTAAATTGCAGGATGAGAATGTAAGTATGTGACTGTTGATTATGAAATGTGCAATGCTAATCAAAAAACATTTCTAACTACTCTGTGCTGAAATCTATAAAAGGGGTGATGAGGGAATCAATTCAATTTATTAATTTCAACTCAACAAATTTTATTTATTTCTTTGTGCTCAAAGATCACTTTACTAAACATGGGAATAGATACTAAGTTTAGACAAAATATTCTGTATTCATAAAACTGTTAAATCAATATGACATAGCCATTGACAACTATCTGGTTAACTGGGTGGGAGATAGACTATAGGGCCTGGAGTCAGGAAGACTAATCTTCCTGAGATTATGACTAGTCTTATATACTTACTAGCTATGAGCATGTGGATAAGTCCCACTTAACTGTATTTGCCTCAGTTTACCTTTAAAATGAGTGGAGAAGGAAATGGCAAACCATTCCAGTATCTTTGCCATGAAAACCCCAAATGGGAAATCAAAGACTCAGATCTCAAAAGATGACTGAACAATAGAACAAAACAATAGATAATTATAATATAAAATAATAACTAGTAGGTACATTAAAATGTTCAAAATGAAGCACAATGTAAAATCTTCAGTAATATAAATCAGTGCTAATTGAAGGTAAAAAAAGTATTGACTCACATCTCTGATGCTTTTATCATGGACCATTTGCACACAATAGCTTATGCTGATATTTTATCATCATACTAGATGAAAAGTTCTGTGAAGGCAAGTGTTACATGTTAAAAATAATGATTATAATGAAAAGAATAATAGTAATAGAAGCGGCTAGGTGGCGCAGTGGATAAAGCACTGGCCCTGGAGTCAGGAGTAACTGGGTTCAAATCCAGTCTCAGACACTTAATAATTACCTAGCCCTGTGGCCTTGGGGAAAGCCACTTAACCCCATTGCCTTGCAAAAAAAAACCCCTAAAAATAAAATAATAGTAATAATAACTAGCATTAATATAGAGCTTAAATATTTTCCAAAGCTCTGTGCATGTGTTCTCATTTGATCTTCACAGTT